>NW_012267241.1:8508877-8552518 GCF_000151885.1 Dipodomys ordii
TGCAATGCTTGGTAAGAAATGTACGCATTATCCTGCCCATGCAATTGTAACCCCTCTGTACAGTATGTTCACAAATAAAATTAAATTAAATTAAAAAAAAAAAGAAATGGTGGAACAAAAGCTAAACCTACTAGCCACTATATTGGAAATTAACTATACAACTTTGGGGGTAGGGAAGTTGGGAGGGGGAGAACTGGGGAAGTATGAGGGAGGGGATGACATTGTTCAAAAGGAAATGTACTCATTACCTGACTCACATAACTGTAAGCCATCTGTATATCACCTTTATGATAAAATATTTAAAAATATATGGCTTAAAAATATCCTTTGGTAAGTTCATGGTAAGTAAAATCTTGTTGGTAAAAGAAGTAAAATAATGTAATCCCTGTTTAATATTAACAAAAGCCAAACTAAAGCTCATAAAGTATGTAGTATTTGAAATTATGGCACTTAGTTCCTAATTAGATATAAATACTTAATGATCAAAAATAATATGCCAGTGGCTCACACCTATAATCCTAGCTACCCAGGAGGCTGATCTGAGGATCATGGTCCTAAGCCTGCCTAGGCAGGAAAGTCCTTGAGACTCTTAGCTCCAATTAACCACCAATAAGCCAGAAGTAGAGCTGTGGCTCAAATGGTGGACTGCTAGCCTTGAGCACAAAAGCTCAAACACAGCTCCCAGGCACTGAGTTCAAATCCAGGACTGGCACAAAATAAAAACATAATAATATAAAGTATGTCATACAGTTAGATGATTCTTACAACCTATATAATTGAATACTGCTTTTTCTTAAGATCACAGGAGTGGTTACTCTGGGTAACATCCAAGCTATGGAAGATATTTGCTTGACCTGTGTGTTGTCGGATTTCTAACACTATTATGAAATGCCAGAGATCACTAACTTATAAAAAAGAAAAGGTGTATTTCAGCTCATAGTTTTGGAGGTTCCAGTCCATGGTCGATTGGTTCTAATGTTTGGGGTCTGTGGCATGTCAGCACATCATGGTAGGAGTGTGTGACTGAGAAAAACTATCCACTTTATGGACAGAAAGTAAAGCGAGAAGTTGGAAAGGCAGGATTCCACAGTCTTCTTGGAGGGCTTGCCTGAGTGGCCTAAAGACCATTCACTAGGCTCCATGTCCTCTAAAGCTTCCATCATTTTCCAGTAGCACTCTGGAGACCAAGCCTTTAAAAGATTTGTCCTTTGCAGGACACTCAACGTCCCAACTATAGCACCCGAAAGCTGGGAAATTCAGGAATCTTCTTTCATACATCCAGCAGCCATATTGATACGATTATCCATAGAACTAACACCAAGAAGCATAGCGACAGCCCTAGATATGTCCACTGTCAACAGAAGGGGTGTCATTTAAGTCTCCCTCTCACTGTCTCTTCTCCAGCTGGTTGCACACACTGCTTCAGTATAGATCTGATTCCTGGCCATGGCAAGAAATGAGGACTCCATGCAGTGTGCTGTGGAGGTTGGTCCCTCGGGGAGTCTCATATAACTGCATTGGCCCCTGAACAGAGCATGAAGCCATTCCTCCAGGCCCTGGTTGCTGTCATGCTTCAGTCTGTGTTCTGGCCTTTGCTGTAGGTCCTGACCTTGGCTTACAGCAGTTCTTACCCATTCCCTATTTGCTCTTAATTTCCACCATTCTGTCCAACACTTAAGTGAGGCCTTCAGTACAAAGGTCCTCTTCTGTCACAGCTCCAAGTCTACCCTGGCTGACTTGGCTTCACAACTCAGTAATTCTCCTGGCAGCTTCCAGACACCCTCACTGCCACCAGCTGCATGGCTTCCAGGTCCTTCTGGCCCAGAGAGACATGCATCCTTCTTGTCCTCTCTGCCTGTCACTCCAGGCAGTTCACTCTTCCTTTGCATACTTGCCTCTTCTTTAAATGCCAGACTTATGCAAATGGTCTCATTGGCCTCAGGATCATGTTTGAAAGAAAGATGGACCCACTTCACTTCTCTATCCCTTTCCTGACCTCCTGCCTCCCACTCTCACAGGCAAATCTCAGGACAAATTGCAATTTATCTTAAGCTGGTGACTCAGTTTTCTCAGACCCCTTTGCCAGAGGTATCTCTCTAGAGCGCTTATACCAAGTCCCATTTTGGTGATTTGTTTCTTTTTAGCTTTTCTATGAAAGTTCATTTTCTTCATAGAAGGAATGACAATGGGAACTCTTTATTCATTGACTCATGTTTCTGCCAATAACATAAAAGTCCCAGGAAGTCAGGATTTGGGTCCAATAAAGCAGTATTGGATTATGGTGCCTAAAACAGGGCTGCTGAACAAGGTACATTCAATAAATATTTTCGAAATGAAATGTATGTGTTGGGGAGGGTGAGACTGGTATATTCTATGTGCACAATTTCCAAAATAAGCACAGAAAATCAGTCTTTTCCCATTACAGTAAGGATGTATACTGACTCCTCTCTCAGCTAGGCTTTGAGAGAAGGGATGGTATACATACACAAACACATACCATACACACACACACACACACAAACACACACACACATCTTTTTGCTTTTTCATTTTGTACCATGTCAGGGCAAAAACAGTGACAACTAAAACTTGTCTCTCAAGAACAGGGTACACAGGCAGAGGTTGTCACGTTGAATAGCTTTAGCTACAGGTCTATGGGGAGAGATTTTCTTGATGAGTAATATTTGCCTTTTCTTGTTCCAGATCTCCTCTAGTTCTCAAGTGTCACGCATGAGGTGCTTGCTTACAAATGCCAATACTCAAGGCACCTTGGTATGTCCTTTATGCAAATAAGAAAAAGAACTACTCAAATTCCACTTTGTAAAGGAAACAGGATGCAGAGAGGCTTAAAACTGTCCCAGTGTTTGTTGTTTACAGAGCAGGATAGTACGCTGGGAATCTGAGAGAGGAAGTGAGAGTTCCTGCCTAAAAGCTCACATAGTCACATCAGGGGATAACATAGATTCAGAAAATGAGTGCCACTAGGGAGAAAAGACCCTAAGAGTAGAAGACTAAGAACATGGGAATAACAAAGTACCCCCTGCAAACACACAGCCATTAAAATCAAGTGGATACTGAATTCTCCAAAATACAGTCCTTTTTCTTTTAATAGGTGCTCTGAGTTTTGGATAAAGTACCCAGTCCAGGCATGTGAACCATCTTCATCATGTGGCTTTGTAGGCCCAAGGTAAACAATCTCAAACCACAAGAGATCGGTGAGCACCACTTTAGAAGCAAACAGATAAATATACAATGACCCCAAGAGCTGAGAGCTCTTGACATCTGAACCAAAGAGGGAGCCACAATGCATTCTGGCTTGTCAAGTCAGAAGCATCTGAACAAAAGAGGGATGAAGTCTGGCTTGTCAGAGGAAGAACACAGGGCATGTGTCACCTGTGTCACATGTGTCATGGGGGAAGAATTTAAGGAAATGAAGAAAGAAGAGAAGTGAGTCAGAGGACAGAATGACTCTGAAGGAGGGACCTCAGTCCACAGGAGAGTTTCTGTGGAGTTAAACTACACTGAAGATAGGGCACACTAGTGGGCGGTAACCCCTGGATCATGCATTCAGGAGTCAAACATGAGAGCTCCCTCATATGATCTTACTCAGATAGAAGGGAGACAAAGTTTCTAGGTAGGGAAAAGTCCGCTGCTCAGATCTGGAAATAGGAGGTACCTTTAGCACTATGATATGTAGTCTAGGCATGACACTGATCTTGAGCTAAGCCTATGTTAGTAGAAATGGCAATGAGTCAGATCTCAAACATATGTATGAGCTTGCCTCTCTAACAGCTGTTGAGGATTCACAGCCTTTGGGCAAGGCTAGGGGCTGAGACTGAACTCAGGACCTTTGGTGCTTATGTTCACTAGATGAAGCTGCCAGCAAGGACCAGACACCATATAAACCTACCCCATCAATGGGACCAGCATTCCTGCTTTTGTGCACTTTGGATGTAATGCAATCAATTAATTAGGACCACATTTTGCCTTACAGGGCATTTTTCCTTGTTTGTAACAAGATTGCTATCAAGATCTAGCAGCAGGCATGTGGGAAGCCTGCTGCTGCATGGAGCAAAGAGCACACGGTTTCTTGGTTTAAATGGTAGGGATCAGGCTGCATTGACACATTTGTTTTCTACTAGAAATGATTGACAGGGTGCCCTAGCTGTCATCATTAAGAAAGATGACATCCTTTATCCTGCTTCACATCCATCTGGGATATTTTTGAATAATATTTAATTGTTAATCTACTTAGACCAACTAATAATACGCTTTTGAACTAGAGCCCAATTGAAGATTGGGGATCTAAACTCCATTGACCATTTTTAAAATGTGTAATCAAATGATGGTATGCAGAAAACTAGTACTTGGGATCCAGGAAAGCATCCATATCACATATCCATAAGGCCCTGTCAAGAAAGAAAGCAGATGATGGGAATGTAGCTACCAGTGCGGTCAGAACAAGAACTGAAGTCAAACCAAACAAGACAGAAAAGACACAAGTATTAGGAGCCATAAAGAACTGATGTCCACTTGAAGGAAGCAACTAGGATATAGGAGACCTAAGATACTAGCATGTTATACACAAGGCAAAAGTCAAAAGGCATGGCTGGCAGGTCAGCTCTAGAGGAGAAATCGTACTTGAAAAGGTAGGAGATGGATGAAAGCAGAGGCCACTGCATAGAAGGGAAGAGTGATCAAACAACTGACGGAAGGAGGCATCTGAGAGGGTCACGAGGAGTGAGACTCCACTAAGGAGATGCCTGAGCTGAAAGGAGCAGCTGCCACGAAGCACAGTGGGCTGCCACTGGCCTGGACCCAGCTGCTTGGTCCCAGAGTCTCAAACAATCACCGTATAAACAACAGCAGACAACACAAATGGAAACAGGACTGTTTCAAGACAGCACAACATAGTCATGTTTCAATGACGAAGGCAATGGTAAAGACGAACCCTATGGGCTAAGAGAACTCCTGATACCCTACAACTGTAGAACAGGGAAGAGTGGCAGAAGGTTGAGGTTGGAGATGTTCCTAAGAGAATGGCTTGAACACTCAGACACATACATGTACCTTCATTCCTACCTGCATATGACAAATGAGTGGGGAAATAATGGCTCATTCAATAAGTAGTATTAGAATAAGTGGACGTTTTAAAATTAGGAACCTTTTTTCCCAAATAGTTTCCATATAAATAAAATATTAGATGTGGAAAAAAAGCTATAGAAGTATTAGAAGAAACTATAGGAAGAAAGGCTTTCTTTAGTAGAAACACAAAACCCAGAAGATAGGAAAGGTTAATTTATAGTTCATAAAGGTGAAATTTGGCTAGATGTTAAAAACTCTGCAAGTGAAATATAAAGGTCAATGGCAAAGGAAAATAACTGCTAATCCTCTCACAGTTTATAAAGTAATGGTACAATTCAGTGAGAACTCAATGGCAATGTGCCAAAAATAGAAGAGGAAATATAAACATGTCCCAGACTTCTGAAAACATGTTCAACACAATCAAAGTAAGAGAAATGCAAATTCATTTTTCTGACATACAACTTCTCACTATCACATGATCAAAGACTTAAAGTTTAATATTTCTTGGCAAGAGTAGAGGAAAACAAGCTCTCGCACACTACCGTGGAGGACTAAGATTGGTATAACCATTATGATGAGCCATTTGGCTAAAATAAATAATAAAATAAAAAGTGAAACAATGTAATGGTTTTGATTTACTAAAGTCATTTGTAAGAATTTAGTCTATAGATATTCACACGTACTCAAAATGGTATGTGGCTGTGGCGCCCTGTTTTCAAGAGCAAAAGATTTGTGGCCACTAACATGGTTGGAATGGAGCATATGAAGTAGCATGCATAGAAAATGGTAAGAGTGCCATCAGAAAATACACAACAGCTCCAAGTACTGACAGGGAAAGAAACCCAAGACAAATCTGTGGGAATGCAAATAAAGTTGGTGTACTATATTACTAGTTTTTGTAACATTTCATTAAACATATTTTGGCAAAACTAGGGCTTGAACTCAGTTCCTGTTAGTGAGGTGTTCTACCACCTAAGATATGCCCTCAGCTTCTATTAAACATTTATATGGGGGCTGGGAAAGTGGCTCAGTGGTAGAGTGCTTGCTTTGCATGCATGAAGCCCTGGTTTAGATTCCTTAGCGCCACATAAGCAGAAAGAGCCAGAAGTGGTGCTGTGGCTCAAATGGTAGAGTGCTAGCCTTGGGCCAGAGTTCAGGCCCCATGACCAAAAAAATAAAAATTATATGCTTATATAAACAAAATTTTCTGGAACTCTACATAAGAAACCACTAGGAGTTATTCTTTTGGAATGATAAGAGAGAGCGCTACTTCTACTATACTCCCTGTCATACTTTTTCAAATTTTATACCATGTACATGTACAGTCCATTAATGAAATAAAATTGAAAGGTTAATCTCTCTTTTTTTTAACTGTATTTTTTTGGCTTTTTTTTCTTTTTTGGTACTGGGGATCGAACCCAGGATGTTGCACTTGCTAGGCAAGCGTTTTGCCACTGAGCTACATCCCAGCTCTGAATCTCTTTTTGTATAATTCAGTAAATCCCACTTCTGAGTGTTCAAAACGAATTGAAATCAAGATCTTAGAGAGATCTGTATACTGTGTTCATTTTAGCATTATTTACAAAACTCAAGATACAACCTAAATCATCATATAGTGTATAAGTATAGCATAAGCAGACAATGAAATACTATTTAGCCTTTTTAAAAAAGGAAAATATCCTGTTTTAAACATACAATGTAATTCTTTTGTTTCTTTTGTATGTGCTTCCCCCTGTGATATATCCCCTGTTGTCACTGTACTTGATTTTGGTACCCTGCATCTTGTATGTACATTTGTCTAATTTGGAGAGGGAAAGGGGAATAACAAAATGCTGAAACAAGGACATAGGGTGACCCATTGCAACAATGATACACACAAGACAGTATGTTGGAAATGAACTTTACAACTTCAAAGGTGGGGAGGAGTGAGGGAGGTGGGGGAGGTTAAGGGATAGTAGGAGAACAACAAGGGAAGGAGTAACAATGCTCGACAAGAAATGTGCTCATTGCTTTACTCATGTAACTGTAACCCCTCTGTACAGCATCTTTACAATAAAATAAAATTTTAAAAAGGGAGACATTATCATTTGTAATAATAAGCATGGATATTATGCTAAGTGAAATAAATGATTCCAGTGATAGGAGGCATGTAAAATGTCAGAGACACAGAAGTAGACAGTAAAACAGTGGTTATCAGGGAATCAGAGGTAGGAAGAGATGAGGAATTATCATTCCATGGGTATGAAGTTACAGTCACACAAGATGAATAAGAAGTCTATAACCCAACATGCCTACAATTAACAAGGTGTTTCATATGTAAAAACCCGTTAGGCTTTTTTTTTTAATTTCATGTGGAATGCTCTGACCACACACACTACAAAAAGTAGCATCCTTTATCATGTCTCTTATTATCCATTACTGCTCCCCAGGGGTAATATCATTACTGGGCTTATCCTATTTTCAGAGGAAGGAAAACCCTTGCTGGGATAAATTCTGAGGGCCAGGTCATTTTCAATGTCTTCCAAGGTCTCTGAACGTTAATATATTAAATAGGCAGGTCAGTGTATTTTATGAGAAGTAATGGTAGGAGATAACAGCAGTCCTGCAGATGTTAGCTTATCATGTCTACAAAGAGGTCCTCCCTAAAGTCTGAACCCAAGGACCCTCCATGTCCTCCCAACTGAGCAGTTCAGGACAAGCTCCTTTCTCGGAGGACTCCCTAGTCCCTGACTGACTGCCTTAAGGCACCATCACAGCCCTTGGCCCCACTGTTTTCTCACATATCCATATCCACCACCAAAGCCTCCAGCAGCCATTTCTGACAAGGCCCACAAGATGGAGACTTCACAGTAGGTTTGGGGAGAGAATTTGCTTTGCCTTTCACAAGACTCAAAGCCAAAGTCTCTCTTATGGTGTGGTTATTGTTTGCTTATTTATTTGTTTCATTTCAATACTTGAAACAAATGGCTCAAATATTCCTGTAATTTTGTTGTCTTTCTAAAAGAAAATATTTAGGACTTCTCTGCTCAGAAAGTACATTTTCAAAATTGAAGCATTTTTTTTTCAAGTCTCTGCTTTTATGAAACAGTTGCATTTTGTATCCCCGAGGGTCTTTGTAAATAGTTTTGGTTTTCTTGTTTTGTTTTGGCACGATTTAAGCTCCAATTTCATGAAAGTTAATGTTACATTCTGCTTCTAAAATAGGGCCCTTTAAATGAAGCTGTAACATAACTGGAGATGGATCCATTTTAATATCCTTGTCTTAACTTAATTTTTTATAGTTTTTTTTGTCTTCAACACTTCCTCTCAATTTATCTTTCCAAGTTTTATTAACATCCAACATTTTAACATGCTTGGGAGAAAATGAAAAACTGTAAGCTCATGATGACCAGTTGCCTTTCCAAAGTGGTCTAAGGGGCCTGGAGGGTGTTTTCACTGGCTGTATTTTCCCAGACTTCAGAGAAGTGACTCTTGTTTAGAAATTACGGCAGTGGAGGTCTAGAGGTTTACTGGTACATGGGGTTGTGGCACGCTACTTACTAGGTAGGAGTATGATGACAGAAAATATGGGTTTTCTTTGCCAAAAAGCAATATAATTGACAATTGTTTCATATCTTTCCTAAGACTTTTCCTTTCCTGTCTTTGTAATATATGTTCATATAAAACATCTCAACAATACATCTTACTCACATAGTCCTAAATTGCCTCGTGCATTTGGGTTAGTAGGGCTTGAACCCAGGACCTCATGCATGCTAGGCAAGTGCCCTCCATCTAGAGCCACAGTAATCATCCTTTTTCATTTGTATTTGTTTTTTGAGTCATAGTCTCACTAACATTTCTCCAACTAGACTGGCACTAACAAGCCACCAGTTAAGTAACTGGGATTACAGTCATATACTACCATGCTTGGATAGCCATACATCTTAACAGGTAAAAAAAAAACACTTACATATGTTGAGCTATATTGTGAATAACATCTAATGAACTCTGGTTAAAAATGAAAAAGTAAAAATCGCATAAAAGTATGTATTATCATGAACTCAACTGACATTCTTGGGCAATGTTGCAAAAAGTGACTTGGAATTGAGGAGCCCACTGATTTATAAAACACATTAACAAGGTGACAGGAAGAGGTGGTAGTCAGCAGGCCCACTGGCTTCCTGGGACTAATGTCATACATGTAGTATTTCTAGTGATTCACCACATGGGTTTTCAAAGCCTGTAAGCAATGATGGTTAAAAACACAGGCAAAGGTAAAGGAAGTAATAAACACTTTGAAACTACTGACCAGCAGATTACAGATGCAAAGATAAGTAAATTCCTATGATAATAGTAATCTAGAAAAAAGAACAAACGTCCAGAAAATTGGCTGCCCTTTAACTGGGTCTCAGTGTGCAGGTTCTCAGAGTAATGTAACTCCAGTGCTTCAATTCAAGGAATGCTCACACTGCCCTGCACCAATAGAACATCTCCCAGGTTTCACACAGGCTTCTGGGACCTTGCATGCATCTGGATCAACTTCTCTACCTATAGTTTGTTTCCAGCATATCTTAGTTCCTGTCTCTAACATCCACAAAGACCTGAAACCTCATTCTCTCTGATTCCCTCAGTCCCATTCTCCAGTCAAGTCTAGAAGCTCTCAGACAACTTCTGTTTCTACAGTTTCAACCCACTGGCTCAATCTCTGCTGTTGACAGGGAAGAGCGGTTCACCCCCTCCTGATCTCAACGTATAACCAATCCCATGGTCTCAGGATAAAGTATAACTTTTGTTTAGATTGTTATTCTGCTATTTAGTCTCACCCTTTCAGGTAAATACCATCACCACCACTACCAGCAGGGAGATTTCAGCCAGTCTAAGAATGGAAAGAAGTATGAGCAGTGTCTTCTAAGAGCCTGGGTTTCCAGGGGTTTTGAGGTAAGTAGAGATTAGGACTTCCACTTTAGGACATGGGAGGAAGATACCCAAAGCCTAGAGCCTCAGTAAACATGGAGAGCACCTGAATCTCCTGTCCTTGTAACTTCCTCACTTCATGGTCCTCCAAACTATTCCCATCTAGCAAGTGACTATTTCACTGGATCTTTCAGCACAGTTCTACTGTGGTCAGGCCCCAGTTACTGTAGTATATGCAAAAATGAATGGAGCCTGGTTTTAAGCTCAGAAGAAATGATAGTTTGGCAGATGTGATACATGCAATATCAGTCAGACTCCAATCTTCCTCCCAAATCTCATGTATAACAAGTGTCATTCTTATAGTGTCTTTCTTGTGCAACACTACAGAGAACTATATCTAATCTCTTTACGTAGCCAAGGCTAATGGACAGAGTCAAGTAAGGGAATCCTCAAGATAGTCAACTGGTTTCCTTATTGCTAAGACCTAACTTGCCTGAGTGCTTCCATTTCGGGGGCTCACTGTCCTGCAGAAGTTCAGAGTTAGTTGCTTGATTTATACACTACCTTAGAGACACTAATAATGCATGTGGTTCAGCAAGCCATACTGGACAGCCTCCTTCCCAGGGTTTGTAAGGTTCTGGCTCTTCTGTAACCTGGACAAACTAGCAGTGATCAGCAAAACTCACTTGAGAATACACAAAAGAAGATCTGGATATGGAACACAGGCCAGTTTTTTTTTTTTAATTTGGGACTCAAGGCAAGTGATCCCTGTAAGTGGCTCACATCTAGATTCCTTGTGAATCAGGAGCTACTCCAGCCATTGCCTCCACACCGCTCTCCAGTGTATACAGTGGCCTTCATCTGAACAATTTTATTTGTTCACAAGAATGACCCTCTACGAAAGGTTGGTGAAACTGGAATTTTCCCTCAGGGAGTAAATAACTTCCAAGTGAGAGAGTTGGAACCCCAAACAATCTCCTCTAATTCAACACTCTTGCCATGTAAGGGTAACTGTTTTTAATTGTTCTAAAATTACAGTTCTTACCTTACTCTTGTAAACACATCCTTGTGCAATCACTGGCTTCTAGAAGTAGTAATCAGTGAATTTCTGGTGGTCTAATACTTTTGCCAAGTTAAATTCCTTCCATGTACCCATAGAATTCTTTTCTCTTCTGGTAGGTCCTGGATTAATTACATAGCACCTTGATGGGCCACTACCTTCTGGTTAACATAGACTTAGGTGTTCAAAGGTGAAAACTGAGGTTTTTAAGACAAATTGTAGAACTCACAGACCACTAAGAAGCATTTTAAGGGATGACTCAAAACATTCACACTCAAATATTTTAGAAGAAATTGTGATATTTTCCAACAAATGTAGGTAGATAGGACAACATCTACACCTATAATAGACTTTTTCTTTAGCTACACTTTCCAAACAGAGTCACCTTACTTGAGTTATTTCCATACCCCAGAACTCACCTATCTGTCCTGGCCTCCTGTGGAGATAAGAGAGATGATGTGGTTGTGGGGGACACACTCAGTCCAGATGAGGGTCTTGAGGAGGGAAAAGAGTTGTTGCTGAGGCTGCTGTATCTAAAAAAGTATAGAGGTTTCAATTAGAGACAAAACAGAAATAGTACAAATCAGTAAGACTGAATAATAAGATTGAAAAAAACTGCTTTAATTTTTGCAAGAAGGGGGGGAGGGTCACCAGGGTGGGGGGAGATGGGAAGGGTTTGGAAGGGGAAACAAAGGAGGAGGCAACAATGCTTGATAAGAAATGTACTCATTATCTTGCCCACGTAATTGTAACCGCTCTGTATGGTATTTTCACAATGAAAAAATTAAATAAAAAAGAAAGATAATTCTGACAATGCTACTACTGCAAGTGATTATTCTAACTGATAGAGAGTTACTGACCACTGTGCATTGATCATGTCTTCTTAAAGAAGTTTTCCCATCTAAAGACATTAGGCAGAAAGAGTTATAAGAAAAGTATTGAAGAAAATGGCCACAGTTGCCATCTTTTAAAATATTTATTAAAATTAATCACTAATATAAATTAAGAATCCAAAACATTTTCACTGAAACGAATGGTTTTTCCTTACCACTGTGATGGCACAATTAGGATTCATTCTAGCAAAGCTCTATAGAAAATAGCATTTGCTTGGTTAGAGAAACATTTCACATTTATAAAATCTGAGCTTCTCTTCCTGTTTGCAAAATAGATACCCTTCACCTATTTGTGTGCAGCTGTCATCACTCAGAGTACCAGGAAATCAATCTTCATCTGAAACCCTCATACAGGTCCAGGCACTTATGACTAGTTACAAATAATGAGATTCAGGAGGGTTTGCCTTGTAATCTACCCAGGCACAGGGCAGGACTGGCTCTTCCCTAATAGATGCACTGTATTAGGATGTGTCACTATGGTAAAGGTGCACAAAGACTTTCCTGCATGTGAGGAATCCAGTCCAAATCCCATCAACAGAAATTGGTACTAACCCTTATAGGAAGCAATTGTACTTCAAAATTTGTATATCCTGTGAAGATTAAGTCTGTTATTGGGATGCTAGCATAAGGAAATAACCCTTTGATTCTCTGTGTGCTGAAAATGGTACATGTAAAAATATTAGAATATTACTTGGCTCATAGTGAAAACCTGGTAACTCTCCCATCAAGGTAACAAAGAAATGGTTAACAAAGCAGTATCTATGTTTCACCAATGGGTTATCTTATTAAAACCATTTTAAAAGTCATTACCAATTTTATAAATGGTACCATAGAAAAAGTTGATGGAGATAATATAAAACATCATGATATACTATGGTATAGCATATGGTCATAATTGTAACGTTATCTCAAAAGCAAAAGACTATGTACAAAGAGTAAAAATAGACCATCTGTTTTACAAAGTGGAACACAGACATGAAATTTCAGCTTTCAATAATAGTGTTATAATAGTGGCGAGTAAAATATTTATTTCTCAAGTCATCCCAAGTTGCTGACTCTGTACCATGGTTGTTGCTATCTGTCTGTCTCTCCCTCTGTCTCTTTAGAGTTTGAGTTTGCTCTTCCTACAATTGTGTAGCCCAGCTTGGTCTTGAACTCACAAGCCCAGAGCCTCTAGTGCTGAGATTACAAGATTACAGAATGGCTGGTGTGCCTCTTACTTTTTTATTTATCATCTATGAGACATGTGCTCAGTAGTAAGTACTTCACTAGACAGAGTAACTCAAGACCACACAATTTTGTCCTACTGTCCTGTTAAAATGCCACCTTTATAGTTCTTGGTTTCTGAAGACTTACGTTCTCTTCTGTTAAAAACAAACAAAATCAAGCAAGCAAACCCAATACTCTACAAGTCCAGCAGGTTAACGACTTCTCCAAGTACATGTTGGGTTGATTTTTTTTTCATAACGATTTGCAAACTACCGGTGATGGAGAAGGTAGAAAAGCAAAAGATAGAAGGACCATAAAAAGAAAACAGCAGGCTGGGAATGTGGCCTAGTGGTAGAGTGCTTGCCTATCATGCTTGAAGCCCTGAGTTTGATTCCTCAGTACCACATAAACAGAAAAAGCCAGAAGTGGCACTGTGGTTCAAGTGGTAGAGTGCCAGACTTGAGCAAAAGAAGCTCCAGGACATTGCCCAGGCCCTGATTTCAAGCCCCAAGACTAGCAAGATAAAGAAATGAAACCAGAAGAGAGAAGGGAAGGGAAGTTAACATGCAATGAAGACAGAGTGACAGGGCAGGGCAGCAAATTCCCCACAAGGGAGGCAGGAGGAGCCACGAAGGATGCCTAGAGGTCTCAGTGAAGAGGACTGGATGCTGCCACTCTGCATAGCTGCCAGGCACTTAGACCCTATGTGACTCCAGAAGCTGCAACGGCCTCTTCCAACCACAAGTGGACATCCTCAGAGGATTTTTAACAGGATCACTTTGCTAAAATTATGCTTAAATGACGTTATGGAAATAAAACAAGAATAATGTGTTTTCCCTCCTTTGGTTTTTCTAATGGCCAAGCAATTAATTCAAATGTTCCATCATCTGCCCAGTTTTGCCTCTCAGTTTCAGCCAAGCACATTGAATCATATAATTTACTGTTCAGCATTTTTATGTGTGAGTGGGGTAGGGTATGTTTTAATGACTAATAGGTTGGTCTCCGTTATAACCCATTTAATTGCATTAAACCACTGAGTCGTCAAATTGGTGGTCACACGTACCCATGAAAACCACCATGAGTGAACACCAGAAAATTCAATAGGTACCAACAATATTTTTGTAGGATTGAAATTCCTGCCGAATGATAACACTGTGCTTCAGTTAAGTCTTAAGTCATTCCTCATTCACAAACATGTAGCTGTATTTCCACAATGTACAGGTAATTTACATGTTTCCACTAATTCCAGTCCCCCAGGACTACATGTAGTGAGGACTGGAGACCAAAGGGAAGGAAACTGGAACTAGGAAAGCCTCTCTGAAGACTGAGGCTCTCACCAGAAAATCTAGACTGTCAGGGAGCAACATCATAATAGGAAAGATGAGTTTGCAAGACCTAATTATTTTCCTTCCCTCCTTCCCTGTCCACCCTGGTATTGGGGCTTTAACTCAGGGCATGGACACTATCGCTTAGCTTTTGCACTCAAGGCTATTTTCTGCCATTGAACCACAGCTCCACATCTGGCTTTTGCTGGTTAATTAGAGATAAGAGCCCCCACAGACTTTCCTGCTCAGGCTTTGAATTTCCATCCTCAGATATCTTCTTGAGTAGTTAGGATTATAGGCATGAGCCACTGGGGCCTGGCTAAGAGCTTATGCTTATAATGCAAGGTGTACCTCCTAACTTGCACACAATACCACTTCAGAGGGTGGAAGTCTTGTTGGATTTGGCCTATTCAATTAATATGAAAGATCACAGTTCCAGGATTTTAAACTTGAGCAAGATCCATAAGAACCTATAGTCTTGAGACACAGCTCAAAGCTGTTTTGAAAGCAAGAGGAAGCAGATTCTGAGCTCTGTGATCTTTAGTGTGCTTTGTTCTTCAGATGGGGTCTGCCTGAGCTATTTCACTGGAATCTTCCTTCTCCTCCTATCCCTCCTCAAGCAGGCTGAAACAATGTAGGGTGTTGCCTTATGAAGCTACTGGGGTACCAAGCAAGGGAATAAGTCTGGAAAATCATCACTTCCAAGGAAATTCCTAAAAGACACCCTGAGGAAGCAGAAGGTAGCATTATAATCATCCAGGGTCAAATTCAGCACAAAGCTTTTCACCTAATGCCAATCTACCTGCCCTGCCCCCACCTGAGAATCAGACTCCACAGTGAGATTATTGTCCAAGGAATGCTTATGAACATGCGTATTTAAATTCCAACATGTCAGGCACCAGGGGCACATACCTACAGTCCTAGCTACTTGGGAGGTAGAAATCAGGAGGATCACATTCAGAGGTCAGCCTAGGGAACAAGTTGCTATGTCAATAAACAAAAGGCTGTGGTAGCTCACAACTACGATTCAAGATATGTAGAGGAATAGTCCATGGCCAACCTGAACAAAAAGTAACAAAAATTAAAGTAACTTAAAGCAAGGGCAAAAAAAGGCTGTGTGTGTGGCTCAAGTGGGACAGCAGTGGCCTAGCAACTTTAAGGCCATGAGTTCAAATCCTGCTATCACTGAAAATAATAATAAATTGAAACATGAAACCATATTTTTCTTCCTAACAGAAAATAGATCTCATTTGACTGATGACTGATTGACTTTGTTATACATGTTCTCATAACAAAATCAAATGTGAAGCCCCAAAATGTCACTAAAAATAAGCACACATACAATAGACAAATTACATCCTATACAACTCCTCAGATTTATGATTTAAAACAAAACTTTAAAACTCTGGGCATTTCTTTTTAAGTTGTACGTAAGTGAAAATGATTGACAAGCTCAGATTAATCCTAGATTAATCCTTCAATCTATTAAAAGGAAGGTCTGATATTCGTGGAGACTGGTCATCTTCATGATGAGAGCGCGCTACTGTCTAGGCTTAAGTTTTTATAAGGTTTCATTTGAAACAAGGCCCAGCTTCACGTCAGGCACCAAGACTCAGGGTCTCATAAACACAGGCTCTGGCAAATGCTTCACACTTACAAGGACCTGTCTAAAGTCCCCAGGCAGGGAGGCTTGAGCAAGCCCCTAAATATGGAGAACCAGTGCTAACAGGTAGCTGACCAATGCACAAGTGAGGCCTCACTCAGAGGCAGGCTGCCTGGGATTGAAACCTCCACTCAACAGCTCAATGACTTTGGCCTACTTATCTTCTCTGTACCTCAGTTCCTTGCTATAATTATGGGCTAGAAAAAGAGGCTGCTTCCTTTTTTTGTTCTAAGACCAGGACTTGAACTTGGTACCTGATTCTTTGCTGATAGGCTGGCACTCTACCAACTGAACCATGCCTCCAACCTGGACAGTCTACTTCTTAATGGCTGTTTTCCAACTTTATGGAAAATACAGAGTCTGGCTCATAAAAATGTTCAAGAAATATTAGCTATTATTCTATGATGAGGTAGACATTAGAATGATCTACAACTGGGAACACAGATCACTGAAAATCTATTGACCTTCTGTTCCTGCAGCAAAGAGTTCCCAACTTAGGCAAGAACAAAGGGCAGTCATGTGGCAGACAAGCACTGATTACACTTTCTCTGCTACATTTGGATTTGTACACCTTCATCTACTCTATAATAGCCACTAAAATTTATTATCATAACACTTTAATATTCATAGTTAAATAATGTAATTAGTTTAATCCTCCCTAAAGTGGCTTGAACTTCCATTGTTTATCATTCCTGAGCAATAATCTTTGAGAAGAAAAATGGAGGTGTGGTAAAACACCTGTTCCACAAGTATAAGAATCTAGGTTCCAACCCCAGGATCACTCAAAATATTAAAAAAATAAAATAAAATGGAAGGACAAAAGAAAGAAGCTAAAAATGCATATAATAGAAAACAGAGCAGAAAGCTAGAGAAAAGGGAAAATAAGGACAAGATACCCACCTCTGGGAAGAGAAAGACCGCAAGCTTTGAGGCTCAGAGGCAGTGTGTGTGCTCAGAGAGACAGAGTCAGGAAAACTGTGAAAAAAAAAGAAATACAATGGTCATGCTGCATGGAAGGAGACCCAAGCAATTGTCTATATTTGGCAGGTAGAAAGACTACATGCTGGACAGATAGGTGAGATGTATAAATTTTGACAGACCGTGTTTCCAAAAAACCTTATGTCTAAGTCCCCGTTAAGCAGCTATCTGTTCCCACAAGTGGTAGTTTTCTTCTGAAGTTCATGTAAACGCTAGTCCCCATTGATACATGGAGTTAGTTTGGGCTCTGCCTGAATCCACACAAAGATGGCAGAAGAGGAGTTAATGTGCTGCACTCACTCCAGGTTAGTCTCACACAGGCCTCAATGTGAGGCAATCTACCTGTTTTCCTTCTGGGGCTCTGCTTCCTTGTCCTTGGTGGATAAAGGAGAGTCTTCAAAGTCATAAGAGAAGAGGTGAAATGGACTGTGAGGTACATAGGGCAGCTTGTTTATAGTGGGGGATGCTTTGGGCATGGTGGAAGAGGACAGATTGGCCACAGCAGGGCTGGAGGGTGGCAGAAGAGTAGATTGGGTGGCCTCAGGCCTGCCTGGAAGCTGCCTTCCATGTGAGGTGGCACTTGAGATGGCTGGGAGCCCAGAGCTCTCTGGATCAGCGTACTTCCCATGGGGGCTCTGCTTGGAGGGAGAGCTGGCTTTGCTGTGGGTCCAAGACGGAGGGGAGGAAAGGAAGACAAGTATTTGGGAGAGAGAAAGCAAAGTTAGGAAAAAGAGAGATGTATCAAATTCACTATATGACAGTCACTAACTTCTACTCCAGATGAATCTTTTGAGCTACAACATCCAATTCCATCACCAAAAGTTTTGGTTTGCCCAGTCAGACTTGGCCCACCAGCTTTGCCTATCTCTGTGGGCATACAGAGGCCTAGGAGGGCATTTACCCTGACCTTCAGGCTCTTCTGTATATTCTTTACTAACTGCTTTCAAAGCTGTTCTTAAAAGCATGGACAGATATGAGAAAAGAAGAAATGCCAGAAAGGAAAGCAAAGAGCCAAAAGGAAGGTGACAGGATACCAAAGAATGTTGCTTACATTCTGTTCAGTTCCAATTACTAAGCCTTCAACATCTAAGCTCCTTTAGACAGGTCAACAGTTATAGCTATCAATAATCATCACCATCATCATCGTTGTCATCGTCATCATCATCATCATCATCATCATCATCATCCTACACACACACACACACACACACACACACACACACCCTACTCCTACAAATAGTAACTGTAGGTGGTGGTAATTTATCTATCTAATTGTGATGATCAATATACAATATATATAATCACATAATTGTATATACCTTGTCTATCCAATTGCATCAATTAAATTATTCTTAAAGGAAAAACTTTCCATCTTCAAAGGACTTTGATATTTGAGTATTATAACACATACCTTTGTAAACTTAAAACCAATGTTAAACTTTGCATTTTTCAAAAGCACAGCCTCCCTTCCAGCCATATATATCCATGTGGACATGGGAAGTGAGCTACTTCCTTTGAGAGCTCCACCTACAGGCAATAGCAGGAACACACTGCTTTCTGAGGGAGTACGACACTGAAGCATTGAAGCAGCAGAAGCCAGGAGATGGGGGAGCAGCGAGGCCACTCTCCATGCAGAAGCAAGCACCAGTACTTCCTGCCACTTCATGGTTTCACAGGTTTATATTAGAGAGCCAACAACTTCTGGATCAAGGTTAATGGAAACCTGGGTATTGTCAAGATTAAGTTCCGGTATTTAATACACACATCTTTATTTCTTAAAACTCAAATGCCTAACTAGTCTTTAGGAGTAATGCCTTCCCGTATTAATTCATGCAATCAGACTCTTCATGGCCTAAGGATTCTTTATCTACCTGTATAAGTAACAATCTAAGGTGCAGAAAGCACACTGTCCATAGGGATTCCTCTGAAGGTTGACTTTTTTAGCCAGATTTTTCCACCTGGTCTTAAAGGTACTGAGCCATATGACCACAGGAGGATTTAAGGATTTACGTATTGGATGGTATGAGAACATTCATCAACGGGGGGGGGGGGAGCATACAAGGGTATTAAGAGTCTACATACTTTCCTATATTTACAGTAGGACTGAAGTGGGACTGGCATCCAAATTTCCTCCCTTCCCAAAGTACCCTAAATAACCCATCACTGTCTGCAAGCCTGGTACATCAACACAAGCAAGGGGCTGTTTTTGTTTTTTTCCTTTCATTCTGAAATGTATGGCTAATGCTCCATGATCAGCTCACTCCTTTCCTTTCTCTACATATATGTAGGGGAAAAAATCACCTGCCAGTTCATAGAGGATTCTAAGACCATTTGGAATAAAGAGAGACTCAGAGTGTCAAATAAGAATTTCATGGTTAAAGACAGCCCTGGCTGATGAGGTATCAGTGCCAAGTGCTGTGTCAACTTCAAAATTGGTAAGAGAAAGAGGTACTGGAAGCCATCCAAAAACTTTCCTACTTTGCTTATTTGTAAAAATCAACAACAAAACACCAAAGGAGCATTAATTTGCAAGGGTAAGGAACACATCCAAGTTTAAATTATTTTTGCATATCAACAAATAAATTACCCATGAGTACTTTTTATTTTTAGAAAGAACTTATTTGGGGGGGAACAAAACCTACAAAATTTTAAAATATGTGCAAGGTACCTATGCATGTTAACACTGCCTGAAGATAAGAGAATGCTCTCTGCTGGGTTGATTACATAAGAACAAACTTCCAAAAAGGCTGCTGCCCTATAGGTTTGTTTGGGTACAAACATCAATACAAGAAATTTTCCCTTTGCTATATGGGAAAAGTTCCTATCCATTTGGAACATTTGGATCATTAACCTTGGAGTTACCCACACATTTTTGCATAACCATGTATTAGCAAAATTAGTGGGAAGAAGGGCACCAGCAAGTCTTTACTACAATGCTGAAAGGCTTAAAATATCAACAGAAGTGAGCCATTATAGTCTCCATCAATCTTTCTGAGGGAAAGCACTGATTGAAGGAGAGAATAATAGGCAGAAAATCAATTGGGTAATTTTTCCATAAAGTGTGGTTAGTAGGCAGAATGTGAATAAAAAATACCATTCTCAAGGGGGAAATGTGCTCAGTTATTTCTAAAAACTAGTCATTCTGTGGCTCTGTGCACAAAGTGAAAGTTTGTCCCTATGAGCTGGTGAGAAGTGCAATTATGCAAAGGTGGTGGTAGCAAACCATCCTTTGAAAAGGAGCCTCAGGCTTTGGGCTTGAGCCTGGGAGGGTCCAGCCCTCGGTACCTGTCCTTGCCCTGACATTGGGCCTCGTCCTCTCTCTCCTCCTCTGAATTGGGCTCCGTGATTGGCTCTTCCTCTTCCTCCTCCTCATCCCTGAGACAGGCAAGCAAAACAGAAATGCACACGGAGACAAGATGGAAAAGTGAGATGAACATTAGACAAACAGGAAGATGAAGCACAAAAGAAAACCACATGTGGCTGAAATGGAAAGGTGTACTCTTTTTACTTCTTGTTCTGGTATTGGGACTTGAAATCAGAGCCTGGGCATTGTCTCTTTTTGTGGTTGATTTTTGTTTGTTTGTTTTTTCTCAAGGCTGGTGCTCTACCACTTGAGACACAGCTCACATTTTTGGGGTGGTTAATTGGAGATAAGAATCTCATAGACTTTCCTGCCTGGGCTGACTTCAAACTGTGATGCTCAGATCTCAGCTGGGATTAATAGATGTAACCCACCAGTGCCCAGCAATAGAACACTTTTAATCCATTAGAAGACAGCAAACAATCGTATGGTACCTTAAATGTTAAGGAGATATCAAACCTAGAAGAGACCATATTTTGTTGTTAAGTTGGTTGGAGGTCACTACACTGACTTATTGCATGTGATTCAGAGAAGTTGCTAGCCTTGGTAGATCTTCTTTCATGTACACACACAAAGAATCATCCAGAATATGTTCTTGGTGATAACCAGCTGCTAAGACAATCACTAAGTTTGCACACTGTCATTGTAACTCTTTCAATCAGAAACCATCAAGGACCAATCAACCTCATGGTACACATACAGGGACTTAGCTGCTAGCTAGCAGAGTTTTAGCTAATAAGTTGGTAGCTGATTAGTCAATGATTAATCCCTTGATGGATTCAGAATATGATGGCATTATTCTGAAGTGGTGGGAAGTAGACAGTGGGCCTTGTTGTAGGAAATAGGTCACTAAGGACATACCTGGGAAAGACTTACCTTGTCCCCTGTCCCTTCTACTGTTTCCTGGACACCAGAAAGGGAGTGGCTCTGCTCCATCATCCTCTTACATAATGATGTGCTATCTGAGCACAGGCCCAGAAATAATGGACTAAAAGTTCAAACTGAGAGCTAAATCTTTCCTCTTTTTAAATTGTTTCTCTCAGGTATTTGTCATGACAATAAAAAGCTAACTCACAGAGATGATAAATTCATTCATCCGCTCTTCTTTTTTCTTAATTCTGTTTTGGTGGTATTAAGGTTTGAACTCACAACTAGGTAAGATCTGTACCGTTTTTGCCTGGGCCATCCTTGAATAATGATCCTTCTACCTCTGCCTTCTGAGTAGCTGTGGTTACAGATGTGTGCCACCAAGTTTGTCTTATTTGTGGAGTTAGAATTCTGCATTTTTTTCACTCAGGTTGACCTCTAGGCATGATCCTCTTATCTCTGCTTTAAAATATCTGAGATTACAGATATAAGCATACACAGCTTCTTTTGGCTGTTGTTAAGATAGGTTTTTCTTTTGCAGGTAGATGAGCAGGAGCTAAAAACTTTGACAGCTGGATTATTACTCTATTTTGCCCACTAAGCCCTGACATCATCTGACTTAAGTCACTGTCCACATAGATCACCTGCATTGTAACTTCTGAGATTCTCAATCCCTCATTTTCCTGGAACCCATTGACCTTCTTTTATAATACCACCTCTGACTCCCTGTTGTTTATATCTGTGCTAAGTAATTCTGGGTGTTTGGCTTCTGAGCATCAGATACCTCTATTGCTAAGGAGCTATTCTCAGGTACAAGCTTGCTATGAACTAAGAGGTGTTTTCTTTTTCTTTTCTTTTTTTTACCACAAGTAACTCCTGATTTGGGACCACCCTTTTCATATTGGAAAAACAACCCAGAGGCCTTCAACCTAACCAATTGAACAGGGCAAAGTTTCTACCAAAACCAATTTAACTTCTCAAATTTGGGTCTTAGGCTCATGTCTTGTCTCCTAGACTTCAAAACACAAATGACCTTTCCTGAGCTATTTCAAAAGCACAAGGCAAACTCTCAGAACAATACTACAGCATGTTCTAGAACCAAAGCAAATTGGGATGAGGGAAAGTTGAGCAATACACTCACAGTAAACATTTATAATACATCTCATAGATACAAACTATCAAAGTATCCAAAATATATTTTAAAGATAACATACCATATAAAAGTTAGCAAACAGCACCACCAATAAACTTGTATAAAAATGAATCTTATTCTTCTCTGTAAATAAGGGGGTTATAAATTAAGCCCACCATTCATATCCATTGGGAAAAACTGAAAATACTATGTTTGAAGAGAACATAAGAAATACAGCCTTTTAGACTCTCGTGTCAGATGTGTGAATAAGTATACCAACTATGGTAACTCTATCTTATAAAGTTAAATATTTGCATCACATCCTAAAGTGTTTCTATTTTTAGGTCATCCTAAGCAATTTTAGAAGTCACAACTGGATGGAAGAGAAGTTGCTAGAATATAGTAGGTAGACACCAACGATGTTACCAAACATCCTACAATGCCCATGCTGGTCCTCACAATAAAGACTAATTATATTCAAAATGCCAACAGTGCTAAGGACAAGAATCCTTCCATGAGGATAATAAAAAGTACATATGTGTCAGATTAAGCCCAAGAATATTCTTAGCAGCATAATCACCAAAGCTGGAAATATCTCAAATACCCACCAATAGCACAAAGAGAAAGCAATTGTTGTCAACTCTAAGCAGTGAAAATTAATGAACTACAATTTTACACAACAAGGAAGACCATCAGAAGCACAGTGAGGAGAGAGGGTAAGTTGGAGAAGAAACATATGAGATGATCAGAATTTTATAAATTTCAAAAGGGTAATGTATAATACATTATTTGGTTTTGTGTGTGTGTGTGTGTGTGTGTGTAAAATAACTCTATAAAACAAAATCAAAACCCCAGCAAGACAGTGATACACACGTTTAAACATAATAGTTACTGGGTCTGTGAATGAGAGAGTGGGAAGTGATACTGTTTTGGTTAGGCCATCATCTTATTGATACTTAATGAAGTAAGGAGGTCAGGTCTGGCCAGCACCATATTGGCCACATGGTGGATGTTAGGGTCTGGCATCTTGTCTTCATTATGGGGGAAGAAAGCCCCCTGCCCATCATCTGCCTCCCAGAAAATGGGCATGACCAGATCCTTGGAAGCAGTGGCTGACACTTGGCTGAGAGGTTATTTAATCTGTCATTCTAGTGCCTGGGACTGGGAATTTGCTGTGGATCTGCCCTCTGCACCAACCCAGACCAGCCTAGCCACCATCATGCTATACCACGTTTGTCTCCATGATTCTGTGTCCTGTGTCCTATCTCCTGGCTCATCTCCAGTCATCATGGCGTCCTAATTCAGCTCTCCATTGAATTGGCTTGTTGGTATTGTTTTTGTTATTTCTTTCCTCTTTAGCATCTTTCCTAGCTGTGTTATATATATTTGGGGGCTACAGGCCTTTATAACAATTGGCTGCCTGTAGCCTGTCAACTGTATTATAAAGACTCCAATATTTCATATTTCAAAATGTGGCTTCTGGGATGATTCACCTTACAACAATAACAATAAACCAGAACAGAACTCTATTTCAATCAATGATGGCATTTCATTAGCCAAGGATGTCTGATCCAATTCTACGCAATTGGGATGCTTCAAAAATAATAAAACACAATTTTTGTAAATCAAGTCTAAGTATGAAGTCTATCTCCCTTTATCCAACCAATGTTTCAGTGAATACTTATTATGTACAAGGGACAGTGATATGAAAAGGTTCTCATTGTTGGGCTTACAAGCTTGTGAGGAAGAAGAAATATAATCACCCTGAAAGTGTTCAATCTGAGGACCTATGTAGCCTGAAAAGGCATTTACAGGATTATTAGAGCAAAGTTCCAAAGATCAAGGAGGAACTGACATTGTGGGATTTTGCAGACATTTTAAATGCTCCATTTAAGTTCTGTGAAATGTATATACATCTTATGTCATAATCAGATGAAAATATGTCATTGAAATATTCATAATTATATGAAAAATATGTCATCGAAATATTTTGCTAGATTTATAGCCAAGCGCTCCCTTGGGCTCTGCTTACATCAGTCTGTATTAACAAATGTTTAAACTATAGTTTCAGCTTAGCCTTTCTGTGACTCATAATTTCTGTTAAACTTTAAGGCTGTTTCTAAGTTATCCAGGGCCCAAGATGAGATTGAAAATTTCCAATTAGTGATCCTAATCAGTTACGACAAATATCTGACCAAGTGAAGCAGTGATGTCATTTAAAAATAGAGGTTTGTTATCCACCAAATAAAATTAAAGTTCCCTCAAAAGATTTGTACCAGCCAAGTGAATGAAAAGGCATCTAACAGAGTCCAGCTGTTGGTTTGATGTTTCCATGGTGAGAACCCAAAGTTAAGACAGGGAAGTATTTGTTGTTCTTGTAGCATGCACCTTTTTGAAGCAGCAGAAAATATAGCTCATGGAGCCCAATAGAACCAAGAATCTTGACTACTGGCCAGCCCCTCAAATGTACAAGCCTCTATTTTACTATTTTGTTTTGGAATCAAGCATTAGTAGATCTAGTACATCATTACTGCTGAAACATGGAGTATTTTAATTCAATGGAATTTTTTAACTGTGCAAAATATGGACATTATCACAGGAAAAAAAGCACAACTAACAGTTGATGTTGCAGATCTATTCAGATGTAAAACAAATTAATCCAGTAGTAGCTAATGACTAATGAAGGGGATCCCTGCTTTAGTGTGTGCCTTGATTTTATGTTAATAAAAGATTTAATTCATTCCAGCATCCTTGGGACATCTGAGAGAGCAGATCAAAAACATAAATGAGATTGGCTGTAATTCTCCAAGAAATTTTAGAAACAACAGTGACATCTAGTATAGTCCCAGGCCAGTGACCTCCAGAGAACCCACCGTGGGTTTGCTTGGTCAATCCAAGGATTCTCATATCTCACCCCACACAACAGAATGGAGCCTCCGGCTCTGGTGGTCTGTTACATGGGAAGAAATGAAATTCTGCAGACATTAGACATTTTATCCAATTTCTAGATGTCGTGTAATTACTACATAATGTGTGTTTTCAGGTTAAATTTGCTTTTAAATAAAAATATAAGTTAATACCAAATGCTCCCAAAGCTGAAACTTTTGAGTGCTAGCATTGATATTCAAAAGCAGAAAGTTCCACACATGGCTTCATATGTTAGCCAAAACACAGATGCACTCAAAATATTGTGCAAACTGATCTTCAGGCTAGATGTATAAGGTATACATAAATCATAACTAAATTTCATGTTTAGCTTTGTCTCACCTACAATATATCTCCATATGTAGATACAAATTGCTAAAACTAGAAGAAAATCCTAAGTCTTAACATCTGGGTTCTCAAGCATTTGAGAAAGATTCCAAAAGGCTACTCACTAATCATACAGCATACTGCCTTGTGTTTTTCACCAACGGGAAGAGCAGTGTCCTTGACACCATATGTATTTAAGAAGAAATTATAACCATCATGAGGAGGTGTCAGACTGAACAGAGTCTTAGTATGCAGAAGTATCTTCTATATTCATGTCTCAGTTTGATTCTTGAACTTCCAATTGTATATGCTTTGGACTCACAAGCACCCTTTTGGGGTTTCTTCCTTTCTTTTCTCTTACTAACATATATTAACTAAGCAGAATAGTGGTTTGGTTTGCATGAAGGTATTTTTATACATGTATATTATGTACTTGGATCATTTTTACCTTTGCCCCTTCCTCTCAGTTTCATTCCCTTTCCCAATATTTCCCTTTTCACTTGCAAATTTTTAAATCTAGACCATATATGTGACAGCAAATATACATTATTTGTCTTTTTAGGTCTGGCTTATTTTACTTAACATGATGATCTCTAGTTCCAGTCTTACCTGGAAATGGCCTAACTTCTTTATGGTTGGTTGATACTGTGCTGTATATGTTGGCCACCCTTTCCTTTATTCAATAACTCAGGAATGGGCACTGCTGAGGCTGATTTTATGATTTGAATAGTCCCATAATAAACAAAGATTTGGAAATATCCCTATTATAGACTGACTTCAATTTCTTTGGGAATATGTCCAGAAGCATGTACTAAAGAGTTGAGTGAAATGAACCCCAAGATAGGGACACAAGTGGTTTTTTCTTTCTTGCTATTGTTGCTAACATATTTATAATGTACCATGTGATTTTTTGGTTTCTTTGTATGTTCTTCCCCCACAGCATAACTCCTATTTTCATTGTATTTGATGTTGGTGCCCTGGGTCTTGTATATACACTTTTCTAATTTGGGGAGGGGAAGGGAAAAAACAAAATGCTTAAATAGGGATACAGGTTCACTCATTCTAACAATGAGATGCACAAGACACTATGTTGGAAAATGAACTTTACAATTTAGGTGAGAGGGGGAGTGTAGTTGGGGAGGTGGGGAAGGAAGGGATGGTAGGGGAAAAACAAAGGAGGAGGTAACAATGCTTGATAGGAAATGTACTCATCACCTTGCTCATGTAACTGTAACCCCTCTGTACAGTATTTTTTACAATAAAAAATGTATAAAAAAGTTCTTTTTTTCTCTCAGTAGTTCTATTGAGAAACCTCCAGACTAAGCTATACTCTTAGCAACAGTATATAAAGATTTCTCTTTCCTCCAAATCCTTGTCACTATTTATGTTTTCTGTTTTAAAGATAACATTCCTGTTTAATGAGTGCATTTCCTTGATGGTTAACAACATTGTTCAATTCCTTTGTCCATATATTGGACCATCAACTGCTTTTGTGTATGTGTTCTGGTCATGGGGCTTCAGTTCAAGGCCTGGGTGCTGTCTCTTAGCTTTTGTGCTCAAGGCTAGCACTTTACCACTTGAGCCACAGTTCTACTTCCAGCTCTGTGTTGACTAATTGGAGATAAGCATCTCACAGAGTTTTCTGTCCAAGCTGGCTTCAAACCATGATCCTCAGATCTCAGCCTCCTGATTTGCTAGGATTATAGGCATGAGACAATGGCACCCAGCATCATCAGCTTTTAATATAGTAATTAACTACAGATAATTGTAATTTACAGTCAAATCTCAAATCTTGTATTTCAGTCATAGTTCATCCCATCCATCTCATTTTCTGTTTTTATGCCTTCAAATTACCAGCAATAAACACATGACTTGTTTGAGTGGCATAGCTTTCTGCCATTGACCATCAGCTGATTGTGATGTCAATGAGGAATGAATTGCATGTAGAGGAGAGAAAGGAAGAGGAAAAACCAACAGCACAAGTCCAGAATTACCCACAAAGATAGATCATCACTCAAGGAAATGCACACAAGTTCCCAGACCTCAGGATGATCTTGCCCAGTTCCTACCATGTCTATATAGGTTTGGTCTCATCCTGGGAGGGACAGAGAGTGTCCTGGAAGATCCAGTTGTAAGGGTTACTTCCTCTACTGCATTCCTCCAAACCTCCACCAATGGTCACTTCCAGCCATTATGCACCCCCTTGACACTTGAAAATGTGAATGCTTACATCATAGTTTGGGGAATTATATTCTAAACTCCACAGGGTTTAAGCTACTAATATTTAAGGTACTAATATTTCCCTGTACTTCTGCATCAACAGCTACCACCCATGGACATTTCCACTCTCCCTAGCCTCCAATCTGATCCCTAGCAGGCAAGAAGACATCTCTTCAACATATATGGCTCAGCCAAACATGCCAAATAATTACCAGACTCAGTGTCATGATTTCCAAGACTCTGCATGATCTCACCTGTTCACTGTGCTAAACCTCATTTCATCGTGTGCCTGTTTTGTTTCCACCACACTCTCTACCTAGGCATAACAAGTCCTCTTTACTGTCTGCCCCTGAACATTGCATTCCCTGGGCTTGGAGAGTTCCTCCAACTCTTCCCTCCCCGCCTCAAGATCCAGCCTAATGCTTTAGGAACTCCTTGGACCAGTCCCTTCTCATTCTCTTCTTTGCTAAATAACTTTGTTAATATTCATAATCCTTTGGGAAAATATAGTATAAAATTAAAAAAATGAAATCCCCTTTTTTGAAGCCATTGTTATAAATCTGGTAAGTAAAGAGACTTAAAATGAAATATATATGATTACACAATCATTTTACACAGCCAAGAACCTGGCAAGGATGTTGTCATTTCTGTTACTGTCTATTTCATATCATTGCTGATTGCATACATCAGATAGATCATGCTTTAATTCTCTAGCTATGACTTATAATAGCAGCTTTTGGCTATTACAAGTGATGCTATATTGACTGCTTGTCTGTGTCCTTGTGTACTTCTGCAGGTTCTTAGCTAGGGTATATCCTTATGCTCCTGTTATCCTTTGCCAAATAGCCACTGGTTATCTTCAAAAGTTCTCTTCCAAAGCTACACAGACTGTAACGTCCACTTGCTCACTCTCTTCTATCCACCGCAATATCCTTATATCCAAGTATACAGTGGCGAGAAGAAAATAGGAGTAAGTGAATCAATATTATTTTGGTCCTTTAGTCACAGAAGCTAATATTCCTGACTCAACACACAGATCAGCAATTTAAAACTGAAGCTCATAAATTGTTGATACTGAGAAGCCTATGAACATAAAACTACTTTTGAATAACATAACCAGTATTGTTTCTTTGATAAAGATCGGTTACTTAAGAAACAAGATTTTGTGGATAGGGATCCAAGTCTACAAACAGAAAAAGTTAAGCCTAAATCACTTTATAATTCATAAATATATTCTTCTCTTTTCTTTTTTCCTCCTTCCTCCCTTTTTGCCTTCCTCTCTCCCTCTCTGCCTTCCTGTCTCCCTCTCCTCTCCACTCACCCTGTCTGTCTCCCTCTCTCCTCAACCTCTGCTGGTACTAGATTTGAACTCAAATCCTTGTGTTTGTCAGGCACTTTGTCTGCCATTTGAACCATGCCCTCGCCCTTGTTTGCTTTATTTTTTGAGTAGGGTCTTTTTTTTGGGGGGGGCAGAAGCCAGCATCATAACATAGACCTCCCCTATCATGCCTGGATCCTTTATTGTTTTACTCATTCTCCTCCCCCACCCCCACCTCAATACACAGGCTGATCTCAAACAGTAAGCTAATAATTTTCTGACTATGTGATCCAAATTACTTACTCTTCTACTGGAAAGAAAATTTTGCAAAGTTTGTTGTATGTTTAAAAAATGTAGAAAAACAGAAAAATAGCTTCTCAAATCCTAGCCAAGGCAACAGCCAGGGGACACTCCTCCTCCCTGCCCCCTCCTTCCTGGCAGGCTTTGCCCTTCCAAAGACCTCTGAGAGCTAATCGCCAGCATGGCAGGTCCTGACTAGCCACTTCCACATGGGGGCTCATCTGCTAGTCAACTTTTAATCTCATGTTGATAATACCAGAACCGCATGGCTGGAGAATAAAACCTCAGGAATGAAATCATTTCTCTGGGGGCAACGTGGAGACTGTAAGTGGGTATTCCTGAAGTGTGATATAATTGTCTCCGGATCCCTCATTGAGTTATTGTGTTCGGCAAGCAGTTCTCTCAAGATGATCAAAACATTCTGAGTACAGACACCTTTTGGAGTGTGCCCTCGCTTCCTCCAGCTCTGCAGGGCACTTTGCTAGGCCCAGGGACCAGTGTATCAGTTCTTTGCTTGGCCCTGTTGCTCTCACCCTCTGGCTCTTTTGAGGGGAGCTCTATTGTCACTCATTTACTGTATGTACTTCGTCTCTATGCCAAGGAAGGCAGTTCACAGGGTTCACTCCTTTCATCCTCACAGGCACCTCTGAGCTAGGCATGATGAGTACTTTCATTTATAGATTAAGGGCAAAGGCATAGGGAGGTGAAGGGCTTCGCCCAGAGTCTTAAGGCTAGTAATCAGAATTGGAATCTGTGTGTAGCACTACCATTGTGAGCCTGACAATGCAATGCCACCTCTTATGATAAATGGCTAGGGGAAAAAAAATCTTTCTGTTTAACAACTGGACAAAACCATTTGTCCTTGTTTCAGATTCTTTCCTGAACACTGGGAGCATTTCTGGCTGTATTCATGTGCACAGGAGTCCATCAGTTCCTATTCCTTGCCTCGATGGCTCTCTCTGCCCATCCTACTGACACACAGAGGAGAAGGGATGGCATAAATATCGCAGTGTACCAGGCGATGGATTTGGACCATGAGCATGGCCCATAATCAATCTCTGAAGCATAACAACTACCTCACTCAGAAATATTTAAAAAAAGTTTTCAACGTAACCAAGATGCTTCTTTCACCACCACCAGCTCACTGGGCACATGGAGTGACACAGATGACGTTAACCCAGGTCCTGCTTTGGGTCCATCTTCTTAATTGCCAAAGCCTATCCCAAAGGACCCACTTGCAAAACAATCCACCAGCCTCCTGCCATGCCCAGGACATACTTCCTTTTCACTGTCAGATTTGGCATCTTTGACCGACATTTTCAAGCTTTAATTTCCTTGTTGGTTCAATCTTATCAGTTCATAATTACCACCGGCTCCCTCGTGGGTAGGGTGATCTCATTCTCTTTTTTTAAATATGTTTTTTTTATTGTAAAAATACTGTACAGAGGGGTAACAGTTACATGAGGAAGGCAATGAGTATATTTCCTATGGAGCGTTGTTACCTCCTCTTTTGTTTTTCCCCTACCATCCATTCTCTCCCCACCTCCCCAACTCCTCCCCTACCCCAAAGCTGTAAAGTTTGTTGTCAACATAGTGTCTTGTACATCTCATTGTTACAATGGGTCAACCCGTAGCCTTATTTCAGCATTTTGTTATTTCCCTTCCCCTCCCCAAATTAGAAAAATGTATATACAAGATGCAGGCCATAGGAATCAAATAAGCTCTTCATAGGACTGGTTAGAAAGCCCCAGTCCACTCCCAAAGGAATAGGTAGACACTGGGCTTTAGAGACTAGTGTCTCCTTAGGGAGAAAAATGTCCGCTTTCTAGAGGAACCACTGAAAAACCCACATCTGCATAGGCTAACCTAGAAAAAAATCAAGCTCTACAATAAGAGATATGGTTGTACAGAACCTTGATGAAATGGTGTATATTTAAGATATACGGGGTCTGGACAAAAGAAATGGAAGCAAGCCTGGCACTGAAGCCAGCAAAGTCAAAGATACAACTGGCACAGGAGCCGGGTTCTTGGAAGTGCATTTACCACCCCTCTCACGTGAGCAGCTCATCTCTGCTGGAAATTTCCTCTTATAGGAATTCTCTATAGCTTGAGAAACTAACCAATTCCAGGTTTCACTGGCTTAGGAAATAGGTGATGGTCTCAGTTTCAGAACTCCCAGAGATGGTAACAGTGCACTTTTTCAGCAATTTTCAGCAATTGTCATTGGCTCCTCTGCTCTCTGAGTCTGCTTTTGCCTAGGTTATAGTCAGGGCTTTACGCATTTGAGTTCCACAAGAGCCTGTCCAACTGACTTGGGATTTTGGCTTGTTTTACTCAAACTTTATATGTTCAAACCTTGCTGAGTGCTTTCAGGCAGGCCATGACCCTAGTGCCTGGGAATCAGCTCAGACTCAGACTTCACTATGCAGTCTAGTCCCTATCTTATCAACTCTATCTCCTGCCTCTCCCTACTTTCCCCTGGCTCCCACTCTCCTTAGCTGTCCATTTCTCCTGGGCCCCATATTCCTGTGTGAGGCCTTAAGTCCTCCAATGCTTCCCAGATACTCCTAGAGAGCTCTTCAAAAAGCAAAGCCTCTATCTCACCCCTCCACCTAACTTATTCATGCCTCTACTCAGTTTTAAGGACAAAACCCTATCAATTTCTTCAGAACCTACAACAATAGCCTAATGTAACTCAATAAAGTCTGAACCTCCTAAGAAGTCTGTAAACTAGTCATAGTGGATTTCCCAAAACAAATCCAACCGGGAGTCAGTGAGGAAGTAGGTAACATTATCCAAAAAGAAACATACTCATTACCTGACTTAGGTAACATTTCTGCACATCACTTTTATAATAACAATACAAAAATCACATCTTACAAATCTGCTGACCTTCATACTAGCTACTCAGGACACTGGGCTCTGAGGATCTCAGTTGGAAGCTAGCCCAGACAGAAAAAGCCCATGAGATTTATGGCAGAGTGGAGCCATGGCTCAAGTGGCAGAGTGCTATCCTTGAGCAAAAAGAGCTCAAGGACACAGCCCAGGGACCAAGTTCAAGTCTCAGGACCAGCACAAAAAATATACTACAAATCTTGCAAAGTGAGCACTTACTCTCCAATGCCTCTCCAAGTCTCTCCTCTCACTCTACTCCTCCCAACCCCCTCTCTGCTCAGTACTCAGGAGGAGACATGGATCTGTGTTGGGAGAGCACTGGCTGTCTTCCAATCATACCTACTTCCAAGAGGTCATAGCCCTGTCAGTGAACCCCATTCATAACAAACCATTTGCCATCAGATAAATCTTTCCAAGTAGCTACATGACACTCAAGGTAAGAGTGGTGGTTAATCTGGTTGTGAAATCCTCCAGCATGTTTATGCTGGTACACAACACACAACTCTCCAGTTCATGTCTGTGTTTATTTAACCGTTACTTTTTTTTATTAGAACAATATCCGGGAAAGCTCTAGGGCATAGAGTAACTGAAAATAAATGGGACTAAGCATACATTGGTGAAGTCTAGCCTAGGGCTAAGCATACATTTGTACAGTCTAGACTAGTTCTCCTCCTGCCTTCTTAAAAAGACATCCTCATTCTGGATTTACACAAGAGGAGACTGAAGTCAGGCCTGAGAACCACACTGCCTCTCTCAATCTTCACAGCTGCCTCTTACTGCATGTGGCAGGAGCCATACAAAGCAGGTCACTCCAGTCACAAATAGTATAGGCTATCATTATATAATACCTACTTGTCTGATAACTTTTTTCTTTGAAAATGGTTTTTTTTTTTATTGCCAATTGCTTCCAAGAAAGAGAAAAGGCTTCTCTACTACCTACCCTGTAGGTCTACAGCAGATGAATTCTGTAACCCTAGCAACCAAACTCTGTCGATCCCAGAACTTAGGCATCCAAAACACATCTCCTTCTTGTCAAAATAAGGGAAAATGAGCTCACCTACCCAGTGTCATAATTAGGCCCACAACTTCCTCTGGCTTGTGGAAAGATTCCAACACCTTTCCCCACTCTTGCAGTAATATAGAGAACAACATCCCTTCAATTGCCTCCCTGCAGCTCAGTCCACAGGCTCAGCCCCAAGGCTTGGCTTCCGTTATCCTACCACCCACTGGGCCACTAATTGGTGTATACCAGCTGTGAGCTCCAAAAATGCAAAGACAGCTTAGGTCTCTGGCTCCTCCTCAGCCTCCAGTCATTGACAGTCAACGGTGGCCTCCTTCTAAGCAAGTTTCTGTTCTATATACCTCCCTTCCTCCACCTCCACAGGGATGGTGGGTTAGTTATTACTAACTGAAAGCTTTTTTCCGTCTTGCTGTTATTGCTCTCACATTTTAAGAAACTATCTTTGGCACCCATTTGAGAGAAAAATAAAGCAAATAAATATGATTATTTCAGGATCAAAAAAAATCAGTAAGTGGTACACTTAAAAATTTCCATACAAAAACCAAACTGTAGTTTTACATTAATTAAATCAGGCAAGCCATGTGGGAGATGAGTGAGCAAAGTCCAAGCAGGAAATAGAGAAGAAAGTATCAATAGCTTTTCCTTCATTGAAGCCTTCAAGATAATTAGTAATTATCACAAAATTCAAATCAAAGTCCCAAGTCACCACATGTCACCTTGAATCATTACAAACAGTCTGAAAAACTGATAATAATCAGGGCTAGTAATGGAGTGGGAAAATGGCCAAGGACAGGTTAGTGGTGGGATAAACTGGTATATCCTTTTTATGGAAAAGTGGGCTGATGTCAATATTTAAAATATAAGTGTTCTTTGATCTAGAATTGGACTTCAAACAATTTCTTAGAACAAAGCTGATGGCTCACTACAAGTCCTAGCCACTTAGCAAGCTAAGATCTGAGGATCAAGATTCAAAGCCTGCCTGGTCAGGAAAGTCCATGAGACTCTTATTTCCAATTAACCAGAAAAAAGCCAGAAGTTGGATATATGGCTCAAGTGATGGAATGCTAGCCTTGAGCAAAAAAGCCAAGCAAGATTGCAAGACTCTCAGTTCAAGCCCCAGTATCAACACACACACACACACACACACACACACACACACATTATATATATATATATATATATATATATATGCATATATATGTATATATATACAGATAGCTAGCTAGCTAGCTAGCTAGATAGATAGATATATAAACAAGGAAACACTGGGGAGAGGCACAATTGAATAAAAGGTTTCCTAACAAGCACAAAGTATATGAATAGAACTGGGTTTCTCAGGAAAGACAGAGCCCAAGTATAGAACTATACCCATCTCTTGGCTCTTGCTTTGGGATAAGATTTAAACACCTTTTAGTACCAAGATTGAATGTAGCTTAAAACAGACATGGCTTTATTTGTTGTTATTGTTAATTAGACAGCCCCAAATAATTTCCTCAGTAATGAATGAAAGTATCCCTTTTCTTCCTTTCAATCAAATTTGTAAATTTTAAGCACAAAGATGAAACTTATTATGGTACACACACAGAGTCACACAATGACACCTTTTAGGTAACTAATGCATAGTATAGAATTCTATTTCTTAAGAAACCAAAGCACAGGAGTGTTGAGTTTTATCTTAGTAGCTGTAACCAGAATGACAGCACATAGCCTAGTCAGCGAATGTCTATAGGGATACTTTTGAGATATATGCCTCAATTCTCTCTGAATTTTTGTATTCACTTGAATAAAAATGTATCTGCATAGTAAACCAAATTCTCTCTCTTCAAAGTCACAAGGATGAATCTGATTCAATACATATGCTTAAGAGTAGTTAACTGGGAAGTCGTTTTCTACTGGCTGAACACTGATTCACAAGGGTCACATATTTGGGGCTACCCACAGCTCAGCCACCCCCTAGATCCAGCCAGGCTGCTCCCCTGATTGTTTCTTCACTTGTACACTAAAGGGGACAATAATGGTTGTCCTGCCAGGATTTGACAGAGGATTATTGTCAAAATCCAAATGATCCAGAAGAACTTCAGTGGAGAAAACAGCGTACATTTTTAGACAACATGAATTCTTTCCTGACCGCACACATTTTTCTACCTTCTTCTCAAACATCTTGGCATCACCTGGGGTACAGAATGATAAAAATCCAGCCTCACATTCCTTATATGTGGGCATCTGGAGGCATGTCACTACAAATGAGCAATCAATGCACCAGGACTTTCACAAACAGAGTGGCCTACGTCAGGCAGACTGTACCTTTCTAGATCTACGGGGGATGGCACATGATGGGCTACTTAACTTGAAGGCACCAATATTACTAAGTAGAATAGCTTTTCAAACCCTCTTTCTCTCAACCTTACTCTCACCTTGGCCAAAACCGTACTGTCACTTTGGGGTCATAGGTAAAGCCCTTCTCTAACAGGTTTTGTGGATGATGTCATGTCATCATCACCAGACTGTAAAATGTTTTCCATTTCTATAAACCAGAAAGTGTATTTTTCTCAAATATTACTAAATTTATGTTAGAGCAATAATTTCATTAAAATGTAAATTTCACCCTGTTTAAACGAGTGAAAGCAGAAACATTCAGAGTAATGTGTCCGGATCTTCTGTACAATTCCCACTGAGCCCAAAACTAAGAGAATGTGAACTGTGCCACAAATGGTCTCCTCTATTGCTGGCACACTTGTCAACTTATCACACAGTATTGTCACCTAAATGCAAAAGAAAGAGGAACAAATAAGTTAACACCAAAGACGGTGAAGTCATCTTTACTTATTTTGTCCATTACATACATTGTCCTCAACCCCTCAATCCATGTTCATTCTTGAGCTATCACCTAGCAAAAGTACTAGAAGAGAACTCCAAATGTCTTTGATTTGAGCTCTGGCTGAGTGTCTTCAAGATTTTAGATCACAAAGAAATCTTAGCAAATATTCTCAGGAACAGAAACACCAGTAGCTGGACAGCCCCCATGTCTATGAAGTAGAAAGACATGTTATAAAGCTCTCAGACTTTACCATCTTTTTGCCTTCTTGAGTACCCAATGCCCAAAGGCATAGGCTTATGATGCCCATGTGATTCCATGGCTGCCAGGCTGCTTGGGCATGATACCCTTTGGTAATAGAGATGGAAGAGTTTTAGTTCCACAGCAACAGCGAAGGACACATCTTGATAGATGACTTTTCTCAAAATTACCCAACTATTCTGAGTCATTACCATCTTTATTGTACATTCAAGTGATCTCTATCTGACTCTCAGGAATTCTCCTGTGATGGAGAAGAATGTTCCAGCCAATCCCTGTAGTACTGATTGCATCTTCGCACAACAAGAAGTAAGTGGGTGATCAGCCTGTATGGACTGAGTGGTATGGCCTAGTCCTCGAAGCCCATCATCCCAGTAAAATGATGGGATGCACTTTGGAGCAGACAAGACCCAGACCCCAGAGTGGCCTAGCCAGCCTTTTGCTGCACCTGAATTTTTCAGAACCCTTCGAGGCTTCCATAAATTGGGTCAAATGTCCTATTCTGAACCTATATAATTTCTCCTAGGACTGCAAAACTCTCTTTTTCTTCCTATGTATCTTTCTCTCAGCCTAGATGGGAAGGTTCATAAAGATGAAAATCACACCTTGTCAACTTATCTACCTTCATGTCTTTCAATAGTCCTGCCCTATAATGGCCATTAATAAATGTACATTGAAAGACTAAATGATGGAATTGTAGCTGAAATATGAAGGGATGCTTTTAAGTCTACACCGGTTTATTCTATGTCATTAAATCCAATTTCATGTATTATCACATGTAGGTCAATGAATCTCACATTTCTATGGTAGCCTACCAATTATTTCAGGCCTCAGTTTTGTGTTTTGGATTCTTTGCCATTTCATAAAACAGCTTTTCTGAATGGATTTTACTGATATATTGAATAGTACAAAACCACAGGTGGCTGAAGATGAAGTCAAATGTTAGGAAGTCTGAATCTGTGTATGCTACCAGGGCCATCTTGTCTGGAAAGTTCTCTAGGAGTGGTGATTTAATGGTAGAGAATAGGCAGGAAGCAAGGCCAGGGGATGCTGACTGTCCATGGGAAGGGAATGATGCTGGGCACTGGTGATCTCCTTCCCCCTTTTCAGTATGCCTTGGCACCCTTCTCCACCACTGGATTTATGCTTACTTTTCACAGAGATCTCGCACTTGACTGGGCTTGAAGGTAGGATCCAGCTGGGAAGAAGGACTGGTGGGAGCTGACAGCGAGCTCTTGACATTCTGTATTGAGTGTCTACGACTCCTTCTGCGGTCAAGGTGTTGATGTTCACCTCCACTGCCACTGGAACACACGCTGGCCCTCCTCCGATCCCGGTGTCCGCTGGGGGGTGGTTCTGCAGTCTCATCACCATCCTCGTGCCTGAGTGCTGCCTGAAAAAGAAGAGTGCACCCAGGGCAAGGTCAGACTTGACAGCCTTTCCAGCCCTTGGTTCTTACATTGCATGTCAGGCCCTGCAAAAGACAACTGGTATGAGGAAGTCTGAGAAATATCTGTCATTATCTGAAGCCTATTTGTATTAATTAGCTTTTTATTGCTGTGCCTACATACCTCAAGAAAAGCCAACTTAGAAGAGAAAAATTTATTTTGACTCACATATTCAAGGGTCTCAGACCATGGTTGGCTGACTCTATTTCTTTAAAGCTCATGGGAAAGGACTTAATATCATGGTAGGATGGCCCAGAAAAGGAAAGCTGCTCACTACATGGCAGCTAAGAAGCAGAGAGACCAGGAAGTAGCTAGGAACAACGTATACTCAGTGACCTACTTCTTCCAGCCAGGCCACACCTCCTAGTTTCCATCATCTCTCACTAATATCTTTAAATTTAAATCCATCAATGGATTAACCCATTAATTGGATCAAAGTCTTCATGATTTAATCATCTCTCCACAATTGGATCTATAGACTGTGGACCAAGTCTTTAACACTTGGGCCTTCCAGGGAAATATCTCATATTCAAACTGTGTCACTAATTTACCTTGGATTCAGCTTTTCTGTTTAATGGAGCATTTATCTTTCCATAGCCTCCCATAATTCTTGGTTCTTCTCTGTTCTAGAAGGCAGAGAAGCTGGATGGAAGCCATGCTTTATTATTTCTGTGCTGTTTGTCCTAATGACGGTGCTGAGAGGAGCATAGAAGAGGCAGGAACCACAACATCCCTGAGAGCATGAACTGGCTTCACCAAATTAATGTTTTTAAAATCAGCACTTTCTGACATCTTTTTGGTTCAGCACTGTGACTGTGAAATTCTAAAACCATGGCTGATAGCTGCTGCTCTTTGAGTCTTCCTCAGCCACCCTCAGCACCTGGTTTGCAGGGCCAGCTTTAAAGCTTGCACAAAGACTGCATATACAGCCACAAAAATGTACAGTAGAAACAGACTCCAGAATAAAGGAATTTTATTTTAAAAGTAGTACTTCACCACACAGAGAATAATTGGCATACATTTTACCACTTCAGCTTTCCTGCAGAAGCCTGAGCCAATTGACACTATACTATTCTTCCCCTGACTTTCTCCAAAGGATGGTTTAGTCTCTTGTCTAGTTGGTGCCTTCTGCAAAGGCCCAGCTTGTCCTGCTCTTGATCTTTCTCAACCTCAAGATTCTCACCTTGAATTAAAATCCCTATTCTGTCTAGTTATGTAATTCTCCCTCAGCTCCCTCTGGAAGCCACCGCTACACTCATTTGCATTCCCACTTCTTGGAATTTTATACCTATGTTTTCTAAAGCTGGAACGAGTATCAGCGTTGGTGTTGAACAGACACCTAGAATGAGAAACAGTCCAGCACTTGCAAGTTTGTGATGAGACTAGCATATAATGTATTGAGGGAAGGAAATCTCTGTGTATGGTACTCAAGAAATGACTGTACCCTGCACTGTAAAGCAGGTGCCAGATGCCATGAAAATATTACAGGAAGCAGTAGGGGAAACACTTGTGATCCTAGATATAGTTCAGAATTTCCTAAGTGAAGATCCTGAATCACAACAAATCAAAGAAAGACTGGAAAATAAGATTGCATCACACTGCAGAGCTTCTGCATGGGCAAAGGACATGGCTAGCAAGATAAATAGAAACCCCATAGAATGGAAGAACTTTACTGCATCAGACAAGGGTCTAATATCTAAAATATACTTAGAGCTCAAAAAATTATGCCTCTATCAGAAAGAATGACATCACTCCATTTGTTAGGAAATGGAAAGACCTGGAAAAAAATTGTATTAAATGAAGTAAGCCAGGCCCAAAGAAACATAGGTTCCATGGTTTCCCTTATTTGCAATAAGTAGTATAAGTCTAGTATAAGTAGAAAAGGTCAAAAGCTATGCACATATGACCATATAAGATGATGTCAAGTGAAATGTACCCCAAGATAGGGACACAACTGTTTTTTTTTCTTTCTTGCTAGTCTTTTTAGCATATTTAAAATGTACTAGGTGATTTTTTTTGTTTCTTTAGTATGTTCTTCCCCCACGGTATAACCCCTGTTTTCACTGTATTTGATGTCAGTGCCCTGAATCTTGGATATACATTTTTCTAATTTGGGGAGGGGAAGGGAAATAACAAAATGCTGAAATAAGGACACAGGTTGACCCATTGTAACAATGAGATGTACAAGACACTATGTTGAAAATGAACTTTACAACTTTTGGGGGGGGGGAGTTGGGGAGGGAATGGATGGTAGGAGAAAAACAAAGGAGGAGATAACAATGATTGATAGGAAATGTACTCATTGCCTTCCTCATGTAACTGTAACCCCTCTGTACAGTATTTCTACAATAAAAACATATATAACAAAAGAATTAAAAGAAAAAAATTAAATGCTCCCAAACAAATCCTCAGTAAAACAACAACCCAATTAATAATGGGTAAAGACTTAAAGAGAGACTTCTCAGAAGAAGAGGTAGAAATGGCCAATAGCTATATTAAGAGATGTTCAACATCTGATGCCATAAAAGAAATGCAAATCATGGAGGTTCCTCAAAAGACTCCACATAGAGCTCCTCTATGACTCAGCAATTCCACTTTTGGGCATTTGCCCAAATGATCACAAACAAGACCATACTAAAGCTACCAGCACAACTACGTTTATTGCAGCATTATTTACCATAGCTAAGATATGGAACCAACCCAGATGCCCCTCAGAATGGATCAAGAAAATATGGTATATATACACAATGGAATTCTATGCCTCAGAAAGAATGACATTGCCCATTTGTTAGTAAATGGAAAGACTTGGAAAAAATTATATTAAGTGAAGTAAGCCCGGCCCAAAGAAACATAGGTCCCATGGTTTCCCTTATTTGCAATAACTAGTATATATCTGAGTCAAGCAGAAAAGGTCAGATAAGTTGATGTTAGGGAAATGAACCCTAAGATATGTACTCAAATGTTTTTTTTTCTTTCATGCGATTGTTTCTAACACATTTATAAGATTATTTCTTTATTGCTTTGTATGTCCCTCCCTCATGGTATAACCCCTGCTTTCACTATATTTGATGTTGGTATAATTTGTGGAGGGGGAGGGAAAAAACAAGTCGTTTGAATAGGAATACAGGTGGACCCATTGCAACAATGAGATGTACAAGTCCTTACGTTGAAAACAAACTTTACAACTTTGGTGGGGGGGGAGGGGAGGGGGGCAGGGGGAGGAGGAGGATGAGGGGGGTGGGGGGAGGATGGGATGGGAAGGGGAAACAAAGGAGGAGGCTACAATGCTTGATAAGAAATGTACTCGTTATCTTGCCCATGTAATTGTAACCCCCCCTGTACACTATTTTCACAATAAAAGAAATGCAAATCAAAGCATTGAGATTCCACCTCACTCCAACTAAAATGGCCATTATCAAGAAAAGTATAACAGATGCTGGCAGGGATCTAGCCTTCATTGGTAGAAGTGTAAACTTGTTCAACCACTCTGGAAAGCAGTATGGAGGTTACTCAAAAGAGTAAACACAGAGCTTCTTTATGCCACTTCTGGGCATTTATCCAATTGACCACAAATCGGGCCACACTAAAGCCACCAGCACAACCATGTTTACTGCAGCAGTGAATACCATAGCTAAGATATAGAACTAATCCAGATGTCCCTTAGTGGATGAATGGATCAAGAAAATGTATACATACACAATGGAATCCTATGTGTCCATCAGAAAGAATGACATTTCCCCATTAGTAAGGAAATGGAAAAACATGGGAAAAATATATTAAGTGAAGTAAGCCAGTCCCAAAGAAACATAGGTTGAAGGTTTTCCCTCATTTATGATCATTAAAATGTGCCTATAAATCTACAAGTAAACCCAATGGATAGTAAGAGACAAAAAATTACACTTGGACATAATAAATTAAACATGACTCTAAACATTCACACAGTGAGAACAAAGGAGGAATATTATTAGGAGAGCATCACAAGGGTTCAATAGATATGTGCATATGATCATATAAATGATGCTTATTGAAATGACCTCCAAGAAATGGAAACAAGAGGTTTGTTTTCTATATTGCTGTTTAGTTTTTTGGGGGGGCTGTACCTTTTGTCCTATTTGTAAGGTTATCTGTTTTGGGGAGGGTAAGTGGAACACAAAAAGGGTGGGGCAAAGGGTGAACCATGCAGCAGTGATACTCATTAGATACTACATTGAAAATGAACTGTGCAACTTGCAGGGAAGGGGTTGGGAGGGAAAAACTGGGACAAAGTGAGGGAAAGGGTGACACTATTCAAAAAGCAATGTACTCATTACCTGACTTATGTAACTGTAACCTCTCTGAGCATCAGCTTGACAATAACAATAAAAAATACATATTTTAGAAAATGACTGTTGCATGTTTACCCAAAGTCAGACGAAATGATCTGATGATCATAAATTCCTCCATCACACAGAAAGAACAGCTGAGGCCATCTTCAGTGGACTCAAATCATGTCTCTTTCTAATTTAGCAACTATGAATTCAGTCCCATGTTCCCAAATTTGTAAGTTCTCTAGCCTGTGCATCTTGTACAAGCTCATAGACTAGTCCTGCTAGGTGAGAAAATGAGGAATAATGTGAAGACCAGATAGCTAAGCATGCCATGTTGCTTTGCCATTAACTATGGACAGAAAACCACAGAAATCAATGTCTAAAGTTTTCACACTTGTGAAAACAAGCTTACACTTGTGAGGTTGGCTGAGGCCAGGCTAGGCTAACCACTTCTATAGGGCTCGATGGACATCTGAGACTCTCAGCCTATCATCAGGAGGCTCCATATTCATCCTCCCCACACCACCCCACACTTTCAATGAAATGGTCTCAGTGGAACCTATATGACAGCTGCATGGTATAATAAGCTGTCAGGTATTATAAGGGCAATCTCATGATTTTGGGTTGTTTTATCCCACCCCAGAATGTGCCAGTCAAAAATATTTTTCAGGCAAGAACAGGTTAAGAGTTCATCAAAAAGTCTACCTTTCTTCACTGGAAATTGTGTTTCTTAGGCACCCCTTATGCAAGAACTAAAAATGAAATTATGCATTTGGTTATGCTCATTTGTCATTTCAACTTTAAAATTTTTCACATGGCATTATGTAGGGAAAGTTTGAAAAAGATCACACATCTAGCCAAGGACTGCATTTCTGAATATTTCTAGTCAATTATTTTTTTCCCTTCACTTCTGACATAAAAATGCTAGGCCCTGTGAACTTGCTCTGACCTGAAGAACCAATTCTGCTTTTTATTAAGCACATATTTGGGATGATAAGGTTAGTGTCTAAAGTAGAGTTCAGATATTTCTAATTCCTTGTCTAACCTCAGAGACCCAAGGATCAAAAAACATTCTGCTCCAGTTCTTTCTAGAGAGGCACACAGCATGTGCATGAAGTAAATTCAGTCTCCCTACCCTGTATCATGGAAAAGGGAGGCCATCAGAAAGTTTAAGTGAGAAGAAAAATCTAAATTATCAAGGCAACATCCTCAAGTAGAATTCATTTAGAGATTTCTCAAGTTCAGATTTTTAACGAACACCTATCTCCAGGAAGGAAGGAAGGAAGGAAGGAAGGAAGGAAGGAGGGAGGGAGGGAGGGAGGGAGGGAGGGAAGGAAGGAA
>NW_012267241.1:8552803-8600396 GCF_000151885.1 Dipodomys ordii
AAAGAAGGGAGGGAGGGAGGGAAGAAGGGAGGGAGGGAGGGAAGAAGGGAGGGAGGAAAGAAGGAAGGAAGGGGAGAGAAAGGAAAGAAAAAAAGAAGAATGTAGTGATGAGGTGAAGCCTCAGTCTTAGCAGTCAGAGACAATGCACTATGGAATTGCTGCCGGCATTTTCTTACAGTTTCATCTTTATAACAATTCCAGAGTCACCAGTACCTACTGATACCAGAAGACTTCATGTTCACATACAGGGATAGAATCACATTTCATGTGTATGAAGGTGTATGTGTGTGTGTGTGTGTGTGTGTGTGTGTGTGTGTGTGTGTGAAGGTTGTGTGTGTGTGTGTGTGTGTGTGTGTGTATTAATACTATAGCTTATGTTCAGGGCCTTGTGTTCTTGTTCAGATTTTGCTCACAGCTGGTACTCTACCAGGTCTCCAATTTTAGCTTTTTGCTATTCCTTTGTTTGTTTGAAATAATGAGCCTGCAACTTTTTTTTTATTGTGAAAATACTGTACAGAGGGGTTACAATTACATGGACGAAATAATGAGTACATTTCTTACCAAGCATTGTAGCCTCCTCCTTTGTTTCCCCTTCCCATCCCTTCCCATCCTCTCCCTGCTCCCCCCCACCCAATCCTCCTTCCCCCCCCAACTAAATGTGTAAAGTTTGTTTTCAACATAACAACTTGTACATCTCATTGACTTTTGTCTGAGCTGTCTTTAAGTCAAAATTCTTGATCTCAGCCTCCTGAGTAACTAGGATTATCAGTGTGAGTCGTTGCTACCTGGCTGAAGTTCTTCAGATGCTAGACTGTACTGCAGGTTAGAGTCACTAAGAGCTAGAAAATATCTAGAGAGAACAGCACTACAAATGCATTACATGTCTGCTCTGGAGGAATGCAGAGTAAGAGTGAAACAGAGCCTGTGCTAAAAGGACTAAGTACCCAAATGATGAGTGACTCATTTACTGGGTCCCTCATAGAATAACTTGCTGCTCTCTTTTGAAGACGTATGGGCTAGCCTTCTGAAGACACATGGCCCAGCCAAATTTCTGACCAGGTAAATGAAGCCATTTTAGACTTAGCAGCCCGAGCCAAGCCACCAGATAGTGCTAGCTACCTGAAATTCTCTCAGCTAAACCAGCCCCATATTCCTGACCCATACAATCACGCTCAGCAACCACTGTTTTAGGCCACCAAGTTTTGGAGTATTTTTTATTTTCTATGAAATGGAAGAATCTTAAGAGAATGAACTTATTAATTAGTCCTAAAACTAAGAGAGGTATTTCTCAACACTAAAATCTTCAGTTTTAAGAGGCCTTTCTCCTTACAGAAACCACTTTTTCAAAACTGAGAGCGCATAACCTGACAAAAGATTTTCATTTTAGCAATTATATACATGAAAAATCCTGAGGCTATAAAAATCAAATGATTTTAATTAAACATGGATCAAATCACCTTTCTGAAACGGAATTAAATTACATGAACTGGGGCCTGTCCCCAGAAAGTCCAAGACATATGGCTACCAGACAATGTGAGGAAGAATCCTAGAAGTCCACCCAAGTTGTCTGCCTGCACTTGACAGCATTAAGTCTTTTGTGAGAAAATACTGGCTCTGTGTGGACCTTCTGACTGTCCCTGCTTCTATTGAACTTGGCTGTCCTGTAAATATTTTTTAATGCATTAACTTTCATAAAGGAATGAAGATTCCATCTATAGCATTCAGTTGTCATTCTGAGTTACTACTCAGAGCATCTGTCTGTGAAGGTGACTGCTTTCATTCTGAACTACACCCTTCCTTCAAGCCAGCATCTGGCAAACGCTGTCATGAATGTGTGATGTTTGAAGGAGACTTGTATCCAAGCACTTATTAAGCTCAGGGAAGCTGTTCTGTTATTTCTGCCCTGTGGCTAGGAAGAGACGAGGGACATGTGACTTGGGGTACCTCAAAGGGAAGCAGGCAAGCTTGAGTCAGGACTGGTGGACAGAGGTGTGATCGTAGATGAGGCGCGATCATAGATGAGGTGCTGTGGCATGGATTATGAACGGTGTTGGGGTGTGAGAATGGTAGTTAGCCTTGCCAAGAATGGCTTTGTGGAAAAGGTGACATCTCAGTGGAGTTCTGAAGGAGGAACAGGTGTTTGCCAGCTGGAGGATAGCAAAGAAACACCAGCCTGAGCAAAGAAGAGAATGGGCAAAGGACAACTCCCAAGAGGACCCGCCTTTCATGTCTAAGAAACAGGAGAAGCTGAGTGAAGCTGAAATTTCAGAGGCCTTTGGGAGTAATGGAGACACGCCACAGAGGCACAGAGATCATGGATGGTATAGAACCTTGTTTGAACAAAAGAGAATCTGGGTTTCATCCTGCTGGTCATGGAAAGGTTTGTTCATCTGTTCATTCAGTTTGTTTTCCTTAAATATAAATGGCATAACCAAACTGAAATTTTAGGAGGTTTGCCTTCCCAGAGATGGTCTTCTGGGACAATGCCCCTGCTGGATGCCAGCATCACCAGGCTCTAGACAGGCTGCTTGGCCAGGCCCTACCTCTGTAGCCACCCCACATCTGCCCAGCTGATCCTCCTGTAGTGCTCTCCCCCCTCCTTGTCTATCTTTAAGGCATCAGAAGATGGGCTTCCTTGCCTCAGTTTTTCCACCTGTTCTGTGTCTTTCCTTGGCAGACATGATGAGTTGTGGATTCTTTGCTTTTTGTATATTCAATCACGTTTATCAGAATGTGCATGTCCTTGTGGTACTGGTCTTGTGTGCTTCATTCTCTTCTGTACCCCCAGAGTAGTGCCTGTTATTTAGTAGATCCTCAACAAAGTTATATCAAATGAACAAATTGATGGACAACTGAGTGAATCTGAAGATAGTGTCATAGTCAAGGCCAGAAATGATGAAGGACAAAGCTAAGGGAATGAAGATGGGAATGGAGAAAAAAATATAGTTTTGACTATCAAACTTCTCAATGTGGGGACACAGGAATGAGAAAGGAGTTTCAGACAGCTTTGAGTTTGTAATTTTACAGACTCTGCTGTTGATAAATGTGGAAAAATGAAAAGATTGTGCCAGCATTTTTGTTTTAACCATGGAAGGAAAGTAAGGACTATTGCATTTCATGTGTGGCTTTCAGGTGGATGTGTATCAGACACAGTGCTACCCTAGAACCTTCTACATCTTTCGGTACTGCCATTTAACTTCCAGAAGAATTGATAATTTATTTTTGTTGGTTGTCGGGCTTGAACTCAGCACCTGGGTGCTGTCCCTGGGACTGTTTGTGCTCAAGACTAGCACTCTACCACTTGAGCCACAGCACTACTTCCAGTTTTTGAGTGGTTTATTGAAGATAAAAGTCTCACGGGGACTTTTCTTTCCAGGTTGGCTTTGAATCATGATCCTCAGATCTCAGCCTCCTGAGTAGTTAGGACTACAGGCATGAACCATGGGCAGCCAGTCAGAATTGGCTATTTTAACTGAAAAAAATAGAAGTTTGCAGGAAACAGGAAAGATCTTTTACATGTGCTTCAGCACATGTTCACTAAATACGTAATATTTAGTGAACACCAAATGAATGGAAAAAAATACAAGATAAGAAGGCAGGCAGAGAGGCAAGCCATCATGATGAGCCTTAGAAAGAAAGCATTAGAATGGACCATAGGCAGGTAATACAGAGAGGAGGTCTCCCAAGGACACACCAATACAGAGAAGGAAGAAAGAAAGAAGGACAGAGGAACAGAGTCAGTGGAGGACACTAAGAAAGAACAATCAGAAAGGAACTCTGGTGATACCCAGATATATACTGCACTCACCAGGAACCATATGCTAGCGTCATCAGGAATTCTTTCATGATGTTGGTACAGTAATGCTTAAACAAGATACATACAACAAGGGAAAGAAGAGGTGCTACAGACTAATCTTAGGAAGTCTGTTACCCAAAATCTAAACATAAATATCAAATGGAATTACAACTGTTTTTGCCATACTTGCCAGGCAAGCACTCTACTCCTGGGCCGTGATTCCAGTTTGTTTTTCATGCTAGTTATTTTTGAGATATAGTCTCACTTTCTGCCAAGTCACACACTTCAACCATGTTAAGAAATCTGCTGCCATAAAGCTCAAGTAGTGCATAAAAAGTACATAAATGAAAATCTTCACTATAACAGCATTTATAATTGCAAAAGTCTGGGAAATGATGTAAATCTTTTTTAAAAAACAGAGGACTGGCTACATGATTATAGTAAGTGCATGCACACAGACAATATTTTTTGTGCTAAAATTGGTGCTTGAACTCAGGACTATGCAGTATCACTGGGCTTTTTTATTCATGGCTGGCACTTGAGCCAAAACTCCAATCTGGCATTTTTGCTAAATAAGTGGAAATGGAGTCATCTGAATTTTTCTGTTCAGGCTGGATTCAAATTTCAACCCTCAGATCCCTGCCTCCTAGGTAGCTAGGATTTTAGGTGTGAGGCACTAGCACCCAACTAGAGACAGAATGGTTTTAGTCCACAGGCCTGACCCAAAACAAATTAAGTGTCATAGGTATGTGACCTGTGCAGTGGCCCAAGGCCCACATTTAGAAGGGACTTCCTTTGCTGTCTTGAAATCTTATTAATTTTATCTGTCAACTTCTGTTGTATGAGTGGATTCCATGGAACACATGCAGGAGTGGATACAGCAGGTAGAAGACATGTCTTCCATTTCTGTTGCTCAAGTACATAGATTCAAGTAGACGTCTAATGCCTAACAAAATTAGCGAAACACTCAACTGAGGGGTGTCAACAGCTCTGAGAACCAAACAACCCCTTGAAGCACATCTAAAGTCACATGCAAAGAGATGACAACCCACGAAGCCGTCATGTCCATTCTTCTCATGTTATTTTCTTGTATTAGCAAACCACATACACTGAAATGAAGGCGTAGGAAAACAGGGAAAGACATAATAGCCCAAAGTTCCTTGTCCTTTCAGCCCTTCCTTACTCATCAATAAGATGAAGGCATTGTTGTTGGCAGAAGGTACACATATCAAAAAAACTAAGTCAATTTTGGCCAGACACTGGTGACTCACGCCTGTGATCCTAGCTTCAGGAGGCTGAGATCTGAGGATTGTGGTTCAAAGCCAGCCCCAAAGGAAAGTCTATGAAACTCTCATCTCCAATAAACTATTCAGAAAAAGCCAGACATGGCACTGTGGCTAGCCTTGAGCAAAAGAAGCTCAGAGACAGTGCCCAGGCTCTGAGTTCAAGCTCTAGGATTAGCACCCATGTGTATGTACACACACACACACACACACACACACACACACACACACACACACACACACACAAACCCTAAGTTAATTTTGTGCCCATTTTGGTAAGAATTATAAATGTGAGATTTTGCTGATTTTTTATACACAAGTTAAAATGCTCTTACATTTGTACTTTCAACTGACAGTGAACAATATAAAAATGGGAAGTAAACTTCATGTTAGTAATTTAAAATTTTAGGTTTTCTTTCCTTTTGACATAATGTAGGAAAAAAACCCACAACAAACGAGAATACAAGGAAAACCACCTTAACAAGCCAAGAAAGATCAAAGAAGAAAGTAATTTAATATATTTTAAAAATCCAGCTGGAAACTGGTGCCTCACACCTGTAATCATAGCTACTCAGGAGTCTGACATCTGAGGATCACATTTCGAAGTCAGCCTGGGCAGAAAAGTTCTCATGAGACTCTTATCTCCAATTAACCATTCAAAAAACCCCATAAAAATCCTAGAAGTGGCACTGTGGCTCAAGTGGTAGAGCCCTAGCCTTGAGCAAAAAGAGGCTCAGGAACAGCACCCAGGCCCTGAATTCAAGTCCCACAACCACCACGAACAAAATTCCTAGAGTAGCTCTGAGCCACTATACTACACTGACCCCTACAAATTATGCAGCAGATCTATTTTCCTTTCTCCACTTATCCTTTCTCTTTCCCCTTTCCCAACATTTCTCTGGAGTAAAAGTACTGCTGACATAAGATATGTTCTTGAGACTAAAATTGCTCCAAGCTCCTGGAAGGTTTGTCAAACACAGACTGCTAAGCTCCACTCTCCAAAGTTGCCGATTCAGGAGGTCTGGAAGTGGGGAACGGGACCGAGAATTTACATCTCTAGCAAATTTCCTCTGATGTGGCAGCTCTGCATCACACTTGGAACCCCTGGTCTCAAGCATGCACGAAGGATATCAGCTTCTGACATTTGCTGAAGAGCATAGTGACCTGGAAGGTCATGTTCTGTTACCTCATAAATATTGAATTGCTCCACCAAGTCCAGGTCGGTCCCCCTCTTGTTTAAGTGTCTCTGGGAGACAGCAGCAATGCCCAGTTCCTCCAGACAGTCCACCACATCGTAGAAGGCATCTTGATCTGGTAATCCTGACAATGTCTAGAAGAGAAGAATCAGATACAGGAACATCTTAGAGCCTGCTACATGTCTCTGAATGGGACAGTCAGTGGTCTCAAATTATAGCACTGTGGAACGATGCAAGAGCAATGGAAATTTCACTTGAGAATAAAACCTTCTTGGTTTGAGAGATAGAATGAACCCCAAGAGCATGAGTGGGGTCCCATGGGTGGGATCACACACTCACAATTAGGTCAAGTATGCTTCAAAGTGAAGGAATTTTGTATGCATCATTAAGGCCCCAGTCACTTGTCTTAAGATAAACAAAGGGGAGGATTTCCTGAGTGAAAACAGAGAAAATCATTTTTAAAAAGGGCTTGGGTCTTCCTGATGTTCAGAAACTGAAGATTATCATTCTGGCTTCAAAGAAGGAGCAAAATGCCATTAGTTCTACAACTATAAGGAAATTAATTCTGCCAACAACCATGAAGCCTAAAGAGGACCTAAGCTTGCAAGGGAAGTCCAGTCCTGATTACCACTGTGACTGAAGCCTTGTGGGACCCAAGAAGACCACCCAGATGGGTTATGCCTGGACTTTTGCCCCAGGAAACACTGAGATGTTAAATGTGCTTTATTCCAGGAAGCTAAGCTTTTGATTGTCTGTCACATGGAAATAAAAAATTCAGGTACATCATGATTAGACAGCTACCAACAGCCTTAAGATGGTCTTGTTTGTGGTCATTTGGGTAAATGCCCAGAAGTGGGATTGCTGGGTCATAGGGGAACTCTATGTGGAGTCTTTGAAGGAACCTCCACACTACTTTCCAGAGTGGTTGAATAAGTTTACACTCCCACCAACAGTGTTGTAGCATTCCCTTTTGGCCACATCTCCTCCAGTATCTGTTATTAGATTTCTTGATAATGAGCATTCTAATGGGTGAGGTAAAATCTCAATGTAGGTTTTGGTTTTGGTTGGTCATGGGGCTGAACTCTGGGCCTGGGCGCTGTCCCTCAGCTCTTCAGCCCAAGGCTAGTGTTCTACTCCTTGAGACACATTGACACTTTGGCTTTTTCTGTGTATGTGGTGCTGAGGAATTGAACCCAGGGCCTCATGCTTGCAAGGCAAGCACTCTACCACTGAGCTACCTTCCCAGCCCTTCAATGTAGTTTTGATTTACATTTCTTTTATGGCCAGAGAAGTTGAGATTTCTTCATGTGTCCATTGGCCATTCTTATTTCCTTTTCAGAGAAGTCTCTCTTTAAGCCATTAGCCCACTTATTAATGGGGTAGTTGTTTCTTTGAGGATTTGTTTTTGGAGGATTTAATAATAGCTGGAGTCATAATAATTTAAATTCACTATAGCTTGCTTCCCCTTGATCTATGAAACTTTGGGAAATGAGCAATATTAAGGCAGCAACCAAGAGATAAAAAGATAAATACAAAAAGTGGACTTCTCTTTTAATTCAACCTCTCTTCAAACAAGGAGAACATCTCAGACTAGATTTCTGATCAGAACTGGAAGATGTCCTGGAATTTATTGCAAGCTCTTCGTTTCACAAGTGAGGGAAATGAAGGCAGGGAACCAAAAAGAGATTTGCCACAGGCAACTGAGTCATTTGTTATTCAGATTGAGATTAAAGCTCTGGCTTGGAGTTGCCAGTCTCATCTCCTTTCCACACCAATTCCTGCATTCTGCATAGATTATTTTAGCCTGGAATCTCAGGTAATGCCCTTTATTCCCTAATTCTTTCACTACTTTTTAATTTCTAAGAAAGCCATATAAATTTCAAAATTATTTTAAGCATGCTAAATTGGCTCCGCAGATATTAAGACCATCATTCCATAAAGATAATCCATTTGAAGTCTATCAATACTAGCATATCTCTAAGAATAACCCAAATAATGGCTTTTAACCTTTTATGCTGAGCAAAGAGGATACAAGTATGACTAAGATCAGAAACTATTGAAAGGATGATCTTGAGGAGTATGGGAAGGGATGGGAAGGGGAAACAATGAGGAAGCAACAATGCTTGATAAGAAATGTACTCGTTATCTTGCCCATGTAATTGTAACTACTCTGTACAGTATTCTCACAATAAAAATAGACAGACAGACAGACAGACAGACAGACAGACAGACAGACAGACAGACAGACAGATAGATAGATAGATACATAGATAGATAAGATGGTATTGCGGTTGCTTAGTTATTCAGGAGCACCAGTAAAAACACCAAGAGGAAACAGTGGTAAGTGGGTGCTCATATGTGTAGCCAAGTGTGAAAGAGCATACCAGCATCTGTCACAGCATAGTGGCAGTCAACACGGCATTTCCAGGCAACTACTGTCAGATGGGCAGCTCTCTACTCCCTGCACCAATTTAAAAATCTAGCACTGGTTTAAGGAATTCCATCATTACCACAATCTCCTTCATTTATTGGTTTTAAGTAAAAAAAACAAAAACAAAAACAACCTCTAGAATTTTGTAAAGGGTGGGAGGAGAGGGAAATGGCAATTCAAGTTCTGGGCACAGAGACCATTAGAGATGCCCTGATGTCAATGTGTACGACTTAACAGTGGCTGGCAAGTCAACATTTAGTATTAAGCTTTCTTCAAAGCATTTGGAGCTAGCAGGAACCAACCAACCAGTGTAGTTTTCTCTTGCTCAATCCACTCTCTTCCTTCCTTCTTTACCTTCTCCAGCCCTCGAGTCAGCTGAGGTTGTTTTACTCAGAAGTTTCCAGAACATTAACATCCTAGACCTAATCTCCATTACCTTAGTGAATCCAACCATAAAGAGTACAGAGGCAAGGGTTGCTAATAAATAACTAAACAACGCTATGTATAAAACTCAATAGACTCAGGGAGCTTTTGTTCAATAATAGGGTCAGAACAGAGGCTACCCTGGTCATTTGTCATTTACACTGAAACCTTGAGATGAAGCCAAGACTGCAGAGCTCCAGCTTTTGTGCCTAGCTGTAGAGGAGATAAACACAGCTTCTTTTTCTGCCTGTGCAGGAGGAGGACAAATGCCAGAGCCGTCATGCACCTATTTTTGACTGCTCAGTTATTTCCACCCCACTCCCACCTGTCCTTGGGTATCTCCAACCCAGTTCTGCACTGTTGCCCTCACAGCTAAGTTGCTGGCATCTGACAAAGGTGGCAGCTTTCCAGGCCTCCTGGGGTCCAGGTGCCTTCTGGGAATGCCCATAGTAACCAACTTGTTACTCACACCCTGCATCAAAGTCTACAAGATGGCTCATACCTGAGCCCCCACAGGTGAAATTTTCTTACGAGGCTTAAGGGTGGGGTGGGCAGGGCATTATCTATCCTATTTAACCTCTCAGGGTGAGATAATTTTTGGAGATCTCTCAGATCTTCTAAACATGGGTAGGGGGTAGGGATGTGGCTGGGTTGGGAATGAAGGTAGTAAGTCATTTCATGTCTGTTTATCCAAGATAATAATTAACTTCAGTCTTACAACCCAAAGCAGGCTAGGAGTTATTGGTCTTGTTTTGTTATGAAAATGCCATTTTTTAGCCTGGTGTTGGTGGTTCATGCCTATCATTCCTAGCTATTCTGAAGGCTGAGATCTGAGGATCTTATTTAAAAGCCAGCCCAGGCAGAAAAATCCATAAGACTCTTATTTCTGATTAACCATCAAAAAGCTAAAAATGGAACTATGGCTCAAGTGGTAGAGTGCTAGCCTTGAGCAAAAAACAAAAAACAAAAACAATTTAAGGACAGCGCCCAGACCCTCAGTTTAAGCCCCAGGACTGGAACATACATACATATGTACATATATGTGTATATATATATGCACATATAAATACACTTTGTGATTTTAAATTACTTCCGTATTGTTCATTTTGTTGAAATCAATATTCAGTAGAAACCACTGAACTTGGAATATAATTTCCCACATTTCAAAGTCTACCTCTACCCCAGATCCAGATTAACATTTCGGTTTGATATTCGGTTTGTTAGCTTATAACATTTTACTCAACAAGCAATAAACATTATGCCAATTCAACCGAAACCAAAAACTCTGTATGAGTGACAGCAGTCTGTTGACTTTTTAAGTAAAAGTACATTTAAGGAACGAACCTCTACCAGGATTTTCCTGGACTTATAGGCAAAATAACAAAGAATGAGGCTGAGCTGCCAAAAGAGAAGGAGCAAGTGAGGAATTCCTGGACATTAAATGCATCATGATGGCCAGCAGATGATGACACATACTGGGGCTTTGCCAGAAACTGGCAAACAGAGTGCCCATGAGCTGCTCATAGCCCAAGGACAGCCAGGCCTGGCCTCTACTAATAAAATAATGGATAAAGCTGAACCAGTATTATTGGGCAAGAGTGAAATTTCCATTTTTACTGAATTCAGTATTTCATAAAACAAGGCCAGTGACTGGAAAGGACAGAAAATAGATTAACTTAATCTTTAAAAAAAATTGCTTCAAATCACATGGAAAAATAAGCTCACAGAGAGATTTGAAATTAAAAGCAGAATTCTTAAGATTAACCATCAGAAAATTTGTGTTCATTTCCTTTCAGGGATATATGAGGGTTTTCTGTGAGCTCATCAAGCAAATATTTCATTAAAAAGTACTCATTACCAGTATCACCTGGGGGAAGAAGTATTACAATTTTGCTATGTATTTGGAAGTTTAAGGTCTTTCATTTTCCTACTGAGTTCTTTCTTAAATCATTCAGAAGAGTATCTTTGTTCTATGTTTCAACAAGTAATTCTCTAGCTTGTCATTTACCTTTAGTTATAATTTTAATTTTTATTCTACAAACAAAACCATCCATAATTTAATGCAATGACATATTTTCATCCTCTCTTGTGGAACCTTTCATATTAGTTTTATTATTCAAACAAGTTTTAGGAATGTTGTCAGTACCAAAATGGAGTTATTTATGTCAAACCCAAGCAAAACAGAGTTGGGAGGCCAAAAGAAAGGGCCTCTCACTCATGTATGCCTATATGAAAAAGTATTCAAGGGATTCTGAAAACTACAGCATTCTAGGAAAGTTGTTTGCAACAGGACACTTGCCTAGCAACGTTGGCCTCTACCAATGAGTTATCACCAACTCCTGACATTCTCTCTCCTGACATAACTACAGCTCTTTGTTTTAAAATAGTCTACATGGATTTCTCCCATTTTTCTTGCAAAGGTTTCTCTTTGCCCCAATCCATTCAAATATGCCTATGGCTTGCCACTAAATGTCAACCCCAAATTGTGATCCCTAGCTATTCCCAAATAAATTCCTTGTGTCGGAGTCAGTCTTCTGTCACTCAATTTAAGTTGGCCTACTTATCAATGAAGAACCAAGTATGTATGCATTTATCTCTTTCTACATGGTTTTACATGGTTTAATTTATTACATTAAGCTCTTTCATCTTTTTGGGAAACATCATACCATGTGTCAAATGATGTTTTAGCTTATTTCCATCCCTAAACATGGATGAAAATGCCCTGTCCGTGCTGATGTTGATTGTGTGGAAAGTCATTCTGAACACTAGGTCTGATTTTGGGCTCCTCCATGCTAGTCATCTTCCTACTGAGGAGAGAGCAGATTGCCCTGTTTTAAACACCTGGTAACAGGTACACTATATTACTATTTGATTGGATAAGTTGTGTCTCATTTACACTGATTTCTATAAATGTGTCTTCGGCTCATTAGGAAAATTATCTTTCCAGTTATATTCCAGGAAGGAATTTTGGATCTTTCTGAAGCCTTAATCATCACTGCAGTTGGCTTTGAAGGCTCACACCCAACAGCCTGGAAAGGCCCGCAAGATGGTTAATATTATGGCTAGCATTTGAGATATGGCAATCTGAATGAAGGACCCAGCACTAAGAGGGCCTGTGCCAGGTACTCATTGCACTGCTTCACAGTAGCATCTCTGGGGACAGGTAGAGAAGACTGGCTCTGCCCTTCAAGTACCAGGGAGGCACATGAAGGGAGGAATAAGAGCACAAAAGTGAGGTTACCATCATATTCCAGGAGTGGGATTCATCCAAGAGTCACTAACTCTGCCCAAGGATCAGAATTCAACACTCAGTGGAATAGGAGAGGCATGTTTCTTCCTGACTTGTGAACTATTTCACTGGAGTAAAACTATTTCATTCTTAAGGAAAATTATCTTCAAGCATATATCTTTATAGTCATAAAATTCTTGCTGTCATTTTTCTGGTCTAACTAACATAACCAAGACTTAAAAGGCTGTAGACACCTATGGCTTCAGGACAGGCATGTGCACCTGTGCACACATGTCATGTGTGTTCAAAAGGATTTTTTTTCCTGGGAGAAACACATTGCAGCTGGGATTCCAGTCACTGTAATAGGACACACTAAGTATAGTTCTCTGACATTCTATTACTTTCCCTGGACTTCTATTGCAAGGCACCATAAGCTACGCGTCTTAAAACTACAGAGAAGGGCCATGTTCTCTCTAAGAGTCTATGGGAAGATCCTTCCATACTTCTTCCTAGATTGAATCCTGTCCATTTTTGGCATTCTTTGGCTTGTATATGCATTATTCTAATTTCTGCCTCTGTTTCCTCATGACTGTCTTCCTTGTATACATATGTTTATACTGTCTTTTCACTTGTGTCTCTTCTTAGAAGGACATCAGTGATGTCAGATTAGAGTACAGTCCAATGACCATGCCATGACAGGATTACATCTACTAAGATGCTATTTCTAAATAAGGTCACATTCATAGGTACCAGGAAGGTTAGGACTTCAATTCTACTCCTTAATGCACATGGACCAACCTTGTTCACTAAAGTCATTGCATAAACCAGCAGCTCTGTGTCCACTCCATCTTTTTCCTCCAGGATTTCCATGATATTGGACCAGGGTTTGATGCCTATGAGTAAAGCAAAATTAATTAAGACACAGTTGTCCAACAACACTCCTTATCCAAACTACATTTATCATTTATCCAAGAATTTATCTCCCAGTGATAGCAGTACCTTTCAGTCATTAAATCTCTGAGTACAATAATATCTTTAAGGTGGACTTGAACATAATCCTAATTAAGAATGTTCCAGCACTATATCACACCATCCATGTCCCTTTGCCAAGAGTACTGAATGTTATTCAACATCAGGATGCCTATCTGCTTGCTTGGAAAAAAATCGCCTTTAAAGATATAATTTTTTAAATTCATTCATGTACAACCTTTTGGGTCATACACTTCACTGAAAGTAGAAAAGGTCTTCAGAAGTACTCTCTGAACATCCATTAACACATAGGGAAAGAAATACAGAAGTTCACTGGTCACTGTAGCAGTGACTCCAAGCAACGGTGAGGAAACACCTGTCTAGCCAACCACTATTACGTCTATTCCATTGAGGCATGAACACAGGTAGACCCAGCCAAGTATGACATTTGGGAAGCACTTGTCTTTGATAGGTTTTTAATCTAATGGAGCCAACAGAGCCAACAACGGCTGAGTCTGTCACACAGCAAAACAGTTATCTTGCAGTTGGGATGGCTCTGGAGGGCTACAGACAAGATGTGGCTCCTGAGTGGGCCACTTGAATGCTTGGAGAAAGCTCTTCCTCAGCTTGAGAAAGGGCTGGGCACTGCTTCTCCTTCTTGACCTCCAAGCCCAGGGCAAGGCTGCAAAGGTGGGAAATAGCCCCTGACACAGTTGCCAGGCCTGAGATAAATATTTGAAGTGAAGCAAACCTTGCTTTGCCCTTGGTTTGGAAAGTGAAGCTCTTTCCTGCTTTTTCTATAAATATCTCAAAGTGATATTGCTTATCTTTACTTGGTAAAAGTAAATTTGGCAATAACCTCAACATAGTAGTTTCCAAATATTGGTCCTTGGATAAGTTATTTTAGAGAGATCCTGGCCTTGAGATAAAAGTTCCTCAAGGGCAGAGACAGAATTGTTCATCTCTGTACCATCAGCACAGTGGCTGGTTAGCAATATGTGCTCAATAAAACGTCTGAGGAGCAGTAATAGATATCTCTGAGAGGGCATGAAGTGAGTAGTTTGGAGTTGTTTTAAGAGAATCAAAAGGTTGATGCCACATTAAGAATAAAAAACAGGAAAATTAAGAACAGGTACTTTCTATATAATGCAAAAGATTCCAATATGGCTTCCCATAGAGACCCAAGTTATTCTTCCAACAAATCAACAGAAAATCTTAACCTCTGGCTGAATTGCCCAGGCATTCAGAACCAGATGATCTCCTGCAACCCTTTCCAACTCTGAACACAAAGGCATGCTCCATCTCCTGCTAATGGAGGAATTATCTCCTTGCTGGTATTTATCTTGGAAGCTCACACTACAGTGTAATTGTCCTTTGAATCCCAGTAAAGTAACCACTTCAACTCTCACGACTTCACAGCTCACTCTCCATGTACAATCCAAGAGCTCAAGGAACCTCTGCTTATATTTGCAACAGGGGTGGCTTCTAACACACACACAGCACCAGACTGCACTATCAAACACATACATTAGGGAGTTTTCAGTATGTAGCTCATAGGAAAAAACAGTAAAACAAGAATTTCTAATGATGCCATCAGGACCAGAATGGCTGCCTAGTTGCTTACTCTGAAGCCTTAAAACCCACCAGGGCCTGGGAAAGGAAAAACCAAGCAGCAGAGGCCAGGCAGCCTAGCTGCATTCCCCTCTCACACACAAATGCATGCACATGTGTGCACCATTTAATCCACAAAGAATAAAACACTCAAACACTGGCTTAGCTTAATTGAAAAATGTGTTACTCATTTGTATATCTGATTCCCTTATTATCAAATCCTTAAAAGTTAAGGATTTTAAGCCTGGAGATGTGTATATATTTACACACTGCTGAAATGAATGTTCGCTTTCCTTTGACTGTTCCAGAACCAGACAATGGAAAATACTTTAAAACATGAAGATGAAAGAAGGAAATATTGGAATTAACAAAAACAGCTTTGGCAGGGCCCAGGCTACACCCGTATTAAGTACAAGCACTTGTAACTTTGCTAGAAGTTGCCTCCCATCACAACCAAGTGACCTAGCTCACTCTACTCACCCCTATCACTAGTTCTGCTCTGTGTGTGGGGGGTGCTGTATGTGCAGCTGTGAATGTGTTGGGGAGAGGGTATTCTTGTAATATAATCATCTACCATGGTGACCATACCCCTTCACATATCAGAGAAAAGAACTGAACCCCATAGTAGAATGAAAGCAGACTCTGTTCTTCTTAGCACCAAAGGAATGAATTAGAAGACAGTGTTTAACCATTATCATCTGTCTCTCCGCAACTCACTTGCCCATGCATCCTCTCCCCATATACTAGGTACAGGCATTGACATTTATGAACATAATTGATGCTTGAATACTTGCTGAAATAAATGTACTATATACAAACAGTACTGAGCATTGTGTCTTTCAATAGTGGCATATCTAACATCATGATGATGGTAGTGTAATGGTGACACCCACTTGCCCAGAGGTGGGCCTTGCACACAGGTACCCAGGTCAGTCCTTCCTTACCACTAAACCACAGTGTCTCCATTCTTAGCACAGAATAAGGGGCTGGTGACCTCTGTGTTCTTATTTTCCTACTCTGTCACACCATTAAGTCGAAAGGAATCCCAAACTGTTAACAGACTGTCTTATACATGAGTTGGTCTAACAGTCAGACATGTGCTGGAAAGTTCTTTCCAGTATATTCCATGCCCTTCCACATAACAGATCCACACACACCCCATAGATACTTCTGTTATAAACAACAATGGAGATACATCTAAGGCTCTGTCCACCTACAGCTTCCACAATACTTTGTGTATTTTTCACCAACCAATTTATTCTACAGCAGAACCCAAAAACATGGTCACTTGAAAGGATGGCTAGACTTCCCTGTTAATCATGTATGATACACATGGTTAAGAATTATGTCACATCTCATCACAGTACAGTCAAATAAAAAAATAAAACTTCTTCAAAGGCTGTGAGTCCAAGATCTATGACTGAAATTTAAAAATGAGTTATCATGTCTGGTCTTTTGTTCTGCCTCTATGGGAGAAGCAAAATCACACAGTCCGAAGGAAAGTCTCCTAAGGGAGAGGTGGGCTCCAAACCAACTTCCTGTCCACCACGACAGGGCAGACCTCAAGGGAAAGGAGTCTCTAACATAGTAAAATGATAATGCAAGGCTCACCCAAAAGATGAGCTTATGTTGCACTCTTTTCCTGTAGGGCCTGTCCAAAAGAGGAAAATGACCAGAACATATGAGCAAGAGAGAAGATCCGGCAGTCTTCAGTAGACCATGCCAAGCCCAGAGACTAACTCAAATCCACCCTTTTATTCCAGCCCCTGGATAGAAGCATAATTGGCTAGATCAAGTGAAGTATTCTAAGTTTTATATAAAATTTATTGCTTACTACCTGTGGTAAGTGTGTGGCCCCCTTCAGATTTTTATCCCTTGCTTGCTAAGTGTTCCATTCTGAGTCACCAAGTCCATGGCCCCCATAGCAAAATGAGCCCTTCTGGATAATTCATGGGCGGCCATGCATAGTGTTTACAAAGCAACCAGAGGAATTTGTTCTGGGATGACCTCATTGGCTTAAGGTGATAATGATTTGAGGACTTGTAGTTTATATTGGTGGTTTTATTTGCAGAGTCCTTAAATCTGACAGTTTTCTTCTGTATTAAAGAGAGAGAGAGAAAGAGAGAGAACTGTCTGCACTTGAATGTGTGACTCACCCTCGCCAAGAAGTGAGGGTAAAGTCACTTTGTGAGTAAAATTTATGGCTTTTTTTTGTAAATGTGTGCTGCACACGTGGATATTCTCCAGTCACCCTGGGTCATCACTGGCACCTGGGGCTGCTCTCTGGCCCAGCTGTAAGGAAGCTGGAGAGCAGCTTCTAAACACTCGAGGTGGAAACACACCTGGAAGTCATGTTGCTCTCTTCAGAACACCATGACATATTTATATGTTTAATTCCATCATAGGATTCTGGAAAGACTTTACTAGCAGTAAAATCAGATGATGTTATGTGTATGTATTATAAAATCACAGCCAAGACCACACATGTCCAAAAAGAAACATACTATTGAGCCACACATGATAAGCTATTTCTGAGTTTTTCCATTAGTGCAATTCCTGTTTTTTTTAAGCTGTTAGTGCTCAGTAGCAGACCGATAATAGCACTTGCCAAATGTTTAAGAAATTTTATAGGCAAAATCCATGAAGCTGAGAAAACAATCTATTCATTTTTTTTAACTTATACTAATTGAGAAAAGATGGCCATCACTTTGTCTTGGTAGAAAGAGTACAGGGGCTATAAAGGAATCCTGGATGTGCTCAACAAAGTCAAGGGAGAACCCCAGGGTCATGAGAAGGCTGCCCTCTAAAATAGCCCCATAGTAAAGACCCTCAGGATATCCATCCTTAGGAGAGGATGATACAAAGCCCATCCATTATCCTAAAATAACCTCCAGAGTTGGGAGATAGAGATGAGAGAAACTTGCTGCTTACTCTTTTCCAAGCCCTGACACCTAATTACTTGGCCTTGGGAAAACCAACATGGTTTCTGAACCACTGGCAATTCTTACTAAGGACTTTCAGCTGCCCCTCTGATCTGCTTTGGCCCATACAGCTCTTCTTATCTAGCACACCAGATGGCAATAGGCTGTGATAAAGAGAAAAATTGTCCTGGTCTGGGATTCACCTTGTGACTCATAGCCCCTGACTGTGCAATTAGGCGTTGTCTCCTTCGCATACCCCACAGAGAGGCTGGCCCTGACCCACTCCCTAGGGCTGGCACCTGGCAAAGTATGGAAACCCAATTCATAATCCAGGATAGCTTTTTTAGAAATTGGAGGGACATCCTCTAAGCAATGCTGAGTCAGACACAGTGGTTTGAATCAAGAATGCTGCAGAGGCCCCCATTTCTTCCAGACAGTTATCTACAGGCTGGCTTGTACATGCATGCACACACATACACACGCAACTATAAGGAAATGTTGCCAGCATGCTAACATCTATTTATTGTCTTTGTTGTGATCAGAAGTGATTTCCAGTAGTCTTCTTTATATTGATTTTTTTCTAGCTTTCTACAGAGGTGTTACTGTTATAATCATGAAAAGAAAAAGCAAACTCTCTAAGTCTTATTTTGGCTCCTACTTGAGTCTTTATAGGATGCTGATAATAATAACTGTGTCCTATTAGGGAGGGACATAAAAGACAAAAGGAAAACATCCCCAATTTTAGCTTCAGACTTCATACTACCATAAGGGCCACGGGTATTACAGGGTTATCCAGATCCAGTACTCAGTCTTCTCCACTTGTGTGACACACTTGTCTGCTGGGGGCAGGTAGGTGCTTGGACACCAAGCTGGGAGAGGGAGACAGTGCTTGCAAACAGGGCACACCTTCACCAACAGGCAGGCAGTGATGACAGCAGAGTAGAGAGGGAGGACACACGGGGACCATGTAAATGTATGAGCAAGGAAAAAAGGGAGGGAAGGGGCAAGCCAGGTAGGAAATGGGTACGGCTTGTGGTCCCCCTACGTCAGGTGAAGGACTGGAATGAACTTCGCACTCAAATGCCATTGGCAAGTTTTAGATGGCAAATGATGTGACCTAGTTTGTGTTGCTCTTTGAGGTGGAAAGGAACACCAGGTGGGAGGTAGTGAGGACTCTGACTAAGAAGGCTCAAGCTTATCTATGGGGTAGACTGGATAAAGTGTTGTTGAGGGGAGGAAGGGGTCAAAATGACAGCACAGACAGGAGACAGAATGAGCTGGCTCTTGGTGGTTTCAACAAGTGTCTTCACTGTCCTGAATAAAGTCCAGATATGTTTCGCCTCCACTGTCACACAACAGTGCAGCTCTAATTTACTATCTTAAAAGATGTTTCATGCCAGGAGATGTCCACACACAGGAAACTCTGTTTTAAATATGTAAGAGAGGTCTCCAGTACCACACATTGTTTTTCCGTGAGGACACAGCACAAAGGACTGCTTACCTCTCTTGGTGTCAACAGCAGACACAGCTTGAATGAGGAGGGGCGCATTGGACTCAGAGTATTCCACGAAGACAAGCAGGAGCTTCAGGGCAGTCTTAACCACCAGGCGGAACTGGAGAAAAGACAAAATCATCATGCAGTTGTAGACATGGTGGTCTTGTCCACTGAACACATGGTTCCCGCCAGTACTGCTGGCACCCTGACTCAGGGGCCTCCTCACAACAGATTCCTTTATTAGACCTTCACTCTCTCGTTAGACCCATCAGCATGCAGACACATATGTTCTCCCATTGTACAGCAGGTGAGTTCAAGACACATCTTGAAATTCTGACGCCCTGAGATGGACTTGAGGTGGGATGAGCTAACTTTGGGAACCACTCGGTACACGGCTGAGCCTTCTACTGAGTGGGGACTATGGAGGGGTGGGTAGAATGAGTGGTAGTGAATGAAAACCAAGAGTTATATTTTATAACATTTAATCCTGCTCTACCACTCCTGAGTATACACCTGAAGAACTCTTGCATACAGTGTGTGTTCCCAGTCCTCACAGTTAGGGTAGTTGGTCTCCTATCTCAGTAGCTACCCATTGGTTGGTACCTAGTGTTGTGTTCAATCTGCATGTGGAATATAGAGCTACTTCTGGTGCTCTCATTCTTCCTCCTTTCCTATACTATCTCTAGGAAAATTCATCCAGTCCCTGCTTTGTTTTTGTTTTATTTTGTTTTGATTTTCCATGCCAGTCCTGACACCAAAACTCAGGGCCTGGGCGCTATCCCTGAGCTTTTTTTTGCTCAAGGCTAGCACTCTACCACTTGAAGCACAGCTCCACTTCTGGCTTTTTGGTAGCTAATTGGAAGCTAAAGCCTCACAGGCTTTCCTGCCTGGGCTGGCTTCAAACTGCAGTCCTCAGACCCCAGCTTCCTGAGTAGCTAGGATTACAGGTATGAGCTCTATCCTTGTTTTTTTTTTTTTAAGTCCTTCAAGTCTAGGGACTAAATGTGGCTCTTCAGTCCTGTTCAGACCCTTGGGCCTTGTGGTCATATAACCTCTTAGCATCTCATTTGCATGCTAACTGGTACTATAATTTCCCTAGGGCAAAAATGTTAGCTTTTAAAAAATTATTTTTGTTGTATACCGGGGTATACCGGGGTTCATCATGGCATTTTCATACATGTATATAATGTACTTTGATTGTACCCAATCCTACATTACCCACCCTTGTCCCCACCCATACTGTCTCCAATATGTTTGGACTTGAAGAGACAGAAGTGTGGCCTCTGTGGCAACTGTTCCAAGCTTTGAAGGGTTTTTGACTGAATTCCAGATAGATGAGGACGTCAAATAAAGTGATTTCTGGATAACCGAAGAGTTCGTTGCTCGATCCTTGGAAGTAATGTACTTTTATTACTGTCAAGTCTATGTAGTAATGTTAATAAACCCTCTCTAAAGAGGAGCTTGTGGGTGTATTTTAATGATTAGTTAGCCATGCTCACAATTAGTAGCAGGCATTTTAGCATTTGTGATACTCTTCTATCAAAAGTAGTTTAACTACCTATTCTTCTTGTTGTTCATTTACAAAGCGTCCAAAAGTACCTAAACGCAAACATAGATTTAGTAGAAGCCAAGGCCAGAGAAACCCAAAATTATGAATCATGACAACTGGGCATTCTTTTAAGAATGTCTAGGGACCTCCAAACGGAGCTGTTACAAACAGAGGAGGAAGACGTGAATAGGCTTGTTGAGAGCAATCGAAAAGGAAGGTGTCACTAGGAAACATGGTTTCTTCATTAGAGTGACACAGCAGAGAATTGGGAATTCTGGGAGCCTGCGACCATGTCAGTCAAAGCCAAATAACTACACAATGCTCAGAAGGAATGTCATAAGACGGGCATAAGGGGAATGCTTCCAAGGCCAGCTAATGAGGGAGATAGGGCTGGACAGCAGCCAGGTTTTCTTCCCAGGAAGGCATTTAGAAGGCTTAAACCACATAATCATAGTCTACCCAACTGAGAAAGTTGCCAAGCCTAGACTTGCTAGGGTTTTTATTTACTTGAAGAAAGCTCTCCAGTTTTAAATATACAAAGCACAGTTCCTTATGCTACAGCTTCCCCCTTGAACTCCCAACTTTGAAGGTAAGAAAATACTGTGGAATTTAGTCTCTACCTAGGCAAGAGACAGAGGAACAGTTTTGAAACCCTCTCAATGAGTGATTCTGCTCCCTGTGTGGTAAAATGTTACAGGGAGGAACCCATGGCACTGCTAGTCTTTGGCATGTCTGTGGCTTAGCCAGGTACTGAGATGTCTGGAAGTTGGGGTCTGAGATAACCTGCTCCACACCACATGATAACAACAGGTTGGAAGAAGAAACCTCAGTTAGTCCATCCAGGCCTGGCAGTTCACCTACAACAGTGGGCAGCTCCTCCTATATCTTTGCTACTGTGTCAATTGTGTTCTTAGCCAGGGGCAGCAGATAAACAAATGTGCATCTACTCAGTACCCGGTGTCTGTAGGTTCTGCATCTGCAGAGTCTACCAAATCTGCAAATACTATACCATTGTATCTATGAAACAAGCATCTAAAGAGTGACAATTGTCCCGCCAGCAATGAGGCAGTAATAGAAGATAGAGTGACCATACCAAGCCATAGGAAAACTCAGGTCACAGTTTTAACAAGTTGTTCAAGGCCCAGCGTAGCATAGCCAGAAAGCATGAAATCCCGAGGTCTGCAGTCACAGAGGTCAATACTGAGCCACTCCCAGGGAAGCTGGGACCTGAGAAAGTCTCCCATGGCGCAGTCATAGAGGCCATACAGCAAAGCAGGCAGATCAGTACGTGCTAAAAACAGGGAGAAGAATAAACAAAGTCCAAAAACTATATCCTGCAGCTTACTAAAACCACCACTGACACTGGACCAACTGGCCTGGAAATGCTTCAGGTCCTTAGAAGAGAAAAAAAGCACAGGAACTTACAGTCTGCTCATGGCAAGCCAAGAACCTCCTTGATAGGAGGTTGGCAGGCTCCTGGAAAAAGAAGGTGGTATTAACTAACAAAGATGCACACTTACATGCCAGACACTCTGTTTCATACCTTCCCCACTGTGCTTTCTATCCTATAGATTATCTCATTTTATATGTTAAAAAGACAATTCACCAAAAGGATCACACAGCTGTGCTCAGTGCTGCAGCTCCAGAACTTCCTACTATGTTCAACACATCTTGATTGCAATCTCAGTGAAGAACCACAGCTAGTCAGTTAGGAAGCTCCTCACTAATGGCACAGTGGCCCTAAAATGCACTGACTGTCCACTGTCGACTGCACTGCTTTACTCATGCTTTGTCTCTGTCCCCTCAACATTTTTATCTAGGACATAAAATCATTACTTACTAAATGTATGTAAACTAAAACTAACACTAACAGTCAATGTGGTCTATAACCATAATTGCTCAAGGGGCTGAGATCTAAGGATCTTGGTTTGAAGCCAGCCTAGGAAAACAAATCTGGAAGACACTTATCTCTAACCATCAAAAAGCCAGATGTTGAGGTATGGCTCAACATAGAGTGACAGCCTTGAGTATAATAACAGCTAAGCAAGAGGGAGAGGGCCCTGAATTCAAGCCCCAGTATCAGCACATACAAATAGTATTTAATATGATATATGGCCAAAACAAAACTCCTAATTATCTTGAGGCTAAAACTCTGGTTTGATGAGTGGGGAAAATCCTTGTATTTAGATAACAATCAATCACAGACATGGAAAAACGAAGAGAATGGTAGACACAGATGTGTGAATAAAACCTTGGAGGTTTAGTGGGTTGCAAGTTCAATTTAATCCAGCAACTAGGGCTGCTGCTGGAAGGCCTAACCAGGGAAGGTATTTGTAGAAGAATAATGGATCCTGAGAGACTTTCACATTACTCTTTTTTTTCCTGCATGCACAGAAGAGTCAGTAACCACTATGAGGAAGAATTGGAAATTACATCCCAAGGACATCCATAGTAACCACACTGGTGGCCTGGAAAGATTACAGGAAAACTGCCTATAAACACTCAGAGAGTCTGATCAGGGAAACCAGAATATATTGTCCCAGCAAGCATTGCACTTCCATTTGGTTAATAGCAGACAGAAAGATGCTCCCCCAATAACAAAGGCTTCCCACCATTAGTTGTCAACAGAGGGCAGGCTACCTGTAGAGCCAACTCTCCCCTTCTGCACCTAGAAGTATTGGGATGTGACTCACAATGTCAAGAAGATTTGCACCAGGGTGTGTCTGATCCCAAATTTCTGGCAGAAAGTCAGAAACAGCAGCAGCTATCAAGTTGTTTTTTTTTTGTTTGTGATTTTGTTTTTCAGCACAGGTCTAATGAAATCCTCCCATCTTTATAAAAGACAATACAGTATCTTCTGACACCCCCATCTGGAAAGTGAAGGGTCCAGAATAAGAATGGATGCTTTGACCAAGACTCCTAGGTTTGGAGACTGAAGCCTCAGCTCCCTAAAGTTGAGCATTGTAGCCACAGTTTTTCCCAGCTCAGGGTGAATGATGCAATCAGCAAAGTGAAGGGCTTAGCCTTTTCTATGGCCAGTCAGACTCCTCTTAACCTGGGAGGGTTGCCTTGACATCCTGTCAGGGTTGATAAAGGAAGGACTGCACTACTAAAAGCCTTGTCATTCTGTTTTCATAATTCTTCATTTTCTTGTCCATGAAAGGCAGCAAGATGTGATTTTGCCACGTGCCAGAGGATCATTGTGCAATACATATTTACAGATATTCTGGACTTCTCGCCAGAGGAGAAAATGGATGGTTTTGCAGCCAAATAGTGACTGTTTAAGAGAAAGAAACAAAGTATTTTCAATAAAGCATTTTTTTTTCTTTTTACAAGAGCCATCTTTAAACTCTCTGGTATAAAGTAAGATGCTCATCTCATGACTTATCACAGGGTGTTTTATGTTCTTCTCCTGTATCTGGAATTTTAATTAGTTGAGGTAAGATGATTTGTTTGGTATAGTTAGGCCTTCAGTCACCCTCTCTGTCTCCTATTGAGAGTCTCCATGGGAGAGACTCTCATCTTCTTATGAGTTCTCCTGAGATGCTCCTGATGCCATGGCAACCATCTTTTCCCCACTGCTGTCTGCCTTTGCTTGCCCTGCTCTATTTCTGTCAGCTCCACTGACTCCATTCACCCAGCTGTGCCCCACGTTGCTGTGCACTGATCTCCAGTTTTCCCTTGCACTTGTCTGAGAGCAAGCATGCTGCCCTACCCTCCCTTCCCCATCTCTGCCCGCATCTCTGAAAGTTTGTCATTAGGACAATAGTTTTTAGAAGGGCAGGGGGAGGAGAGTGGAAGTGACAGGGATGGAGGCTGGGCAGTAGCACAACTGTGAGGCAATGGGCCCATTGAGGACTAGCCTTCTAGAACTGGGTTTTTTAAGGTAGATAGAAGACAGCAGGAATCAAAGGCAGGGTCACTGTTGATATGGGGCACCTAGCAATGCATCTGGTAGGGGTAGAGAAATTGGATGTTGGGGTTTGTTGGCCTCAGGTTTGGACCTGCTAGGTTTGAGAATAAGGAAATGTTCCCTAGGAGAGAGCAGGGCTTGGGGCTCCAGGAGATGGTGTAGATTGGAGAGGAGTGGAAGCTGACCAGGACCTTTGGCCTTGTTGCCATTATGCTGTTGCTTGTGATGCACTCAGGTGAGTGACATTGGCTTCGATTTGAAGTGTTTATTACACAATACACAGTTGTAGAATCCTAGCCTTGAAGAGATGGTAAAGTGGTATTGGTCAAAGCATCCATTCTTATTCTGGACCCTTCACTTTCCAGATGGGGGTGTCAGAAGATACTGTATTGTCTTTTATAAAGATGGGAGGATTTCATTAGACCTGTGCTGAAAAACAAAATCACAAACAAAAAAAAAAAAACAACTTGATAGCTGCTGCTGTTTCTGACTTTCTGCCAGAAATTTGGGATCAGACACACCCTGGTGCAAAACCTTCATCTGATACCACACTGAGTCTAACACAGGCTACCAGTGTTCCTTCTAAGAGCACAGGCTGACAGGTCTGTCTTTGCCTGTCTCCATATAGTGCCAAATGCCAGCAGTTATTATGTACTTGCTTTGGATAAAATGAAAATTAGAGACAGAAAACCTCTAGCCTAGTGTTGATGACCTGATGGATGGGGAAGGACCAAGTGCAAGCTCCCAGACAGCTCTGAGGTGGGTGCCCAGGAACGAGAGAGGAGCAAGCACATGGAGCCTGCCTTCCAGGAAACCCATCATCCTTCCACTTATTTCTGAAGCTGTCACTTTCATTTCTCCACATTTTTTGTTACAAATGTGAGGAGGACTTTTCCTTTGTGCCTCTTTCCAGTTGTTTATTTTCCTTACAGAATGAGTCCAAAGGAAAATCCACATAGAGCTGTTGCAACATTACAGGCTGGGGGCCGAGGGATTCATTTTTTATTCCTGGTTTGTTTTTTTTTTCCCTTTCTCTTCATGGTCTCCTCTCACTTCTTTCCATCTCTCCTTTTTATTTTTTGTTGCACTTTTCTTCTCTGTCTTATCCCATTTGTGATGCGGCAATGAAATACTTAAGACTAGGTAATTCATTCTTTAAACAACAACAACAACAGTTTATTTCTTGGGAAGCTGGGAAGTTCAAGACCACGGTACTGGCCTTACAGTCATGCCTTTCTGGTTCCAAAATGGTAGTGTGTTGTCACCTTCTCCAGAATGGAAGCAGTGTCCTCACATGGCAGAAGGCAGAATGAAGCCAGACCACTACTGTAGCCCTTCTTATAATGGTGTTGTTAATCCATTTGCAAGGACGGAACCTTCATGATTTTAACCCCCCCCAAAAGCTTGTGCCTCCCAATGCTGTTGCATTTGGATCACATTTCCAGCACACAGATTGGAGGGAGACACTCAAACCAGGCCACTCCTCTATCTTCCCCTGCTACACTGATTTACTTTCTTAATCCCATCCCAGTACCCAGTCTCAGAGCTGTAATGAAACTATAACAATTCCCTTTTGATATTCCTAATGCAACCCTGGGAGAGTAAAACTGTCCAATATTGTGCTTTGGGAAGGGGCAGGCAGTTCTGGGACTTGAACTCGGGATCTCATGCTCTCTCTTGGCTTTCTTGTGGATGGCTGACACTCTACTACTTGGGCTACAATCTCCAGTGAACTATAATAATTTCTTATTCCAGCTGTGACAGGGACCAAATATTGATTTTAATAGTCAAATCTCTTCCCATTGCTGTAGGTCTGAGGGTTCTAGAGATCATCTAGACAGAGTTGGACAGCACCAGATGCACAACAAAAATTAGAAAAGAATGTAAGGCAAGGAAAATTAGGAAGGGTTCCCAGCAGACAAACAGGTTGTCAAATATAAAGGTTCTCTCCACCTGGCTAGGCCAAGCGAACAGGCCCAGCATTTTTCCTCTTCTAAAATCCCTTACATCAGTTTCAAAATAGTCACTTCCATTTGCCATAGAAAACTAAGCCAAGAAGAAAACAACACGTTTTCAGTCTCCGGAGCTCTTTCTAGAATGAAATGGGGGAGGGGGAAATGTCTCAAAAGGAAAACTAAGGAGAAACATAAGGGTCAACCAAGGCTTTGAGACCCAGTGGGCATCTCCCTGGCACAGATACATCCAGAAAATAAGCCCTCCTGCTAGGTAAGAAGAGAATCATAGGAGCCTGGGAAGTCTGAAAGGAAAGCCATGTTGAGCACAGCATCAATTGGACAGCAGCATTCCTTGGAGGGAGGTAATGTGAGGAGCAGGGCTAGAAGATGTGATTCAGTGCTAGTGCACACCAACCATTAAACCCTTACTCAATTCAGTATAAGTGGGTGACCATGATCAGGAATAATCTGAGTGTAACAACAGGTACTGTAGAGACTCCAGAAAGCTATGTTCATCCAGGAATTTAAGTCAGATTCAAAGTTTCACATCTAGATCCTCAAGTCCTTCCCTGCCCAACTCTACTCCAGTCACACTATCAGTCTTCACTCACCGTACTCCATTTTGGCAACATTTGCATATAGCCAAGGTAAGACCCCCCCCTCCCTACTCCTCTGCAAACTGACACTCCCTCCCTTGCTCCCAGCAAATCAGAGAGGACTATGCTAGAGCTCTGCCCGGCATCTTGCAGGTCTGGAGCAATCGCATGGATCTGCTTTGCAGGGTGTGAGAGCTCCCAGCTGAGGCCATCACTGGGTGGATATAAGCTAAGATCCATAGGGAATTTGCCTGGATTCTCACAATAAGGGAGAATGATGCTATTCACTTGATAGTGATCTCATAGGGATGAAATGAAATCATGCTTGCAAATCACCCTGTGTGGTGCCTGGTGCATCAGTAGATAAATATTGGTTACATTGACCCTTAAGGTAAAAGTTGAAAGGCAATTTCAAATCCTTTCATCTATAGATAAGAATCTACACATACGTATGTAAAGCACTGAAGTACGTATAAACAACTTAATAATACAAACATGAAATGCAGGAGGTACGTCAATGCTACATTTATGGCCTAATGTTTTAACTAAGCATTAAAAGCAGAAGATGATCAAGGCATTTGATTACAGCTTAAGAAAAGGAAAAATAAAAATACATTAAAATTTCATAGGCTAGTTGCAACCTAACCTATACATTTGTACTCATTTGTACTGAGATGGGATTTCAACATAGCTGAATAAGGTTTCTGCAAATAAACATCTCAGAGGGGATAATCACATGATATGCACACTGAACAAGAAGGCCAACCATAATTTTCTTTTACCTTTGACCCAATAAGAGTGTAGAGCCATTGAATGGTTTCGCTGTGGTTGATCACTCCATTCATCCCATCCACGTACAACATAATCTGGCCCAAAGCTAGAGAAAAGAAAAACAAGCAAAGGAGCATTAAGAATTTATAACAAAAAAGAATTCGCTTTCATGATCACAAGGGCAATGGAGATTTTCAGACTTTTAAGTGTTTAATACATTGAACTTCAATGAGATACAAACTGAGTTCTGAAATGAACTAAATTTCAATGCAAAAAGAAAGATACACAAAGCATTCCTGGTATCTGGAAGATACAATTGAGGTAGCAAACCCTTGTTTCTCTGGGCCTTGGTGTACAGATGCATGCACATTTTACACATCTGTATATGTGTGGTCCCAGACAAAGCAAAGATAGCCACGGCATGGTGTCTGGGCTGTAGCTTCCCACCGCGGACTGGAACATGTGTGAAGCTGTTAAAAACATCCTGTTCAGAGACCCAGCCTGGGGTCAGTAGGTTCCAGATTACATCAAACCATCCTGAGCTAATGCAATTTTATGCCATTAGGTTAAAAAAGAATAAACACACACTTAAGTACTATTTCTCATCCTTGTGGAATATTTTTTCTGATTAAAATATCAGAAATGAGGAAAATGATCGGATTAAATCTTGTTTAAAATGACCTGATTAAAAATGTAAGAAAGCATGTATCTTATGGCCAGTCTTGAATTCTTTGTTTAATGTCATTTTTCTCCACAAAGAGACTATAAATTGAGTTATTTAAGAACAAATATGAATTCCATTTTTCAACTCCATTAGGCAGAATTTTTGCTCAAAATAATTGGTATTGTAGATAATGCCCAGAGAAATGCTGCATACACCTAAGTATTCTTACTTATACCATGCCCAACCCCCTAAATCATGTCACCAATAAAATTAACTTGTATAGCATTCATAGGTTTTTAGGGAACTTTTGTTTAGCTGGTAACAGTAGGAAATCTCATTTTAGAAGATTGGAATATCCAGAAGAATAAAATTAACATAGTTCAGAGTCTCATAAAAATAATCATTTTAGTATACCAATAGGCTTTTATTCTTTTATGTATGTGTTGTCACAGATGTCTGTGAGACTCATCTCCACTTAACTATCAGAAAACTGGAAGTAGAGTTGTGGCTGAAGGTGGTAGAGCTCTGGCTTTAAGCACAAAAGCTCAGGGATAGCACCCAGGCCCTGAGTTCAAGACCCATGATCCCCTCCCCCCCAAAAAAAATTCAACATAACCTGGAAAAAAACAGATAGTATATATTTGGAAATCACAGGTTCATATTCCAGTTCATGGTGACATAGTGGAGATAGTTTTTAAATAATGCTATAAATTTCAAGCAAATTTAGTAGGACATGAATAATAGTAAGAGGCAGAATGGGTGAAAACAAATGCTGTCATTTTTTGTGAGTAATAACGACACAAAAAGCTCACAAAATTTGTGAGATCACAATTATCACATGTTTCTACTTAATGAGAAAATGCATGTAACATACAAACAAAACAGCTTGATGTAAAAAAATATAATATTAGAAACGTATGCATATAACAGCATGCATATAACATGATAAATTAGTAATTTCTTGTATACATAGCTTATGCAAACTGATAAAATACTTAATGTCAATAGAAAGAAGGCAAGAGTATTTTCTAAGAAGATATAAGCTAGTATATAATAACAAAAATGTGTTCATTTATAATAAAGTAGCATCTTTGTTAAGAGAGCAAAGGTGTTTAGAAGAAATGACTAGGTTATCAAATGCTAGAGAAACTAAGCAAACAACTTCAAACTTCACTGATGACAGGGAAAATTGCTAAAAACCCTGCTGTAATAAAGTTATTTTTTGCATTGTTTTAAAACTATTTCTTACTTATTTAGTGTTCACTGAATGCCACACCCTGAGGAGGGATTTTACCTGTGCTATTAATATTCCTGTGTAGTGGTATTGTTCCTATGGTTTGATGGATGAAACATGGCTCTGGCTGGCACTGTGGCTCATGCTTGTAATCCCAACTACTCAGGAAAAATGCAATGTGAGGCCAACCCAGGCACAAAAGTTCATGAGACCCTGTCTCAACCAATAAAAAGCTGGGAATGCTGGCATGGGCCTATCATGCCTGTGGTACAGGAAATGCAAATAGTAGGGATGCTGGGTAAGCCAGCCTGGATCCAAATGTGAGACCCTATTTGAAAAGAAACTAAAGCAAAAAAGAGCTAGAGGTGTAGCTTAAGAGGTGTAGCTTAAGAGCATCAAGCCCTGAGTTCAAATCCTAGCACTGCCAAAAAACAACAACAAACCTGACACTGAGAAGTGGAAGAATTTGCCTCAAGCATCCATCCCTCCCTTTCCTCCAGACAGAGTAGGTAAGCTCAGGATATCTGTATTAGGAGACTGGATCCTCTTTAAGGGTTTTTCCAAGCATTGTGATTGGAAAATGAGTGGACTCTTAAGTTTCCAAAAAGAAAGGGTGAAAACACAAGAAGATAGCAGAGATATTCACTGAAGGTGCCATTTGTAATATCAAAATGACAATACACAAATGACTACCTATCCTGGTCCTAGAACTCAGCATGTTCAGGAATTTATGAAGGACATGTCCTAACCTACAAAGTGTTTCTGACAAAATAATTAAAAAGTACATATAAAAGAAGTGTCAATCCAACAAACATTCAAGTCTTAGCTGGGGAGGTGGAGAGGAAAGGGATGGTAGGGGGAAAATAAAGGAGAGTGTAACAATACTCCATAGGAAATGGACTCATTACCTTGATCATGTAATTCTGTACAGTATCTTTACAATAAAAAATATATATTAAGGGCTGGGAAGGTGGCTCAGTGGTAGAGCGCTTGCCTTGCATGCATGAGGCCCTGGGTTTGATTCCTCAGCACCACATAAGCAGAAAAAAAAACTGGAAGTGGTGCTGTAGTTCAAGTGGTAGAGTGTTAGCCTTGAGCTGAAGAGCTGAGGGATAGTATCCATGCCCAGATTTCAGGCCCCACGACCCACCAAAAAAAAAAATATATATATATATATATGTATATATATTAAAAAACATTCAAGTCTTCCTACATAAAGACAGACAGAGACTCAGGGCAGGGATGTAGAGCGCTTTACCCAGCATGCACGAGGTCCCAAGTCAATCCAGTATCATTTAAAAAAAACAAAAAAGGAAAGAAAACCCATAAAATACAAAGCATTATGACTGTCTGGATATATGTGTTCCTACTTTTTCCTATTTTTCTATATTTCCAGTATAAGCACCATTACTTCTATACCAGAAAATAATGTATATGAAGAACAAAAACCAGGCTGGATACTAAAGGAAAGAGGTGCTTCTGTTTGGTGTAGAATCTTTGACAAGTCCACCTCTCTCCTCCTGTGGAAATCCAGACTCTAATTCACAGAAGGAATCTAAAATGTAATACATTCTGCTCCAATTTTCCCTTTTCTCCTCCCCTTCCAACACACAGGGGGAAATGGCTGAGAAGGGGTTGTGTTCCATATTCTTTTCCTTGTTCTGAGTCCCCCTCTTGGAGAAGCCAATCCTGGGGCACCACTAAATCAGCCTGAGAAGACTGAGGACGGACAACTGGACTTTTCAAGCCTTCCTCTGGGAGGTGCAGCCTTGGGAGAGGGCTTTTCTTTGGTAAGGCTGCAATCTGGCTAGATGATCTCTGCCCTAACTGCTCTGCTCAGGGCCTCAGCTACTGAGCAAATAAATTAAAGTCTGGAAAGCCTGGAGGCTGCTCTAGAAAGGGAAAGGCGTATGAATATTTAAAGACTGTCTCCCATCAGAATTTTATTAATGTATCACTTTGTAAACTTCATGTTGATTTCAATTCAACTTCCTGATTGCACTGATTTAGCATACTATGGTGATAATCCAAAAGCTACCGACTTACTAGATCCTTTTTATCTGAGGCCTGATGCTGAAACAATCTTCCTGCAACACGCGCTTCAGACACAAGATGGTGCTAAAGAGATTCAAGTGAGTTAATATTGCATTAGGATCCAAAAGTGCAGGCCCACCAACCTGAAAGTTATGCATGGAAACTTATGCATGGAAAAAAAAAAAAAGATACCCTGAAAGCACACATCTGGATCACAAGAGCCATGAAAATTAGTGATTTGTGCTTTTAAGACAGCAGAGGAGGCTGAGAGAGTTAGAATAGTGTGGTAGGGAGACATGTAGATCTAAGTAAGGGCAGAGTAAGGTCTGGTGCAGTGGCTCACCTCTATAATCCCAACTACTTGGGAGACAGAGATCGGAGGAGTTGTACATTCAGATCAAGCCAGGGAAGAAGCCAACAAAATCTCATCTTGACAAACAAGCTGGCACTGTGGCACATGCTTGTAATTCCAGCTATGTAAAAGGCATAGGTAAGGCTGGGCATCAGTGGCTCATACCTGTAATCCTAGCTACTCAGGAGGCTGAGATCTGAAGATCACAGTTCAAAGCCAGCCTGGGCAGGAAACTCTGTAAGACTCTTATCTCCAATAAACCACTCAGAAAACCGGAAGTGACGCTAGGGCTCAATTGGTTGAGTGCTTGCCTTGAGCTGAAAAGCTGAGAGACAGTGCCCAGGCCCAGAGTTCAAGCCCCATGACTGACAAACAAACAAAACAAACAAACAAAAAAAGGCATAGATAAGAGTACCTGCCTATTAAGTGTGAGGTCTTGAGTTCAAATTCTACTACTGCTAAAATATAAAACAGGCAGAAAGGGAGCATTCTTGTTTTCATACTGAAGAAATTTACTGTAAATATATTTATTGGTTTTTCTGAGCTACAATTGATCTCTAAAGTTAGAGGCTAGCATTGTTATGCCCACCTTTCAGTAATATAGGATGGAATTAAAGCAGTCCCTGACCCTTAGTGGTGTTTAGTGAGTGTGAATAACATAAAGTACTTCCTGAGGTCAAACTACTTCACCGAAGGCAAACACCAATCATGCACCAGACAGAAGCACAAGCTCAACAGATCTAAAAGACCCAGAGTCAAGCAGCTAACCTTCCTCGGCCTCCAGTTACAAAATGCAATGGAAAGAATGCTTTCCAAACTCAACGTTATCAAGATTTTCTCCTATTTACTTCTAAAGATTATGTCATTTTTAATGTTTAGTTATGTGATACAATTTGAGGTCATTTTTGCATAAAATGTGTTTTCCCATATATATGCATATATAGGACATATATGTGATTTTTCATATATATGATATTATTTATAAACTTATTTAATTTTATTTTAATTTTTTGCATGACTTTTCTTTCTTTGTCTTTTTGGTTTTACGCCATCTATACTATTATTATAGTTGAGTCTTTGTCCATTCTGATAATATCTTTTAACTAGTATGGTTAGACCAGCCTCATTTAATTATTGTTGTGTTTGAAATTATGTCTATCATCTCCAATCTGCTGTTGAGCACATTTAGTGATGTTTTTATTATATTTTTCATTTGTAGCTTTTCCAGTGGGTTCTCCTCTCTTTTTAATCTCACATTTCTTTGATAAGACTTTTCATTAATTACAGTAGCATTCACTCTTAGTATTTTACAATCTTGGCACTGGAGACTGTTGATTTGTCTATTTCCATGCAAGTTGAGATTTTCCTAGTTTAGTCCACGCCAAGTCATTTTGGCTTATATCCTGAATAATTTTGACAATTATGAAATCCTGGCATTTGCTTAAATACTATAGAAAATGTTGGCATTTTTTGCTTAAACAGTCAATTAAGTTGGCTACAAGTTCTGATCTGCCCTCTATAGGCTATGACTCCAAAAAAAACCAGTTGAATTTTCAAAGCCTTTGCTAGGCCATTTGGGTGGTTTCTGTGTGAACTTCACACAGTGGCCAGCCTGGAACCTAGGCTCTATAGTTTCTCTTCTTGTTGGATTCTTAAAGACTTTGGAATGCTGTTTGGGGCATGCATTCATGCCAGCACAGTAGGTGGAGACCCCAGGGATTCATACAGAACTGGAGGTCAGATCCCTATGCTTAGGTCCTATGACTTTACTATCCTCTAAGACTCTGAGTGTTTGGGCCCCAAACTGACACATGATCCTGCTCAGACACTTGCTTTCTATGACTATATCCACATCTGAGTTAATACAAAACAGAAGAGAGAGAGAAAACAAAACAAAACCCTACAACCAGAGTTCACCCACCCCAGGCCTCTTGTGACTGTGCTTCCCAATGGGAGTAAAAGTGTCTGTCCTACGCCCTCAGAAGTTAGATGCCTGCCAGGCACCAGGTCCCCACAGGTGATCTCATTGGTGGATTACTTTGGGGTAGTAGTGTCAGGAAACACAGAAATCAAGAGTAAGAAATGTAGGTGTTTCTGTACATGGAATCCCTTTCCTCCTGTCCAAAGAAGGAGGTGAAGGCTTCCTGCAGAATCTGTGTCCACCCCAATGCTCTCTCTGGCTTGAGGGCTGATAGAAGTCCAGACCAGAAGAAAAATGTTAAAAGCAGTTCCATGCCATTTCAAACTCTAGTCTTCCTCTTCTATATGCCTGTTATCATTTACTAGGGTGAGTCCTCAAATGGTTGCTCCCTGGATTTCTCGCCAGATGCTTTTATTATTTATTTTGTAATACTAGGGTTGAACTCAAGGACTTGTAATTGCTAGGTGGGTGTTCTACCACTTGAGCCATGCCTCTAGTTCTTTTTGCCTTCATTGTATTTCGGACTGTGATCCTCCTATTCACTCAAAAGAGCTAGGATATCAGGTACATACCACTATGCCCAACATTCACTGATTGAGATAAGTCCTTTGTAAACTTTTTGCCTAGGCTTGCTTCATCTTTAGTCCTCCCAATATCGGCTTCCCAAATAGCTAGGATTACACAGCATCCAGCTCTCCCCAGATTTAGTGAGATAGACAGGCATGTGTGTGTGTGTGTGTGTGTTTATTCTGTCTCACCCAGAATTGGAACTTAACCCTGCTGTCTAAAGAAGAACCATCTTAGCAGAAATGTGGAAGGTAGGCTAGGGCCTACTCTGAGTTCAGCCTCATCAGTCTACGCCTGTGATTTTCAGTTCTTTCTTCCTTTCTTCCTTAATCTCTTCTCTTCCCCCTACTCCCAGGAATTCTCCACAGAAGTCTTGTATAGACAGCAGGTCATTGCTATTGGCTTTGCCAGAACAGCAACTGAACAGTTTTGAATGCCCTCGCCTTCCCACTGGCACTCCCCGACCCCACCTCCTTCAGGAATGCTGAGGGGCCCTGTAACAAACACAGCACTCAGCCATCCAGCCTTCACCAGCAGCCCCTTCAACATCTGCAACTTCAAGATGGAGTTGAGGAATCCATTTAATGGGTCCGAACCAGTAATGTGTTGTTGTCAGTCAACACAATAGCAAGCACTTATTAAGGGAAAGATTGTTCTTATTTTTGTAGAATTATATTTTTTCCCTGTAGTTCTTCATCTGGACAAGTTTGAAACCAACTATTCCAGATTCCTTCCCTTCTTCATCCTATACCTCTAGTGACTCATCTAATTCCCTCGTTTATATTCCCTTCTGAATCTTTCTTCCAGTACTGCTGCAGATCTAGCTTTGACTCTTGTTCCAGGATGAAAGAAACTGCTGGTCCCAGCTGATCTCCCACTTTTGATTCCCCTACCTTTTCCTCAAACTACAATAGGTGTTGTTGCTACTGAATTTTCCAAGGCATTTAACTTGTCAGCTGGGGCTGGACAATGTTCTGTCTCCCTCTTCACCAGGGACAGGGCTCTGGGCCCTACCCCCACCCCCACCCCCACACACACAACCAACCTGCCAGCCTTTTGGCTACCTGCCCAGACTGTCTGGGATCCTGTGTGTCTAAGCTTTTTTTCTGTCATCTCATGGCTTCCCTTCCAAGCCTATCAAAGTTTAATTAGTTACATGACATCACGTGCTAGGCACATAGAAAACATGGATTAATTTCTACAAGCCAGGAGTAAGCTTGACTGTTTTATTAATCAATTAATCCTGGATGCTCAAACTACAACCTTGGAAATACTGGGCAAGTATTCTACTTCTACATTTTACTCACATTCTAGTTTCTTTAAAAAAAAAAAGAATTTCTAACACATTGGAGACACATAACAATACACTCCCAAATTATTTATTTGCCTGCTTGTTCATGTCCTTTCCTCCAGCTAAAGATACCAAAAAGAAAAAAAAAATGCCAAGGAGAATGGAAAAGTAATACTGATACCCTGGCAGAAGAACCTGATTTCTGGCACAAAGAACTCTTAAACATCACTGTCCTAGGCCATTAGAGTGTGTGTGTGTGTGTGTGTTTGTGTGTGTGTGTGTGTGTGTGTGTGTGTTATTGTAAAAGTGATATACAGAGAACAAAGAGTCACAGTTACATAAGTCAGGTCAGGGAATGAGTCCATTTCTCTTTGAGCAGTGTCACCCCTTCCTTCGCTCTCTCTCAGCTCTTCCCGCCTATCACCATTCACAAGTTGTATAGTTCATTTTCAACATGGCGTCTTGTGTGTATCACTGCTACATTTGTTCACCCTTTGTCCCACCCTTTCTGCGTCCCTGCCCTCATACCCTACCCAAAACAGATAAACTTACAAGCAAGACAAAAGGTCTTTACTTGGGTTATTTTCTTAAACCACCCTCTAATCTACTCTCCTTTTACTTTTTGTGAAGTAATGAAATGAAGGCCACATGAATTCTGCAAGCAGGCACAGAGATTCTAAGCCCACAACGATTTCAACAAGGGACTTACATAGTTTTTAGGCCTAAGTATTTTAATGCCTTAAAATTGTGATTAAATTCAATTTTAGTATAGCATATTTATGACTGTAAGTATATTTTGCTATAAACTAGCTTTTTTCACATAATAGAAAAGATTTGGTTTTTTTTTGTTTTGTTTTTGTTTTTTGGCTAGTCATGGTGCCTGAACTCTGGGCCTGGGCACTGTTCCTCAGCTCTTCAGTTCAAGGCTAGCCCTCTACCACTTGAGCCACAGCGCCACTTCTAGCTTTTTCTGCTTATGTGGTCCTGAGGAATTGAACCCAGGGCCTCATGCATGCAAGGCAAACACTCTACCACTGAGCCACCTTCCCAGCCCCTTGGTTTTTGTTTTTTTTTAAACTAAAATATCCACTTGCATATTTGAGCCGACAGTTCTACCATCAAACAAATGATTCCTTCTCAGGGAAGCTTGAGTGGTTTTGGTTGCCTTTCTATTTGGCCTTCCTCCTCTTGACTTGGGTTTTCTTCATAAAAGTAAGATGGAAAGACTTAAAACTGAGTGAACCCTCTACCCTTACTTGCCTGTGGCTCTGACTTCACTTCCAATTATATTGGTCTCAGGCTAAGCAATCTAGTCCTTTAGCTTTGCTGAGGGTAATGAGCATCCTCAGGTGTGTGTGGGTCACAGTGGTGATGGTGGCCTTAGCTGTTTACCAACTTCTTGAAGGCCATGTTTTTTATCTCAAACTAATTGAAACTATCAGCTCTTCATGTAGGCCTGTGTGAGTGTCCAGGGGATGCTCATGGACATTGAATGTCCCAAAATGCAGGCTCAGGATACACTGCCATCACCATATTCTGAGCATCCCCCTTATGAAGACCTGTGATATCCACTTATGCATATGTGAACCACTAAATATCTCATGTTTTCTTACCTCTCACCACTTTTCCCTATGTCTCAGGCCACCATGTTTCTTTATAAATATGCTAAACTTTATTCTTAGAAAGGTAGATTTGAGACTTAGGGTTCCTTCTTCCCCTTGTCTGGCCAGCTTGCAAATAGACTCTTTCCATTTTGCAAAGAAAGCATCATTTCAGTAATTGGCATACCATACGGCCAGCAAAATAGGCCTCCCTCGGTAACAGCCTGTTTCATTGTGTGAGATCATTTATCATTGGAAAATGTAACTGAAATACAAAACTCCTGTTTCTACTAAAAGTGAAAAAGAAATAGATAAATCATATGAAAAAAAATCTCCTTACCATAAGGACAATATCATGCTACAAGCAAATACTAGTTACTTGGATTATTTTTTAAAGCTTTATTAAATTCAATTTGACTATAACATTTATAATAAATTAGTTATAATATAAATATGTTATAATAAATAACTATAAGTATATTTTACTGTAAACTAGCCATTTGTTACAAAAGATTTGGTTATTTGGCTCTTGGTGAGGGTGATCTTTGGACTTGCCCATCAAAAGGGAATGCCATGGTATTGGACACTATCAGTTCTTTCTGGGCAACACTAAACATGAAGACAAACAATGCTTCCTTCAACCAGACCAGATGGGGCTCAACAACCTGCTACCTCCACTACTACTACTTAAACCTTATCTTCTGGGAAGGGATCATTCATCTTGAAGAAGGAATTTCAACTTATTTTCATTGTGACATTAAAATTCACTCTTCTTAACAACAAAATGGAATTTGTTGATCTCTAATTATTCACCAAACCTCCTTCTCCCTGTAAATACTGAAAAGAGGTTGATAATGTCAACATTCTTAGAACTCAATGAAGACCTTGGAGTCCACATTATTATTTTCTTCCACTTAATTGCATGCACTAAATAACAGGTCCCAGCCCAGTTGTCCTCAAGGGCAACTGTCAAAGAAATACTCATTTGACACCAATTACTGCATGAAAATGAGGGAGAATTAAGCTGCCAAGTGCAGGCTGGAGACAAGAATTTAATCAGCACAAAGAGCTCCAGGAAGGTGTCAGACTTTTGAGTTCTTTGCCAGTCATTAGCAAGTATTTACAATGCAAATTTCCTAAAGCATTCTTCTAGAAAAAAATTACTAATTATTTCACTTTTCCTTACCTCTAATCACCTTTCTCCACCCTAGAATGGCCCTTTTCCAAAGGGTTTAAAAAAACAACAACATATATCCACTAGCTTAATTAGCAACTCTGAGAAGAAGGAAAGTCCTGTTTTAGGGACCCTAAAACAGCACTGATGCTGGTCCTTCTGGTCAGAACCTTCCTTCCAATAAAGATATCCTGCAGCCAAGGGCTCTGCCTCCTCCTCTTCCATCTAATGCCACACCAAAGACTGATTTGTCTCTGGTGGATTCATTCCCCTTCCTACCAGCAACAGTTGAAATCCCAACCAGCAGCACAGGAACGGCTTCATTACAACCAGGCTGTGGTCCTCTACTCCACCTATGAGCCTCAGAGGTTTTCAATCTTTCCCATTGGACCATTTCCCCCTCCCCGCTTTTTTTCTATAAGAAAAAGGAATGAAGACAATGTCATACATTAACAGGTGTTGAGCTTCTAAACTATTTTGGCCAACTCCTAGTTTCTCAGTGGAAAGACAAATAAATGGTTATTTTAATTATCTGTTCAATAATGATCATCCAGGACCTCGGCCAATGATACAGCAATAGAAGCAAACAGCCACCCTAAGTGCACCTCAGAGCCAGAGATGAAATAAATCAGAAATGGGCTCTCAGCAGTAGTCAGATTGGTCCCATTCACTCCCCTGTGCTCAAGAGCACCCTGGCCTTTCCCAAGGCCACCTAGTCTGGTTCCCAAGGTCAGTGGCTTCACCAGTGATATGGGAAATGAAGCTCCTCCTGCTAGGGAGGGTTCATTTAGGAAGCATCTACACAGGGCATGTACCCCTAGGTGTCTGAGTACTGGGTGACAGAGGCAAAAGATATGAGGTTTGGAGAGAGTAATTAGTGTAAGCAAGTAGCATGGAGCTCATAAACACCCAAAATTTGGTAGGTGTCTGACTAATTAGGTATAGTTTCAGGGCGGAGGAGGGAAAGAGGCATACCTTGCTAGATACCTTTCTACTTCGCTGGTAGAAGATAGATGAATGCCCAGGTCTTGAGAGTAAAGAAGCATGTGAACAGTCTCTCTAGTTCTTGCTTTCAAGATGTATCAGCATCAAGGAAAACTCAAAAGACTTGGCCCCAGGGACAAGCTGGTTTGCATGATATCTCCACCATTTCCCATCCAAGAAAGTGTAGGCTATCTTACGGGACTGCAAATGGATCCAAGCTGGATCCTAAATTGGGATTACAAATGTGGGCTGCATAATCCTATAAACTGGGGGACTGGGGGACTAGAAGAGGAAGGAACAGGAAGTCAGTGTGTACAGGTCCCTCCCTTCTTCCTTCCCCGGCCCCTCCTTCCTCTCTCTCTCTCTCTCTTTCTCTCTCTCTCCCCTCTCTCTCTCTCTCTCTTTCTGGAATGGAGTTTGAACTCAGGTCCCTGTACTTACTGGACAGGTATTATATTGGGTGAGTCATTCTCCAGTCCTTTAGGCTTTTATTTTTCAAATAGGGTTTTGCATTTTTGCCTAGGCTGCCCTCTAATTCTCTGCCTCCTATGTAGCTAGGATTACAGGCATGAGATATGCCTGAGAAAGTTCTTGCTAATATTTTAATGCTAATAAAGTTTGGATTTTTACTGATGTTCAATCTGAACACCTCCAAAGTTCAACATTTCTCTAGCGTTACCCTAAGGCCCCTGTGAGGATGTAATGGGAATTATCCAGCACTAGGGGGCAAACTTCTATTAGGTGTTTACATATAATTCTGGACTCGACAAATCTATCTTATTAATGTAAAATTGCATACCAATTGAATCTCTGTGAAAAATCAGAAATATACTTTTGGGCATTTAAAAGATTTTAATATAATAATTCTGAATTTCTGGTTAGAATTTCAATGGTTGGAACTTTTAAAAAAAATTGACTAAATTGGTGGGGACAGAAGGAAAAAACTGGGAGAGAGCAAGGGAAAGGGTGACATTATCCAAAAAGAAATGTACTCTTTATCTGACATATGTAATTGTAACTCCTCTGTACATCACCTTTATAATAACAATCTTAATTTTTTTACTTGACTTAACTTGCTAAAATTCTAGCAACTTCTGTGAATATGCATCTCACAACACAGATCTGGGAGGATTTGCTGCCGGGCTCCCAGGACAGGCTGGAGAAACATCTCCAGGAGCATCCCAGACACTGGAGAGACAGAGGGTGCCCAGGATGGACAACAGAGGAAGCTCACTGTGTTGGAAGCCTGGAGCCCCTACTCTTCAGCCCTTCCCATCCCACCTCCACTACTGACTTGACAGGCTGTAGGTGTGAAGCTGACATCTCTGTGTTTATGATGCTCTGTGGTGATTCTCCTACACGGTAGTAGGAAATGTTAGTCACAGCCAAACCATTCCTAAGGGGGTGCTTAGGGTTCATCCCAAAGCACTCTCTGCAATGGGCTCAGAATACCAGTACTTGCTTTTTGACCAAAGGCAAACACAGGAGAGGTTCCAATGCCTGAGGAAAACCTTGAATACACTCCAGGAGACAGAGAACTGCGGATAGGGACTAGAGAGATGGCACTGGTCCCCTTCAGCCCAGCCTGTTTCTCTTAATGATTCAAATTACTGGAAATGTTTCTCAGGTGTCATCAGTGTTTAACAAGGTATACCCACAGGCAGGTTTTGATGACACAGTCTTAAAATTTCAGCTCTCAAACATTGTATGTTGATCCTAAATTCAGTTCACTTAGTATTTTTAACAACAAAAAACCCTTTTTTAATTTATTTATTTTTATTTTTTAAAAAACTCTTTACCTAATTTCTTCTCAGGGGCCTTTGTGACTATATTGGAGTGCTCTAAAATGGGACTTTCAAGACTGGGACTTTCAATATAAAAGCTGAAGATTAATGTCACCACTGGCCTATTACTTAGTTATATCTAAATTCCTTATAACTGGTAGAAACTTGTTTCATGTATTTTAATAATTTTAATTTTATAATAAAAATTCCTTATAACTGGTAGAAACTTGTTTCATGTATTTTAATAATTTTAATTTTATAATAATTTAGTAATTTCAATTATGTTAAATGTATTTCATAAAATCAAATACTAAGGTGTGCATGTTAAGCAAAGAACCAAAACACTGCTTTGTGACCATAATCACTTGTCAACTCTAAATTTATAGTACTTAAAGATGAAAAAAACTGATGTGTCCTTTAAAGGAGGAAAACAATGATTGAATCTGTTGATTATGCATATCTTCTCTATTATCTGCCTTTCAAGAAGTTTAAAATATACATCAATAGATATAGAAGCATTTAATATGTGGATGTACTATTAAAATATGTACAAGATGGACAAACCTTGAAAAAAATTATGTGAAGTATAATGCTGTATGATTGTGCCTATAGGAAGTAGCCAGGCAACTTCAGAGAGACTGTGGGAAGGAAGATTGAAGAGTTACAGAGTTCCTAATAGAGGACAGAAAATCCTTGGAAGTAGATGGTGGTAATAGTGACACAATATTGTGATAGTAACAAATGTCACTGAACTCCACCACTTAAATGGCTGGAATGTTTTTTGATGTATATGTTTTGACCTCCAATAAAAGTCAAGCTAAAATCTTATCATAAATGTTACTTGGATAAAAGTAAATGCTTAATGTCCACAGCAGACATTTGTATGTAGGCAGAAACCTGCATATTAATTAGCAGTAAGACAACATGGTGGACTTCTTCTCATCTGGACCTGTGTACTAATAGGGCTAGAAGTGTTTCTGCCTATGCAGAATAAGCCCAAGCTTAGTGCGCCCTTGTAGAGTTAAGCAAGGCAACAATACACTGCCTTCAAGGAGACATATCACCACTCATCCTGTTGCCTTGGCTCATGCTGGAGATTCCAACTATTTAATAGCTATTTCCTGCCAGCTGTAATTATACGCTCATTAGAAGTGAATTGTTTTTGCCATCCTAATAATCATTACTGGCTGTTGATGATTTAGTATTTTGTTTTTAATTCTATAAATATATAATCATTGTGCATGTCATCAGCTACCAAAACTGAACAAATACTTTAGACCACAAATTTTCTACAAAAATGAGAAATAAGAAAATTGGTTCTTGGGAATAAAGGTCACTTACATATTACAGTGGTTTATGGTTGCTCACAAAAACATGGGCCATACATAAGTACATGGTAAGTTTACAGCCTTCAAAATTCATGTCTTCAAAGGCCTCATAGGGAAATGTCAAAATTTTTTCACAAATATTGCTTTGTTCTCTGTAATTAAATATTTGCCTTAACCTAAAAATCAAAACCCAGCTGTTCTTCATACTCAGAGAACAACAAAAAGGAGTTTGGGGTTGGAAAGTATCATAAGGCTCGGTTACAGGCCTCAATCCAGTCTTTTCAGCACAGTGGGAGACCTACTACAGTGAAGGGGCTGCCTTCCATTTGGCTCCAACACTTGTGCTTTCCTCAGGACTGATCTACACACTCACTCCTGCAAGGAGTCACAGCATTTGTGAAGCGCCAAGCATGGCAAGCTCATTGAGCAGGAATGAACAGAGCACTGGAGCAGTCAGGAAGGAAGACTGACTGAAGCCCTGGTCCATCACAACCTTGAAGGGAAGGGCAGAAGGTAAACCAGGATGTGTTGCAAGCCAGGGATTTCAAGCCAAAGAAATTTGGGGTTGAAGCCACCTGGCATTGCCTCTTACCAAACAAGCAACTATGTGCACGTGGCTTGACCTCTAGTGTTTCAAATTACTCCATTGGGGAAAAAAAAAAAACAACCCAGGTCTAAAGGGATTGCAGTGAAAATCAAATTCAAGACTTCATAACCTTTAAATCTATTGTCTAATGCAAACTCAGGTAGCAACTAATACTGCCTGGCTGAATGAGATGACTAAAAAGAAGTCCCTAAAAAGTGGCAGCTTCCACCATCTTCAGTGGTGCCAGCATCCTCAATAACCTTCATACAAGGACTGCATCTCTACCTTTGGGGTAACGTTTGGCTTTGAGATATGTGTTGAGGCCTTGCAGGTAGATATAAAACCCAGCCTAAAATATGCTCCAAAAAGAAGCAGCAGGAGTCATCAGAGGTCTTAAATTAAGCATAGAACACGAACTGTGTGGACATACCTTTTCCATGCTAATTCATCTCGCTGAGATGAGGCACAATGGAATGGGATATTTCCTTAAAAATTGGACTAGCAAGCCAGTAAAGAAATTCTATAGACATAAAACATGATTTCAGGGGCTCTGGAAGAAACCTATATGTATGTGGTACAGAGAGGCAAGGCTCAAGGAGGAATGTGCTGGAAAGTTAATGTGCTGATTCACGCTAACAACATGCTAACAAAGCTTATGCCTCCACCCTTCTCCCACAGGAATGAGAACTATAGTTCTACACAATTTGCAAAAGAAAAGGTCATTTTTCATGTGTGCATCAGTAGTAAAGCTTGAACTCAGGACTTCACGCTCTTTCTTGACTTTTCTGTTCACAACTGGTGTTCTATCACTCGAGCCACATGTCTAGTTAATTTCTGGTTAATTGGAGAAGTCTCACGCATTTTTCTGTCCAGGCTGGCTTCAGACCATCATCTTCTGATTAGAATTATAGGCATGATCCACCAGTGCCCAGCTCAGAAGGTTATTTTAACAACAATCACGTAAGGTCACAGTCTCCAGCCATGCTATTTCCTGGGCTCATGTTGTCTGGGTCAGAATAAGACAGTGAAGAGAAGAACCAAAATAGATGCATCCTCAGAGAGTAGAAATCTTGTGGGAGGAGCAAAAGTTGCTGTGTATCTCATTTTAAAACCCTATGTGTTCTGCCCAGGCAAGGTGCTAAAATGCAGTGCAGAGACGAAGGGATGGTACAAGTACTGGCAGGGCTGCAGGTGACCAACACTGCTTATTATTGCTTACTGCAATAATCACATGCCTATGGCAGCTGATTAGTCAGAAAGGAGAAAGGACAAAGCTGAAGCTATGTGGTTGCTTCTTTCTCAGTGGAGGAGAGATTGATCTCCCAGCAGTGCTGCTGTTCATTTTGATCTTCCTCTTTCTGAGCCAGGAAAGCACCCTGGAACAAAGGAAGAAGCTTAAAGAGGATGAACAAAGCTGTTGGGTAAAGAGTTGGAGGTAGACTTGTGACAACATGGTGATCAAAGGCTAGAAGAGTCTGTAACCATTTGACCTTCCTGAGATCATCCTGAATTGAAGAACTGTAAAAGGCCCAGAATAATCATACTCAAAGAAACCATCAAGGACCCGTAAGAAAGATCACTGAGAGCAGTCTCAGGAGAAGGTCAGGACAGAGAAGATAGCATTGCACAATGGGTGAACTGAGTTACAGTCAGGTGATTTTGTACCCATCATGTGACACTGGTAACAACAGGACAGCTGGTCAGAGGAGGCAGGATCAGCAGCTGAGCAGAGCACAGGCAGGAAGCACAGGCAGCTCCACAGTGATACAGTTCAGAGGAATTCAGACTAAGGTAGGCCCAACAGGCAAATTCCAAGAGTAGCGCAATCCAGTGATTTATGCACAAGGCATCACTTGTGAGTGGTGCCAAAATAAATACTTAAGTCCCCTAATGCTACATAACTAAGGCAAAGCTCTGTAGATAAACTAGGATGGTTCCAGCTTCACATTTAAGTTTCAGTTAACAACAAAGCAATGTACGGTGTTTTAATGTTTAAGAATCATGTGGGGAAATTTTAACACAGACCTGGAGATACATGGCATGGCTTCTTCCAGAGAACAGATAGTAAAATCAGAGAGATTATGAAATCTAGCTCCATCAAACATAATTACTGACCCCATAGCCTGCATCTTTTCATATTCCTATCTAATTTAACCTAGAAAAGCACATACAAATTCATAGGGAGAAAGACATAGAAAATTGTTGAAGCATCCATGTTTGTGACAGTTTAAAAAAAAGACATAAGGCAACTTTACTCCATCAGAAGGAAGTTAGATCGTGAAACCATGCATCCAGAAATGTTACATTTCAACAAAATTAAATATTTAATTATTAAATATTAAATATAGCACTGAGTGGCAATATTAAATCACAGGAAATGTATATGATACTTTTATCAAAAGTTTGCAGACATGGGGCTGGGAAGGTGGCTCAGTGGTAGAGCACTTGCCTTGCATGCATGAGGCCCGGGGTTTGATTCCTCAGCACCACATAAGCAAAAAGAAAAAAGCCGGAAGTGGCGCTGTGGCTCAAATGGTAGAGCTGAAGAGCTGAGGGACAGAGCCCAGGCCCAGAGTTCAGGCCCCACGACTGAACTCCCCCCCCCAAAAAAAGTTTGCAGACATAAAAACAGTACTACATGGGATTTAGAGATTATTATGTTCAGGGGTCAGCAAAGTAATGGTTTCTGGGGGGGAGGAAAATACATAACTGTAGAATGATATATTGAAACCTTCAACTATGCTATTAATTCTAATTTCTTAAGGTCAAATGGAAGGTCCACAGGTGCACACATCTTCTTTGTATGTTAGTATAAGAGTAAAATGAATAATTTTGAAATTATTTCCCAAGTGGCAGATTCTAATGCAATGATAAATATATTCTTTAAAGCAAGAAGGAAAAACTCAATGGTATATAGCCCTCTTTGTTATCTGGGGTCATGGCTTCCAACACTTCTTACAAATACCAAAATCCTTGACCAAGGGCCAAGGCCCTTCCATAAAATGCTCCAGTATTTGCCTATCACTGATATGTATCCTTCCATATACTTTAAGTCATCTCAATTACTTTAATTTATCCAATACAATGTAAGTAGTTATTTTACTCTATCGTTTAGGGAACATCAAGAAAAAAGTCTGTGCGTAATATGGATACAATATTTTCCTGAACATTTTCCATCCACATTTGGTTGAATCCTTGGATGCAGGACTCATGGATACAGAAGGCTAGAGTCTCTTTCAAGTCTTTGTCCTCATGAATGTACTTGCATTAGGTTGCAACAATGAAATACTATGGAATATATTAATATATCTCTCATGAATTTAATATGAAAGATTTGGTATTTAAAAATTCAAATCTTAACTTATAAATCTGCAATGTTTAACTGCATACCTAAGTCTTCATTTGAACTAACTTTCCTTTCATTAAACACACATTCCTTCTAATTAGTCATTATAAATAATGCTATTCACCATATTTGTGTATATGTAACATCTTTTTTTTCTTTTGAAAGTTATGTCAGCTATATTCCCAGAGTAGCAGAATTATTAAGTCAAAAAGTCCAATCGTTTTTGGTGAATGATGACATATGACCAAGACATTTTAAATACTACAAGTTGCAAAACTGCTGGTTCTAGCAGAGAGGAACAGGGATCAAATTTCCCTTTTTGCCTGCAGTGAGCATAAAGCCAGACTAAATATAACAATGATCTTTTAAAGACAATAAGCAATAACAGCTGGCATCCCAGAAAGTTGGATGATGAGGTGAACCCAGATTACTAATTTGAGAAGATTCTTTTTTTGGGGGGGGGGTCCAGTCGTGGGGCCTGAACTCTGGGCCTGAGTGCTGTCCCTCAACTCTTCAGCTCAAGGCTAGCACTCTACCACTTGAGCCACAGCGCCACTTCCAGCTTTTTTCTTTTTGCTTATGTGGTGCT
>NW_012267241.1:8600446-8640453 GCF_000151885.1 Dipodomys ordii
CTACCACTTGAGCCACAGTGCCACTTCCAGATTTTTTCTTTTTGCTTATGTGGTGCTAAGGAATCGAACCCAGGGCCTCAGGCATGCAAGGCAAGCGCTCTACCACTGAGCCAACTTCCCAGCCCCTAATTTGAGAAGATTCTAACACCACACTAGGAAGGGGAAGCCTGCAAGGGCCACTGTAAATCCCAAGCTGAGAGACCTGAGAGAGCAAAAAAGCATTTCTCAGACAAAATAGAAGTGAGACCTGCCTAAAGAGAAAGAACTTGGTGGAGGTGGGGAGAGAAGGGATAGTAGGAGAAAAAAACAAAGCGGATAACAACGCTCGACAAGAAATGTACTCATCTTACTCATGTAACTGTAAACCCTCTGCACTGCATCTTTACAATAAAATAAAATTTAAAAGAAGAACTTGGTAAGCTACAGAGGACAAAACAAAATGCTCATCAGTGCAATCACATACCTGAGGCCAGGAAACAAGCCATACTGTAACCCAGCATGTGTACAGGGCTATTCCCAAATTTACCAGAAAATCTCTTATTGATGCACTGGACAAAGCCTCACAAGAATACTGGTTTTTTTCATGGGAAATAATTAGCCCTAGATTTACTTCTTTGGTCCAACCTAACATCCTTCAAAGTAATAGTCATAAGAACTAGACAACTTCCAGTTTCTTGTGTTCCTGAACACACTTTATAAACACTTATAAGGATATTAAAATGTTAGCATGCAAAAAATTTATGAGTCAGAGTGGGTAAAAGTCAATTTCAAAGAGGACTAGATAACTTGAGGGTAGGGGAGAGGATGGGAGATCAACAGAAAGGATGACATTGATCAATTTGCATTGTATTAACAAGCTGACTTGTGGAATAGAACACCCCTTTGTACAAGTAATAAAAATAAAAATTTTTCAAAAATGAAAGTTTAGTGAACATTTTTAAAAACACTAGTCTTTCAAAGAAGCAGGAAAATATGACCCTAGTATAGAGAAAGAAATAGTCAATTGAAAATTATATTAGAATTATCAGACAATTATCTAACAATTACTGTAACAATATTCTGCATATTCTAATGTTAAGTCCATGGAAAGCACTCAAATTGAATTTCTAGAAGATAAAAAAACACCTAAGATGATTACAATTCTATTGAACTAATGGCAGAATAAATATGAAGAAAAGATTTGTGAAATTAAAGACATAGGAAAAATTATCCAAACTGAAACACAGAATGGGAAGCTAATTTAAAGATAGAGCATCAGAGAGTTGTGGGATATCTTTGTTATTGGAGGCCCTGAAGGAGAGAAGATAGAGGAGGAAACAAAAAATATTTAAATATTGGTTATTTTCCAAATTTGATGAAAATTATAAACCAACAGATCTAAAATGCTCAGGAAGCACAAACAGCAGAAGCAAGAAAAGAACCACACCAATTCAGATCATAAGTTGATCAAAACTACTGAAAAAAAGAGATAATGAAAGAGAAAACAAACACCTATAGAGAGGAACAAAGAATAATAGCAGATTTCATGATGGAAACAATCAGAGAAAAAAATAGAATGGTGCTGAAAGAAAAACACTTGACAACTAAAGGTAGAATAAGGACTTTTCAGACATTCAAAGGTGGCATAATATATCCACACAATCCTGTACCACAGAAATCCTTCAGGAAAAAGAAAATATGCTAGATGGAAAAATAACTCTGTAAGAGGAATAAGTAGCATCAGAAAAGGTAATTGTGTAAACATAATTACTGTTTAGAACTCTTTAAAAGATAACAGGTTGCTTGAACAGAAAAATAACATGCTATGTGGCACACAACACAGGTAAAAAAGATGAAAGGCATGACAGCAGGCACAAAGACTGGAAAAGGGAAGGGCACTTATTGCAAGCTACTTGTACTGTATGTAAAGTGGCATATGCCATTTGAACAAGGTCTGTGGTTACACTATAAACTCTAAAACAACCATGATTTTAACAAAGAGTTGTCAAAAAAGAAATAAAAGGAAATGATGGAGAGGTTCGTTGGCAAGTCTGATAGCTGGGAACCATGGCTTGGATACTGATAAGGAATCACAACCTACACTACTGATGTTAACAGAATGTCTTGTGACATCCAGCAGGGTATTCCCGTCCCACAACTCCTGGAGCCCACAGAAAATAACAGCCCTACTTTGAACACCTAAGAATAACCCCCACCTCCCACCCAACTTGTGAAGAAGTTGATGATGCCCAATCCTGTATAGCAGGATGGACCATTCCATCTCTGCAGATTGCAATGAACGTTTGAGGTCTCAGGACCTCTAACTCAACACTCCCTGAGTCTACCCACCCTACCGGTAGAGGGCACTCTTTTGTTTTGCACTAATAAACCTGCCCCAACCCTCACATCAATACACCAGTAACACTTTGTGAAAGCTCAGCTGCCCAAGGATTCTCTTAGCAATGTCCTAATATTTCTCTTGTTTCTCCTACTTATCGTGATAAGCAGTTTTACCAAGCTGCATGCCAAAATTCATAAAAAGAAATTTCTAAAGTCAGGTGCAAATGGCTCATGCCTATAATCCTAGCTACTCAGAAGGCTGAGAGCTGAGGATTGTGATTCAAAGTCAGCCAGGCAGAAAAGTCTAAGAGACTCTTATCCCCAATTACGCAAAAACAATCTAGAAGTGGAGCTGTGGCTCAAGTGGCAGAGTGCTAGCCTTGAGCAAGAAACAAAACAAGCTCAGGGACAGCACCCAGACCGTGAGTTCAAAATCCCTGGATCAGCACAAAAAAGAAAATAAGAAAAAAGAGAGAGAAAGAGGGAAAGAGAGGGCAAAAAGGGGGGAAAGAAAGGATGATAAAAGAGAAAAAAAGGAAAATTTTAAGTCCATCAAAGAGGAAAAGATAAGCTATATTTCGGACCAGAAAAAGGTAAAAGGATAGATGTTTGTCTAACCATATCATTAAGTCTCATTGAATACAAGTTATCTAAACATTCCAATGCAGGTTAGATTGGATTAAAAGAATAGAGCTCTATATGATTACTAATCAAACTTTCATATGAAGAAATTGTGCAAATTAAAAGGGTTTAAAAAACATGCTAATGTTAATGCAAAGAAAGTAGAAGTGTTAACCAGGCAAAATAGATTTTAGAGAAATAAATATTACCAGAGACGAAGAATGTCATTTCATAACACAAAATGCATCAAGCTCTTAAGCAAATGTGTTAAAAACAGAGCTGCAATGCTCTAAAGCAAACATTGATAGAACTAAAAGAAATAAAAAACTTACAGTTGAAAAGTTAAATATTTACTCTCATCTTAATCTATAGAATAGACACAAAATTAGCATTCACATTAGCACTATCAGCTTGACCCAACTGATTATTAATTAATCGAGTATTCTACACAATAGAATGTTCATTTTGTTCATGTGCTCATGAACAGACCAGATTCTGACCCATGAAAATTTACAGGATTCTATAAGGCATGTTCTCTGATTACAATGGGATTAACTTATAAACAAAACCCAGAAATATCTCTGCCAAATCACCAAATATTTTCATAATAAGTAACACAATTCTAAATAGCCCTGGGCTAAGGAACAAAAGAGAAATTAGAAACTATTTTGAAATGGATGAAATGAAAACATTATCATTAAAATGCATGAGATATACTGCTAAAGAGCAGTACATGGAAAGAAAATTATACAAAGGAATAACCGTACCATATTATATGCATTAAAAGCTTACAATCAGTGACAACAGCTTCTGCCTTAGGAAGCTAGAAAAAGAAGACAAAGTCCAACTCACAGCAAACAGGAAATAAAGATCAGATGAAAAATAAATAGGAAAAACAAGACCATAAAGAAAATAAACCTGGCTATCTGAAAAGATCAACAAATTTCAAATAATTCTAGCTAGATTGATAAGCCAATACACATAACTAATATCAAGAATGAAATCAATAACACTATAGATTAAGCTAATATTAAAATAAGAAGCAGCAAACTGTCAATGGCACATGACTGTAATCTTAGCTATTCCAGAATCTAAGATAAGAGACTCTATTTGATTCCACTGTCCTGCATCTTGTATATACATTTTTCTAACTTGGGGAGGGGTAGGGAAATAACAAAATGCTGAAATAAGGAAACAAGACCCTATGTTGAAAACAAACTTTACAACTTTGGAGGGTAGGAGGGAGGAGTTGGGGAGATGGGTAGAAAAGGAATGATAGGGAAAAAAACAAAGGAGGGGGTAACATTACCATGCTCATGTACATGTAACCCCTCTGAACAGTATCTTTACAATAAAAATATATTTTAAAAAACATAAAGTACCACAAAAGAAAAAGAAGAGACTCACAGTTCAAAGCAGTCTGGGCATATATGACACTAAATATATAATACACAAGAAAGAGTGAAACTGATACATTTGATTTCTTCAAAAGTGAATGTAAAAATGGATTGATTTTTTTAAAATCACTGTCAAGAAAATGAAAAAAAGCTATGGGATAGGGAAAATATTTACAAATATTTACAAAAATCAGGTGATAAAGGAAACTGGATCCACACTACTATGAGTCTAAAAATAGTTCAACTCCTTTAGAGATATTTGCAAGTATTTAAACATAAGCAGAGTGCTTATGGTTCACACCTGTAACTCTATACAGGAAATGGAAATCTGAGGACCTTAGTTAAAAGGTAGCCCAGGTGGGAAAGTACGTAAGATTCTTATCTCCAATTAACTAGCAAAAAATCTGGAAGTGGAGCTGTGGCTCAAATACTAGAGCACTACCCTGAGCAAAAAAGTTGAGGGAGAGGCCTGAGTTCAGGCCCTGAGTTCAAGTCTCAGTATCAGCATGCACTTGTGCACACAAACAGACCATACACAAAAACTTAAATATACCTACTTAATGATTCAATCTTTCCCTTTTAGGTACTTAGCACCAAGAAAACATGTATCCATACAAATGCTTGTACACAAATGCTCGTAACGGTTTTATTTAGAAGAGTGTAAAACTGGAAATATCAAACTGGATACACAAACTCTGTATGGTATACCAATACCTTGGAATGCCACTCTTCTCTGTTAGTCAGAATTACACCACTATGACAAAATACCTGAGATAATAAGAAGCTAGATTTGTTTTTGGCTCCAAGTTTCATCCATGGCTGCTTAGCCCTGTTGCTTGGGGGTCTCTGTATATCATGAAAAGAGCTTGTGGCAGAAGAAGCTTGTGTACCTCATAGTGTCCAGGAAGTAAAGTGAGAGACAGGGGGAAGTGGAGGCCCCAATATCCCCTCGAAGAGCACTCTCCTACTGACCTAACTTCTTTCCATTAGGCACTAGCCCCCAAAGAGTCTACCACCTCCCACTGGTGTTAAAGCCTTCAGTATGTGGGCTCCTGGGGACCACTCCAAACCCAAACTGTAACATCTTCAATATAAAGGAATGAGCTATGAATAACAAGCAACAAGGCTGAATCACAAAAACTCTGGCTGAAATAAGCCACACAGTAAGAGAACGTATGCTGTATGGTTCCGTTTATACAAAATTTTAGAAAACATAAATTAAGGTGACAGAGAGAGCTCACTGGTACCTGGGGAAGAAATGGATGTCAGGGTGTTTACTCACTTAGATTCTCTGGAGTATATACCCCAAAACATGGTACAGCAGAGGCTCATCTAGGAGTTCTATTTTTAGATTTTGATGAACTTCCATACTGAGTTCTATAGTGGCTGAGGTAATTTATATTACCACTAGCAGTGGTAATGTATTTGTCCTACAATCCTTACCTGGAAATTTGTGGCTTTCTCTCTCTCTCTCTCTCTCTCTCTCGATATATATATATATATACACACATATATATATATATACATATATATATTTGTAAAAATATTGTACAGAGGGTTTACAGTTACATGAGCAAGGTAACAAGTCCATTTCCTATTGAGCATTGTTACCCCCTCCTTTGTTTTTCCCCTACCATCCCTTCCCTCCCCACCTCCCCAACTCCTCTCTCCCCCTCCCAAAGTTGTAAAGTTCATTTTCAACATAGTGTCTTGTACATCTCATTGTTACAATGGGTCAGCCTGTATCCTTCTTTCAGCATTTTGTTATTGCCCTTCCCTTCTCCCAAGTTAGAAAAATGTATATACAAAATACAGGACACTGGAATCAAATATAGTGCCAACAGGGGTTATACCATGGGGGAAAAACATACAAAGAAACAAACAAACAAAAAGGGCTGAGAAGGTGGCTCAGTGGTAGAGTGCTTGCCTTGCATGCCTGAGGCCCTGGGATCAATTCCTCAGCACCACATAAGTAGAAAAAACCAGAAGTGGTGCTGTGGCTCAAGTGGTTGAGCACTAGCCTTGAGCTGAAGAGCTGGGGGACAGTGCCCAGGCCTCCATGATCAAAAAAAAAAAGAAAAGAAAAGAAACAAAAAAGGTCACATGGTACATTATAAGTACATTGAAAAGAACAAGAAGAAAGATAAAAATCTCTTGTGTCCCTATCTTGGGAAATCTATGGCTTTGAGCCTCGCATTTTACCTATGACTCAATCGACCCCAGTGTTTTCAGGGAATCTTTGTTTCTCTCCACCCAGACCCTCCTGTGCCCTCTGTCCCCACAACATTGCCACTTCTCACAGTGACAGTTTAGAGGGGCTGAGAGCAGGGAGGGGATCCACATTTATCAGGCACAGCTCTGAGAGAGAGGAGTCCACACTTCATCCCTGAGTCCGTATCTCAGCCACAGCAGTGACTCTTCAGCCATCTCCTGCTTTACGGTCTACACAGATTTCTCCATCAATTAAAAACATTACTGGTTTGTAGGAGCCAGCATTTTAGACCCAAATTGAGGAAAGAATCCTGTGCCATTGCCAAATGTCTTGACCCACATGTGCTGCTGTAACCCCTTAAAGCACCCAACGAGCTGAGCCAAAATATATCATGGAAACCTAACACACGTAGGAAGAAGACTGGCACACCAACAACCTCCCCCATCTGCCTGAACTCCTAATCCTGAGTCCAAGTTAAAATCAACCCGCCTCATCTTCCAACATTCAACTTGACCCTCCTTAATGACCATTCCTTCCCACTTTCTTCCTGGAGCTGGGTGCAAAGTGGGGGGGCAACTTACTAAAATTGCTCATCAAAGCAACTCTATGAAGAAAACAATAGGTCAACATCTGAAAACCCACTGTGCTCCTGAGAAGGGCATTCTCCATGAACAGTACCAAAGCCCAAAGCAGCCAGGGTCCAAAAACACATTTCAAAGCAGGTTTTTAAATGAAATAGTCAAGTCTGAAGTCCAAATATCAGCAATTATTACAAAAGATCAGAAAAACATATATGGGATAAAAATGGCCCAAGGGCCAATGAGCAGTGGACATATCAGGGATATAAAGCAATCCCTATGGGCCAACACTGAAAACGGTCATCTCAGAGAGGAGCTGCATTTTAGCAGCAGCAGCCTAAGAAAATGCAGACGAATCAGAGTTTCACCTTGTAGTGCACAGGTGAATAGAGCTTCTGACTCATTTAGCTCCCCATGCTGCCTTCACATGCACACAGATTTAGGAAGGAATTCCCGCTCGCTAAAGCCAGCCTTATGTTTTATGTGGAGGGTCCCATTTCCAAGGCAACCCTCAGCAACTCCTTCAAGCTGCTACCTCAAATTCCTGCTTTCCTCCTGGTATAGTAGAAACCTGTCTTTCCACATATTAAATAACATACTTCTAAAGACAAAGTGCTATGTAGAGTTCTACATGTCCTAGGAGTTCACAGTTCACATTCACTGCTACCCACATACCCCCCCCCCAAATGTTTGTATTTATTCTACTAACCTAGAACAAGCTTTTCTTCCAACAATATCCTCATAAAGACAAAGCATGATCCATGCTAAGGAAGGTTCTTTCCATGTACACATCAAATATACAGAGAGAAGCAGGAGGGAGGGGAAGAGAGGGGAAGGGGAAGATGCAGGGAGAGGAAAAGAGGGAGAAGAGGAAGAGAGAGGGAAAATGAAAGACTGAGAGAGAGCAAGTGAGCTAGAGAGAGCCCAGGAGTCCCTCCTTGTCCTCTCTGTGTGAAACAATGTTTGCCCCCCTCCCGCCCCGCCGGCTAGCCCTGCACCCTGCCTGAGTTCTTACCAGTTCTCACTAGTTACATTAAAATTCCTAATAATAACAATAATATAGCTGCTATATTACTATTTATCTACTATATTATTGTTATTATTACGGTCTCCTGTCCATCATTCTGGCCAGAATGGAAAGTTTCAAGAGGCAGAGCCAGGCCTGTGTTGCTCACTCCGGCATGCTCAGGTCCTGCCTCACTGGACACAAAATGAACTTCGGTTAGCCAAAAGTCAAGAAGAAGGAAGGTGGGGAAAGGGAAAATGGAGGAAAGGGAAGGGAAAGTGAGAGAGAAGAGGAGACAGAGTAAACATGGATACATTTTAAAAGCCAAGCAAGTAAATGCCTACATAACCACCACTAGAACTGACAATACTATAAGCATAGCTTCACTGACTCCTCATAACAACACCAGGTAGACTGTATTATAAACCAACTTTGAGATCTGAGAAAACTTAGGAAGACGTTTGAGTCATTTATCCAAGACTTTGGTCTAAAAAAAAATCCAATTCCTAAAGGAAGGCTTTTCTCTGTTTCTATTAGAGTAATCCTCATTTGTAAAGCACCCGTGTTTAAAGGAACAGTAGCTATTGCTCTGTGCAAAGAGAGCACTTAGACAAAGACTTTGGAGGCAGAGGCAGCAGCAACGATGGAAGCGATTCCACCAGACAAGGAGCATGGCTCTGGGCAGCCATGCCCTGGTTTGCCTACCCACTCACCTGGGTATTAGCTTCACAGTCTTGCTCGGTTCTTTTGGCACTTTTCAGCTTGTGGCCACCCTTCCAGTTCACCAGAACTTTTGCCAAGTCCAGAGGCACTGTGGAACTGCTGCTGTGACCAGCATCGGAAGTCACAGTACTGCCGAGTGACTCAGGTGCCAGGCACGTAACACAGAGCTACCAGAAGACGCCACATGATTCATCAGGCTAGGAGAATACCTGGGCTTTGGTCCCAACTAATAAAGCATTTATCCACAGACTACAGGCAATTAGCTGGGAAACAAACAAGAAGGAAAAAAGGAAAGTGGACAGGCAGTGAGCAGGTAGCATCCATGCCTCCTCATTACTCTGAGGACAAGCGTGGCTGAGTGGTAGGGGAGAGCAGGGGTGTAGGCAGCCCACATAAAGTCCCACCTGGTGTCTCCAACACCACCTCTGCTTCCAGCAGCCCTGCCTTCCAACCTCTGTGAGCACAAGGACCACACCATAGACAGAAAACAGGTATGCAGCCACCTCATCTGGGAGCAGCCCAAGAACCAACCATTCATTTATGCAACATAGCTAGCAAGCACCTACTGTGTGCCCGAAGCCTATAAAAGATGGTAAAGCCATTTTATAGGTTTTGTGTGAAGACTTGATTTGGCTGCAGTTTCTTCTCCCATTCTGAAGACCATCAATCAGGAGTTTTTAGCTTCCATCACAGAAACAACCAAAAAAGACTCGAAGTACAATCTTTTTCCATAAACACTTTTATTTTAAGAAGAAGTGGGACCGATTTTTTAAACACGCAACACTGGCAGACATTCTAAGTGAAGAGAACATGTTTAAGAGAGATCAAGCCTATGGTCACATTTGAAAACTTTTCTACAGTGCTTGCTCAAACTCAGCTTGAGCAACACACCTGCAGGGAGTGGAAGAGGCACCCAGCTTCAAAACCTCTGCAGCATCTCAAACCTTAAGGATGTTATTTGTTGCTCATTCTAAGTGGGCTAACTAATTTCTTCTTGCCCAAAAGGTCCAACTAGGCTGTCAGGAAAAACATCACAGACCCCTCTACTAGTGAATCTCTCTAAAAGAAAATCTATTTACTCATGGTTTTCCTGAGAAATAGAACCAATTGTGTGTGTGTGTGTGTGTGTGTGTGTGTGTGTGGCAGTAGTAGTAGTAGTAGTAGTAGTAGTAGTAGTAGTAGATGTCTAGTTTATATAAAGTATTTGTAATGTGCATGTGTATTACTTTAAAGGATTGGCTTTATGGACCCTGGCAAGTCCAAGATCAACAGGATAGGCTGGCAAGCTAAAGACCCCAGGACAGAGCTGGAAGGACAAAGACCTAATTTAGGCTAGAGGCACAGGAAGAATCTGTTGATGCAGTTCTACTCTGAAACCTGTTTACAGCAAAACCCCTTCTCCTCCTGGAGACATCAATCTCTTGCTCACCCAGGCCTTCAACCAATGAGATGAGACCCTCCCACATTGTGGAGGGTGACTAAATTGTCAAAAGTCCACCACTTGAATGTTAATTTCATCAGAAAATATCCTTAAGAAACACTCAGAATTTCTGACCATTTATCTGAGGGAACTGGAATTGCCAAATTAACATAAAAATAACAGTCATCTGAAGATAATACAAGCATCATTTACTCTGTTTATTTTGAAGCTTTGTTTTTATTTTTTCCTCATTTACTCATTAGGCTTCTATATATGCTTTTTTAAAACTATTATATCATGTGTCTTGGCAAGACAATTGGCCTTTGCAACTTAGAAACTTCATAAACCATTTTTGACAATTTAGAAATTCATCCCCTATACAAAGGAAGGCACATAGATCTCAAGAATCGGTGACCTGAATTATACTAATTTTTTTTAGAGGACATAAGTATGGCATAGTGATATGCCCTTAATCCCAGCTATGCAAGAGGCAGAGATAAGAAAGTCACAGTTTCCAGCCAGGGTGAAAAAGAAATAGGAAAACATTATCTTAGAAACTTGCCAGACATGGTGAAACCTCTATAATCACAGCTTCATGGGATGCAGGAGGAGAAGCATAATGTGAGGTCAACACCCCAGAACAAAAACACAAGATCCTATCTGAAAAAAAAAAAAAAAGTAAAGCATAAAGCGAGAGAGGGTATTGCTCAAGTGATAGAACACTTGCCTAGCAAGTTCAAGGCCCTGAGGTCAAACCCTCGTACTGCCCAAGAGTAATAAATGAAAATAAATTTCAGGAATCTGATTTGTTAAAAATAGCAGAGGGGTCTCTATGCTGCCCTGACAGCACGAAGATGAAAAGTATATTAGCCATGGAAGGACTATGTTTCTTGTTTGGGCCCAAGCTCTAATCCATCTAATTTACACAGGACGTCTGTCTTCATAAAAGCCAAGGATGGTACTCATTCTACAAAGAGCTGTGGGGAAACCCATTAAACCCATCCTCCTTATAAATAGCTCTCCCACAGCAACATTGGCCTTTTAATTCCAGTGTTGCACACTGGGATCCAAATTCCCACTTGGAAAAGAGCTTTGATGTGGAGCTAGTGAGGAGCAGCCCAGCAAGGGTAAATACTTTCTGGGAGCCTTCAGAGGCTGGCACAAACCTCCTACCTCTCCCTGGGGCTAGCATCCTAGCAAAGGGTTCTTCACAAGCACGGGGCATTGTCATCAGAACTTCTCTAAGTACTTCAAAGAAAAGAAATGTCATTAACTTCTCAGGATTCCCAAGTGAGATAATCTGCAGATTTAGTTCAATGCAATTCTGACATTCAATTCCAAGTATAACAAGGCTGTTAGATTGAATGCCAATTTTGAAAAGATTCAAGCTTAAAAGGTTTTAGGAAACTATGGACCAAAAACCCAACTGTGTAACTACCTCCCTATCATCCTACTATCCTGGGACACATTCCACGTTTTAAAGACCTGTCCATTCACTTCCCATTTTATTTTGGAAATGGTAAAATACACAAGTTTATATCTTATTTCAGATTTTTGACTGATAAAATTGAAAGCAAAAAAAAACGCTACCAAAGCAATGTGTTTGCTTTTTTTTTTTAATCCTTCTGAAAGGCTTTTAATCCTGTTGAAATAGAAACAAAACAAACTGCATGTACTGCTTGTTGATGCAGACAAAACAGCCTGAAGAAGGGGTTGGGGTAATGGGGTGGGGGGTCAATGTGAGTGTATGTTGTAAGACATAAGTTGTTCTGGGTCACCAAATTAGGCCTAGAAACAGGGATGGCAGACTGAGCAACTATGGGGTCCAGCCCTTCCAGATCCTTGCATTCATTGTGCTTTCCAGCTTAGCAGTCCTTTATACAGTTCTTTTTTTCTATACTCCTCCTCCTCCTCTCTCCACATCCGCTTCCCTCACTGGGGACCGCGGAAAAGGTCAAGTGCAGTCAGGCAAGGTCGACCTTGATACCTCACCACTGTCAAACTGATCACTTTGAAAACCTCAACTTTACTCCATCAGAAAGTCCCTCCCAGGTCCAAGTCTCCTCTGCCATCATGAATAACTTTCCCTCAGGTTGATTGGAAGTTGATTCCAGTATCCCCAACTTCTAGTCAGGAGGATGCTTGACATGGAAATGCACAATTTTTCCCATGGGGAGCATTTAATCTATTAATTAACCCATACGTCCAGCCATCACAGTTCCAAATCATCCCCGAAAGAAAACACTGAACGAAGCTACACCAAACTGCCTGTGTGCTGATGAATAACATACATGAATCACAAGAGCTCCTTGTTGCCTTGACACTCAATGATCACAGTAATGGGAAAGGCCCTACAAACCTGCTTCATATATCCTGCCCACGCTGCCCCCACACCCTCTGTGCTGCTCTGTGTCATCAAGGGATCTGCTTTGATCTGGGCCATGCACGTTTGTTGGAGCATCGTAATGAAAGGGATGATTTTAATGTGGGCAACAGAAAGCCAGAGGCAGCTGGGAACCCATTTGTTTCTGTAGTCTTCTCCCTACAGAAGGTCCAAGGCCTTGGATGTCAGAATGTCCCCCACAAGCTACACCCCCATGGCCACATCAGAACCTAGCCTTTCCCCAGGAGTCATTGGTTCTATTCCTCACTGTTCTCCATTCTGGGAGACCTTATTAAGCCCATCACCCTCAAATTCCCTATCCTAGAATTTATTTTCTATAATGTATGTCCCTAACTAACCCCACAATGTTTACTTGGTTTTAATCCACTCAGAATAGTCACGGGAGATAAATGATACATCTTAAGGTCTACCCACCTGATGTTGGATTTCATTGTAACTTGCCTATCAACCACTGACAGGTGCCTTAGGGTCCCCACTTCTCCCACTGTATCCGATGGATATTCTATGTCTCTTATCACCACTCCAGACACATGTGAGCACTGCAAGAGCCCCAATCTCATTCAGCATACCTTCCATCCTCTGGCCCTGGTTTTGATCTCCTGGAATGCACACAGAATATCCGTGTCTTCTATATCCATGAACTGTCAAATAGTTAAAGTCATATGCTTTCCCAAGCAAGTCTTGCCTCAGTTTCCTTAACTGCTCCGCATGACCTGGATTCCAACCAGTTCTGTTTCTAAAATGTAGAATGCAGTCACGCATGCCGAGCTGACTCAAAAATGAGTATTAATGTAGTCCAAGCTAAGTGCGTCTTAGTAACTAATGACAGGCAGTGCTCACTAATTTTATTCTTCCCATATAAATACACAGGAAAATTATAAACCTAATACACTTGGGTTCTACACAGTCTTACCATTTCCCATAAGCGTTGCTTCTCACACAGTTATTAAATGATATCAAAATCAAACACCTCAAATTGGGTACAATGTGCACAGACAGCTCCAACAGTTCTGTGTCACTTTATCTTGTGTTCAGATTCATGTGACTACAACCATGGCCAACACAAGGAACTACTCCAACCCTCGAAGACTCCTGCATGCCAGTCCCCAATAGCCACCCAGCATCTCTACTCCATTGCAGCCCTCTCTAACCCACCAACCCCTGGCCTTCATCTCCATAATGTCGCTCTCTCAGGACTATTATATAAATGGAATTATATAGTATGTAATGTCTGGAAGTTGGCTGTTTTATTTTTTTACAGTTTGTGTAATGTCCTGATGATTTGTCTAAGCTGTGTGGGCCAACAGTTCATTCTTTTTCATTTCTGAGTAATACTCTATGGTATGAACTTATCAGAGTCTGCTTAACTAGTCACCTAGTTAGAGACCATTAATCTATTTATTGAAGTTGTCAAAGTTACATGTGTTGAGTTATCTGAAGTATTTTTTGTATTATTCATTAGATGACTTCAGGGATATCCCCCTTTTCACATCTGACATTTGTCTCTCCCCTTTGTCTTTGTAATTCTTGCGAGAGACTTCTTACTGATATTGTGAAATGGCTAACTTCTTGTGGTTTTCTTTATGGACAACACTTTCTGACATTGATGTCTATTCTTATGTTGATTGTTCCTTCTGGCTGCTTGCTGTAGGTTTATTTTTGCTGGAAATGAAAGCCTAGGCTTATTCATTTCAGACTTTTATTTGCTAAAATAAACATCTACTTTATGTTTTCTTACCCACAGTGCTTAACTAAATCTTACAAAATTTTGGTGTATTTGCACTTCATAGTCTTTCAATTTCTCTTGAAATTTCCCCTCAACCCATAAATTATATAGAACATTTTTAACTTCCAAATGTTTAGATATTTTTCTATTATTTTTCCATTATTGATTTCCAGTTTGAAGCCACATTACTAGAGAACATGCTCTATTTGCATAGTTTCAGTTCTATCAAGTTTGTGGAAGTTTGTTTCACGGCCTAGTGTTGGGTGCTATGTTCTACAAATGTCCACTGGAGGCTGCTAATGGTGTCCTGGCTGACTTTCTTTCATGTTGTTCAATCAGTTGTAAAGCTGGGATAGTGCAGTCTCTAAACATAACTATGCATCTGTGCATTCCCCTCCTCAGTTCCACCAGAGTGGGCTTATGTTTTGCAGTCTGATGCCTGCTCAGATGCCCTCAGGGTGAGTATGCCTTCCAAGTAGCCTGTTTCATTGGCATACGATGTTCTTTTCTGGCTCTGGTAAACTTTTGCAATGTTTCAACTGTTATGTAGTAAAAATTTTGACAAAGCAGGGTGCTGGTGACTCACATCTATAATCCTAGCTATTCAGGAGGCTGAGATATGCGGATGGTGGTTCCAAACCAGCCCAAGTAGAAAAGCCCATGAAACTCTTATCTCCAGTAAACTATTCAGAAAAAAAAGCCAGAAATGACACCGTAGCTCAAGCAGAGGTGCTAGCCTTGAGCAAAGAAGCACAGAGACAGCACCCAGACCTTGAGTTCAAGTCCAAAGACTGGCACCAAAATAAACAAACACAAATAGGAAGTCTTGACAGTCTATATGACCACCCCAGAAAGAGGACAAAGGGTACCCCATTACCACCACATGCAGGTCTCCACTACATGATCTCCACTGACTTCTGGGTAAGGTAGAGGGATGCTGTATTCACAGACAGGGTTGAGAGTGGCAGTTCCCCACCGAGGAACTGTAGTCAGCACTGATAGGTGAAGAAACCCAGAGCAACACTTTGACATAACAGTCACAGTGACAGAGGAGGATGTCAAAAAGGCTACAGAACTGGGAGCCATCAGCCAACACAAACATGAGTAACAGGGAGTCTCTGAGGGCCTTGTACCAAGTGCAAGCACAAGAGGGGCAGATAGGTGTCCTCTATCACTCAGCAAGAAATTGCAGCTGGAAGCCATACCTGCAGCATCAAGCCCATAGAGAAGACTGGTGGTGAGAACAGAAGATCTGGCTTAAACTGAGAAGTAGGTGAGGGTCCTGGACTGAGAGAAGACCATAGCCACATCCTGTTGAATTGGGTTAGTTAGCAAGTTTCCATCAGACTCCACTCTGATCTTGTAAGTTTACTTTCCTCTACTTTTGTTTGTCTTTCCTTCTTCATTGTTATGTCGAGCAAAAAGGTTCCACTGGGAAAACAGCAATATTTCATCTGCACTATGGGAAAAGGATATTTCTTGGTCATTTGTGTTGAGGTCAAGATTGCTGGTAGTTGAGTGTATTCTGCCCAGCAAGGTGTAATGTAAATACCAGGCTCTTGTCCTATCCCTGCTCTGTGGTTCTAACCAAGATGCTGCCATATACAGGATCACACTGCTGCTGCCTCCAGAAGAACTCACATGCTCAGAGCAGTTTGTCTGACAGGTGGCTCCAATACATGAGCACCTGTGCAGGCCAGAATACAGTTCTTACAGGGGCAGGAGTAGGGGAGGATGCATAGGAGAAATTGTGGGCTGAGCAGATAGAGGGCAGCAGCAGTGTGGTCCTTTACGTGGCTAGCTACGTGGGCCCATTTTGTACATCACAGAAAGTCACCAAGACTTGCTATGTAATTACCCAAACCAAGATGGCAATGGCTTAAAACCCAAGTATTACAAAGTTCCTAGATACTGAAACAATGAAATTGTATTGGCCTAGGATAGGACCAAAAGTAATCTTCAACTATCATAGGAAAGGGAGAAGAATTTTCCCAACAAAGCATTTGTGCACATCAGGGGTTAGCAAACTACAGCCATGGATCAAACCTGGTTTGTCACCTGTCTACATGCCCAGCAAACTAAGAATGTTTTTTGTTTGTTTGTTTGTGTGTCAGTCATGGTGCTTGAACTCTGGGCCTAGGTCCCTCAGCTCTTTAGCTCAAGGCTAGCACTCTACCACTTGAGTCACAGCGCTACTTCCAGTTTTCTGAATGGTTTATTGGAAATAAGAGTCTCATGAACGTTTCTGTGTGGGCTGGCTTTCAACTACGATCCTTAGATCTCAGCCTCCTGAGTAGCTAGGATTACAGGCATGAGCCACCAGCACCCGGCTTAAGAATGGTTTTTATAAACAAACATTTGCAATCAAGATGGGCACTGTGGTGTATACCTGCCAACCTAGCTACATAGGAGGCTAATATCAGGAGGAATGCAGTCACAGGCCAGCCTAGACATAAATATGAGACCCCTTCAAAATCAATTGCTGGACATAGTACCCAGGGGTGGATGCCTGTCATCCTAGCTAATAGAAAACCTAAATAGGTGGATTTCAGTTCAGGCCATTCTAGGCATCCACTGAAGACCTTATTCAAAACATAACAAAGGCAAAGGGGCATGACTCAAGAAGTCAAGGCTCTGAGTTCAATCCCCAGGACTAAGAAAAAGAAAAAAAGCCACTTGCAGTCAGTTTAATGGCAAGAAACAAGAATTTGAATCCTAACTAAGCAGAATGTTATCATCTCACACCAAAATTCAGTTTGTAGCATTAGTAGACCGACCTGAGTAATACATTGTACTCAATTATTACTATTATATTTTGAGTTTGAATACTAAACAGATCTGTGCAAATTTTTCTCTCTCATCCTAGAAGTAACTACTCAGCTGCCTCAACTTTGCCCTGTAGATTCAATAGCCACAATATGTAGCTTTTGGCCTGCCAAAGGCCATAATTTATATATAAATAAGCTGGCAAAATGAGTCTTAATGTGTCATTAGGTTTGTCAGTCATCATGCAAACAAAAAATGCTGATGGTAGATAAATGAAATAATAGGCCCAGCATGGCCGCATAGGTATTGTAATCCCTACTACTCAGGAAGCAGATGTAGAATAATCATAGTCCAAGGCTAGCCCAGGAATAGTTAGTAAGGAACTTTCTCTGAAAAACAAAATCAAAGCAAAAGCAGAAAGGGCTCGTGGCATGGCTCAAGTGATAAAGCTTGTTTAAGAAGCATAGTTCAGGGCTGGGAATGTGGTTCAGCGGTAGAGTGCTTGCCTAGTATGCCTGAAACCCCAGATTCGATTCCTCAGTACCACATAAACAGAAAAAAGCCTAGAATTGCTCTATGGCTCAAGATTAGTACTCTAGCACTTGAGCCAAAGAAGTTCAAGGACAGTGCCCAGGCCCTGAGTTCAAGCCCCATGACAGGCAAAAGAAAAAAAATCATAGTTCAACTCCAGGGTAAATAAAAACAATTTATTAATTAAAGTATAATTAAGCAATTCTCCATTTGTTTTATGGTAACTCTAACACAGAGGTAATAGGCAGATTAAACTGTACTATGCAACAGACTTTCCATTGTTGGTCAGGTCTTCCCTGCCCAGGATACTTCTATTTTCAGTAAATAAAATTACTTTGTAACTGACTCAAGAGCTTCCTGCTAAATATGAAAGTCACTGTTTGTGACCTTCAAAACTTTAGACCTCAGATTCACCCTTTCCTCCCCCCCCCCCAGAGACACATGGGGATCCTGGGGTAAAGACGTTCATGTTTAAGGAGGGAAGTTGGACTCTGTCAGTCCTCGTAGACCCAGAGTCAATACACACCAGCAGGATCTTCCAATCTGGGATATTATGTAGGTCTAGAGTATGAGACTTTCACTCCTTTGAGGAAAAAAAAATCTCACATCTTTCTTGTGTCTGGCCAGAGTTCAGTGTCTCAGGAGCACATTAGGCAGCCCTGAAATTTATTACTATTGTTTGTAACCCTGGTTTTTTAAAGCTTGAAAAAGTGAGCTTCCTCAGCAAATATTACAGTAAGTGATAGGGGATACTTGTAGGGCTCCTTGGCACAGGTTGAAACTGACTAAATAAGGGTCCAGAAACACAAAAAGGAAATCAAATAAAGGCTGGATAAATGGGATTGTATTAAACTGCAGAGCTTCTTCATGGCAAAGGACATAGCTAGTAAGAGCCTACAGATTGGGAGATCTTCACTAGCTTTACAACAGATAAGGGCCTCATATCAAAAAATATACCTAGAGTTCAAAACATTACACCTCCAATAGTAACCATCCCATTAATAAATGGGCTAAAGAATTAAAAAGCGAGTTCTCAGGAGAAGAAATAAGAATGGCCAATAGATACATGAAGAAATGTTCCACATCTCTGGCCATAAAAGAAATACAAATCAAAATTACATTGAGTTTATGCCTTACCCCAGTTAGAAGAGCCATTTTCAAGAAAAATAATAATAGCAGATGTTAGTAGTGATGTGGCCAAAAGGGAATGCTACTACACTGTTGGTGGGAATGTGAACTGGTTCAACCACTCTGGAGAGCAGAACAGAGGTTCTTCAAACGACTATAAACATAGAGCACCCTTATATCCAGCAATCCCACTGGTAGGCATTAACCCAAATGATCACAAACAAGTCCACACTAAAGCTAACACCACAATCATGTTCATTGCAGCATTATTTACCATAACTATCAGATGCCCCTCAGATCAAGAAAAAGTGGTTTGTATACACAATATAATTCTATGCTTCCATCAGAAAAAATGACATCACCTATTCGTAAGGAAATGGAAAGATTTGGGGGAAAAATCATATTAAGTCAAGTAAGCCAGACCCAAAGAAAATAGGCTGCATGGTTTCCCTCATTTGTAATAATTAGTAAATATCTAGGATAGTCCTAGCAGAGGATCAAAATAGCTCAATAGCTATGTATATACAACCATATAAAATGATGCTAATTGAAATGAACTCCAAGGTATGGAAATAAGAGGATTTTTTTAATGTACAATGTGATTTCTTTTTCTTTCATTCCCCCCCTTGATTTAGCCCCTGTTGTCACTGTTTTTGACTTTGATACCTGTGTCTTATATTATACGTTTATATGATTTGGGGAAGGGAAGGAGAATCATAAAATGGAGAGCAAAGGACAAAGGATGAACCAATACAACAGCCATACTCACAAGACATGTTAGAAAGGAACTTTACAACTTGGGGGGAGGGAAGTCAGGGAGGGAGGGAAAGTGGGAGAAAATAAGGGAGAGGGTGACACTGTTCAAAACAAATATACTCATTACCTTATTTATGTAACTGTAACCCCTCTGCACATCACCTTGACAATAAAATTAAATTAATTTTTTAAAAAGAAGTGAGCTTCTAGGATAGGCTGGCATGGATTTGAAGGAACAAATGGGCCAAGTTAGTCAAACAAGAACCACAAGAGGAGGGAAAGCACTGCACAGACACCAATGTGGCCAGATTGGCCCAGTAGGGCCTTTGTACCTCCCTTTGCCTCCCACAGCAGGGAGACCTTGACAGATGTCCTTGATTATTGTGTGTGGACTTCTAAGAACAGCAAGCCTACAGAGTCCTGTGAAAACTAAACCTGGCTTGGGGGGGTTTCTTGGGGGGACTGGGGTGGCAGCAGTGAGGGGAGGGCAAGAACTGAGACAAGGTTTTACTATATAGTCCAGGCTGGCCTTAAATTCAGGATCCTTCCACGTCAGTCTCCCAAGAGCTAGGATCACAGATGTGTGCCTCTATGCCTGGCTTAGACACAGTATATTCAAGTTTACATCAGGAATGAGTCTCTCCCCTTTGCTAAGATGTATCTCCAGAGACCAGTCAGGACTTGTAGAACAAGAGAAGACAAACACACAGATGTTGTTCCCGTATCTTTTGATGGTGATGATCAGCAGCAACAACCCACAGTGATCACAAGGCATTGCTGGTTTTGTGAGCCACACGTTTCAAAGTCCTACCTCTAGTACGGTAATGGTGGAATATACATGTGATCAAATTACATTGAAGACAAAGGTAGGACAATCTCCAGTTCAAGAATAACCTGGGAAAAATTAAAAAGACTATGTAAAAAACAAACAAAAAACCTATAAGCTGGGTACAGTGGCTCACACATGAAATCCTAGCTACTTGGGCTGAAATCCAAAAGTCTGTAGTTCAAGGCTCCCAGACAAAAAGTTCATCAGACTTCATCCCAGTCCATAAAAATCTGGGTGTGGTGGTACACATCTGTCAGCTACGTAGAAAGCATAATAGGAAGATTGTAGTCTAGGTTAGCTGAGGGGAAAAAGCAAAATCCTATTCAAAAATTAAGAAAAGCAAAAAAAGGGGGTGGAAGCCTGGGAGTATAGATCAAGTGGTAAAGCACTGAGCCCAAGATTTCTAGTACTGTGATGAGAGAGGGAAAAAGATTAAGGAATGTGGCTAAGTGGTAGAACATTTACTCAGCATCCAGTCCTCTAAAGTTGCCATCTCTAGAACTGGACACAACCACAGCTTGTATCTCAGTCCATTTGTGCCACAGAGTCACGACAAAAGTCCACTATGAAGACAAGTACTTGGGAGAGCTGTTCGCACATCTTGGGAAGAACACCTGCTCAGCCAGCCCCTGGGGCCTGGTAGGAGGCCCTTCCTCCATTCTTGTTCCATCTCTTCCTCCAACCGAGCCAGTAACAGAGCAAGTAGTTCCACAGCTCTCACTATGTAACATTACCTTCAAATATTTCATACACATCCATCTACTCCTACACCAGCCTAGAAAAGAGGACATTTTTATTGTCTTCAATTTATACATGCAGAGGTTATCGATTTGAGTTTGGAGATCAAGGTACTACACCAGGCTGTGTATCTTCCCTAAAGTTCCCTACTTAACTTCTAAGGCCTTCTGATGTTGAAGCTGTTATTGATGAACCCCCCATCCACTTGCAACTCTGCACCCTGGGGTGAGTGCTCTGAGTGAGAGTCAGCTCCCTCCTACATCCTGGAACTCTGAGCATCTGCCTCCAGGTCCAGCTTTAGGCTTTCATTTTGCCACTCTTGGCTTCTCTGTGTGTTGAGCCACCAGGCTGCACACTGGCACCTGCACAGAGGCCCAACTGCTCAACAGCTCCTGCCCACATTTGGCCACTGTGATGAATTCACAGGCCCTGTGCCAAGGTGGTCATACCAATGGGCTTGAGGAGGCAATGGTCGCTCAAATCCAGAGCCCAGGGGAACAATGATCACAGTAGCCTGGAGCCCAGCTGTCTTCTCCGTCACCAGGCAATGCTTAGGCTGCCTAAGCAGCGAGTGCTATTTCAACCTCTCTCAGCTACATCACAAGCATAAATAGGTTGACCCAGGGGAAAAGTTTGTGACTCAGATTGATGTTCGCCTATTTGTGTCCCAGCAAGAGTTCCAAACTCCATAAACACAACCCTCAAACTGTCCCCTCTAGTGGCCACGCTGCCTAACTTAGGGAAGTCCCTAAGTATCTTTTTATCCAGTTGAAAATAGGCTAGTAAACTGAGACCTCTCTGTCCCTCAAACCCAACCCCTGCAGAGGGAGGTTCTTTGAGCTCTCTTTCTAGAAGCCACTGCTCTCCTCATCCGACCGCTAGGATTTTGGATCCTTCCTTCCTCCACCTAGATCCACGGCTCAAGGTGTTCTCCACAAACCAAGTGCGAATCCAGACCTTGGCTCCTTCCCATTTGGATACTTTAAGCCCGTGTTCTGATTTAACGAGAGTTGAAGCTCCTCTGAGGGGCATCCAGTATGTGGCATCATAGGGCCTTGTCCCTGTCCAATCCCAGCCTCATGATTTGGCTCCATCCACTTCAGCAGTGGAATGGTCTCACAGACATGATGTTGTCTCTCACCTTCATACTGTCACTCCCCTTGTTCCCCTGCCTACCAAAACTACAGGTCCTGGGACCTGAGTAGGTATCACTTCTTTCTGTTCTGCCTCTCTGCTCCTTGCTGGACAGCTTAGAGCCCACAATAACCCCTAGGAATTTCACTATCACAATAGTAACCACCATATGGTGACACGGTCAGTGCTCTCTCTGGCCACACAATATAGGGATTCACCTCATCTGTTTGCTTCTATGCCCAGCACTCAGCAGGTTCTCAATAAACAGTATGCATGAATGAACCCCATGTCTATAGAGCTCTGCCTGGAAGCTTCCATAACACATAGTTCCTTTAAGCCAGAGGCCTCCCCTTTGTTCACCTGTATCACCCCACCTGACCTGAATCCTTGTCCACTTCTGGTCCCACAAAATACCCTCCTCATTGCTAAGCTGCCTAAGGCACTGGGTTGGGTGAGATGAGGCAACCAAAGAGCATCTTCAGTTTTCTACAGTGAATAACTCAATGAAACCTCACACCTGACTCTGAAGTACAATGTTCTTCTTCCTTTCTACCTGACCTTTCTCAATTTCAAAAGCACCCCCCCCACACACACACATCATTCTTGGGCACTAAGGGTGTGGAAGGATAAAGCCTAAGTACGCAGAGCTCTTAGATAGCTTCAGACAGGGACAGTGGTATGACAGAGAATGGGGCCTGTATGGAAAGCATGCATCATTCATGTTTGATCTGCACTCCAGCCTCTGAAAAGATGTGCCTGGAAAGGTGAGTGGGGCAAGGACAGTGGTTGTTCTAGAACCCTAGCCTGGACCCATAGGCTTGAGTCCAGAGCCCACAGGCCCAGGATACTATACAGAGGACCAACAGCTCACTGTCCTATGAGGCTTAACAAAGTCCTTCTTCCAGAAAAGCTACTGTGGGCAGATTATCAAGCCAACTGTCCAACTGAAGTAGTGAGGCAGTCCATTGTGATGGGGAGCACGAGGGAGAGGCCTTGAATGACCCAGCGAGACTACATTTATCTCTTACATACTTTTAGCTTTACCAAAAAGCAAAGTAATTCTTTCTCAGAGGAATGATTATCTTTTCCTTCCAAATGAATTTAGGTACAATCCTCAAGTGACATATTCGTAACATGTACGTGTAAGATAGTGGTAACATGGATAGTATATAAAAGTTGTGAAGTAGTGTGTCATTCCTGTCTCAGAGGGACCCCAGGATTCATGAAATAATATACCGAAAACCCTGATTCCTCATACAAAGGAAGTTCAGGGAGGATTTTAAGATGAATCACAGAAGTTCCTGGTAAAGCCTTGGTTTCCAGTTTCCCAATGGAACAGGAGCAAGAGGCATGGAAGCACTGGTGGTTGGGCAAGAACACAGAGGCGCCCTCTGCTGGCTGGTACCTGTGACCACAACAGTGTTCCCAAGGTGGTGATGTAACTAAGGATGTTCTCACCCTGGGAGCCTGCTGAAGCCACTGCAAGTGGCTCTCTTCCTTTCTTGTCTGGAAATGGAGGAGAAGAGTGGAGGAAGAGGGGGGCAGAGGCTCTAAAATTTCCCAATGTGCAGACCAAAACCAAAGGCCGAATCCCAAGCAATGTCTCTGTATCCATCCTGTTATCTATTGTGAAACACTGCAATACTTTACTGGACTCAAAGCCTTGAACTTTCAGCGCCTCCCTGATGTCCTAAATAATATAGAGGATAAACATTAAGGAGCATGACTGTGGAATGAGAGAATGAGAGCAGCTTTGGTTTTCCTCCAAGGAAAGCAAGAGGTGGCCGGAAGTGGCACTGTGGCTCAAGTGGTGGAGTGCCAGCCTTGAGCAGAAGAAGCTCAGGGGCAGTGCCCAGGCCATGAGTTCAGGCCCCAGGACAAGAAAGGAAGGAAGGAAGGAAGGAAGGAAGGAAGGAAGGAAGGAAGGAAGGAAGGAAGGAGGAAGGAAGGAAGAAAGGGAAAGGAAAGGAAAGCAGAGGAGAGAGGAAGGAAGGAAGGAAGGAAGGAAGGAAGGAAGGAAGGAAGGAAGGAAGGAAAGAAGAAAGGAAGGAAGGAAGGAAGGAAGGAAGGAAGGAAGGAAGGAGGAAGGAAGGAAGAAAGGGAAAGGAAAGGAAAGCAGAGGAGAGAGGAGAGGAAGGAAGGAAGGAAGTAAGGAAGGAAAGAGGGAAGGAGGGAGGGAAGGAGGAAGGGAGGAAGGAAGGGAGGAAGAAAGGGAGGAAGGAAGGAAGGGAGGAAGGAAGGAAGGAAGGGGGAAGGCAGGCAAGCAGGCAAGAGGTGGTATGGCAGGGAGACTTCTATAAAGGCATGTGAACAGAGAACAGACAGCACATTGGAGGGACACAGCACAGAGGAATGGATGGAAATGAGATATCTCAGCAGGAACATTCAAGATTTAGCAAGAAGATAAGGAAATGCATAGTTGCACAGCAGGGCAGAAGATGCTGTGGCATGCCCAAGAAGACCTGAGGAGGAGTCTGCCCCTGGGCAAAGCACCCTTGCTTAAAGCTTTCTGAGTGAGAGGATAGACTGTGTGAGAGGTGGAACAAGAGTCTGACAAGTGTCAGTCATAAAGACAGCCATTTCACCGAGATTATAGCCTGTTCTGGGAGGTGATGTGGCTTCCAAAGTACTTCCCAGGCAACTGTGTATCAAAAAGGCTCCTTTGAAACTCCTGAGTTAATGGGAGATCTGCAAATGTGACATGGAGACCTCCTGTCCCTACTAGTTCCTGGAATGGGCTTCACAGGCCTCAGGGAGGAAGTGAAGGAGAGAGGGAGGGATAAAGGAATGGGTTCACCACAGAACCCACCCCCTCCCCCGGAAGGGCAACCCAAGGGCAGAGGAAGGTCCCAACCACCACAGTGTTTTGGACGGGAGTGACTGAGGGGTGAAATGAGTCACCGTTCAAAGAGAAAACAAAGAAGAAACTGTGGAGCTAGAGTCGGCAAAGATGATTAGCCTTTAGAGTGAACCCTCCAAGCACGGGTGGATTGTGAACAGGAAGGACAAGTAGTGTTCAACTGAGGATGAGGATGGTGGCTGTCTGCGCAATCCATTGTGGGGCTTTCCTTCTGGTAGCAGATGGAAAGCACCCAGGTTGGACCTGGGTGGCAGTCTCCCTATGTATAAATTGAGAGAGGCCAACCTGGTACCTCCAGGTTCTAACTCTCAGCCAGGCCAACCACTGGCTTGGGCACTGAACCAGTTCAACTATGGCCACAGGCAAGGCCCATGAGGACTAGTGGAAATTGGCCAAGGAAATAATCTCTTCAAACCCTGATATTTCCGTCATCTCAATCACATTGTTACTTACCACAAGTGCCATGGGAAAAAAGAAACTTGGAGAGAAACCTCAGCTCTTGAGAATCAACCCACCATGAATACAAGACCCTTGTGTTCACAAGTAGCAGTTATGACTCAGGCTGGAAAATGTATAGTATATTACAGTAAGAATAATCACGAAACCCCCTTGACCCAGTAATTTCACTCCTATGGGCATTTTAGAGAAACTAATAGGGATACACAAGGAAGCCCAACAAAAATGTACATACCAGCATTTATGTGCAACTACAAAAACGACAGAAACCACATGTGCGCCACAGAACTGATAAATTGTAATAATCACAAAATACAATACTACCCAATAGCAAAAATAGATGAGGGTCACATTACCCACATACATCTCACCATGGGACATAGGTTACATATGTTAGCTAGCTTTCCATCACTGTAACAAAATGCCTGAAATGATCAACTTAAAAGAATGTTTATTTTGACTCACAATCCATGACGTGTTGGCCTACTGCCTTTGGGCCTGTGGCAAGGCAATGCATCATAATGGGGACGTGTGGCAGAAAAATGTTGCTCATCTTATGGTGGCCAGGAAGAAAAATCAGAGACTTGGGGTCCTCAGTATCTCCTTGAAGGGCCCGCTCCCAATGGCCTAACTTCCTCCAACCTAGACTCCACCGTTTAAAAGTTGACATAGCTCCCAAGATATGTATGTCTGGGAGCCACGCTTTTAGCACATGGGTCTTTGGGAGACATTAAAAGCCAATCCATAGCACTGTGGTCTCTTGCTACTCAACTAGTTCTTACAGTCTGTGCAAGGTGTTATTCTAAGTGATAGTAGGACACCTGACTAAAACCAGCAGATGAACCCTCGGCCATAGTGGGCATAGAGTGGGGGAAAAAATCCCAAAACACCACCAAGTAACAAGTAGAATAATAGCCCCGTAAAGATTCACGAAGCAAGGAAAAGCAAGGTGGAAAAAGGCACTCTTGTCCTTGTAGGAAAGGTAAAACCACATACTGATAATGTGTAAGCTGAGCAGAAGGTTCACTGGCATTCATTTTTATTATTCCTAACACCTTTTTTAGTCTAATACATTTTAAAATAATTTTCATTACAGCGTGATTGGAAGAGATAATACTAACAGGTGGAGAGTATTGATGTCTTTCCCTTTAAACTTGAGTATATCACCTGTTCATGATTCTGAACCAAGAGTTTCCTTCCCCCCTCCCCCTCCCCCCAACACACACACCTAGGAGTTTAGCCTCTCTTGGGCAGCAGGGGTTCTCAAGAACATCACTCATAGAAGCTGATGCTGCAGATCTCCATAGGGATCCCCATGTCACATGTTCTCTTCAGGTTTTAGGCCACTTTAGTCCCTTTACATTTAAATATTATATATATATATATATATATATATATATGTAAAACATCCTCCAATCCCTATGTCTCTTTAATTTTCCATGTTGAAAAGGAGGGGAATACAATTTACTCAATGAAAGAGCTCTCCATTAGCACTGTAAAGTGGCTAAGGTAGACGGTCCCCAAACCTTGACCACAAATATAGTGGAAAGAAACATGATCATCACCTTACTGTGTAACACTAACAAGCTGGTCATGTGCCCAAATCTATCAATTGGATAGGAACTTTTACTTAAGCCCCTCTGCCCCACAGAAAATGCTCACCTCTCAGATATCCACAGTCAGACACCCTGCTGCTTAACTAAATCTAACGAAGCACCATCCAAAGCCAGCATGAGCATTGCCAACTGTGATATCTATTTATGAGACTCCAAGTGAGAAAGCTACCATCTGCCCTCCAGACACTCCCTTTATAGCAAAGGATGGTTTGCCTGGGGGTCAGAATCCCCTCCCGAGAGCATGAGCGGCTCGTTGCTATGTGTAGCATTCTCACCAGCAAATAGCAATCCATCCTCGGGGGAGTTAGTGTCAAGAAGCAATTTTAACCAGGATAAACCAGGATTCAGCACAGCGCGTTGGCACAGAGCAGGTGTGAGACTAGGTGGGTCAGCTGTCTAAAAGGGCAGGAGCTGTGGATTAAAGCCCATTTTTCAGGACTCAAGATCTACAAGGCATGATGTAATAAAACAGCCATGTCCTCTTTTTTTTATTATTACTGTAAGAAGTCTAATTTACAAAGATAGCCAGGGGCATTTAGCAGTGCATGTAGGCTTTGGAGAAACCCCGAACAAATGAGATGACAAATGAGGACCATGGTGCATTTCCAGTGTTATCTGAGGCTAAAGAGGAAAGCCAGGAAGACACAAGACACCAGCCCAGATTTCTCTTGGTTATGATACTTGTAACCTCAAAGGTAAGAGAAGAAGCCCATTCCTTAACTGACCTCAGGATCTCTGTGACCTTTATACAAGGGGAAAAAAATACAGAGTAACAGAGAAGCCAACTGTATGCCTGAGAACCAGTGATCTCTGATCAGAGGGGCAGAGCATTCTGTTCCCAGCAAACTATTCCATATACCAAGACCCAGGCTCATCATTTCAGGTTCTCATTAGATAGTATGACAGCCCAAATGGAACAAGCCAAAACATCAAGACTCATCAACTGTCCATGGGGAACCCTGTTCATGTCATGCAAGTTTCTTTCCTTCTAAGATTTTGACTCTAAGACTCTTGTCCTTGGGCCAAAAGTTTCTCCCCTGCCCCCCATCCCCTGGACTGCAGTCACTAGGAGATTTTGTGACTGGAGGATCCTTCTAAGAAGCTGCCTACTCAAAGCAGGGCACAGAGGGTCTGGATACAAATAAGACTGAGAATGTGGTCTTCAAGAAGGATACCACCTTGTCAGGGGAAAGTAGTAATGTTCCCTCTATGTGCTGGGAAGGTCACACCCCGCACCTAGGAAAGGTTCTCAGAAAAGTCATCATGGGAAGAGTGACAGGAGGGGCAGAAAGATACCTTGCAGTACAGTGCAAAGAGATCATGCACATGGCAGATCTGATCTTTCTGGGTGGCTCAGCCTTCTGCACACCCAAACAGAGCTGACATGGAGGCTGTCCTGACACACCATGCATAAGTACCTTCTCCCTTTCACTGCTACATGCCCAGCTCACAAACATGCCACATGGCTGGCCTACATCCTATGGCCAAATTGTACTCAGAATGGGAACTCACAGGAGCCACCTTATACTCTACACTGTCTATGTCTAGGAAACCAGGGATGGTGGGTGGGGTGGGCAGAAGGGCAACAGTGGGCTTGGAAGCTCCTCTATGCCCACCACCCCAGCCATCAGCCAGCTGGGGAAGATATAGCACAAAACCATTGCTCCCTTCAGCGCCCTGCACCCAATGCAGCGCCAGCTTCCAACTCAAGGCTGCAAAGACAAAGACAGGAAGAAGAACTAGTTGCTTGATTGGAGAAGCTTCTTAGGTTCGATGACAGGTTGTGCTGCCACCATCTCTCCTCGCTCTGACAGAGGACACTCACAAGGTACTTAGGAAACCTTTAAGGTTCTTTTATAAGAAATCAGGATTATGTCTTAGTGAATCATTAGAAAACCTCACTTCAAAAAGGCAGTTTTAAATGTACTCATTACCCTACTCATGTAACTATAACCCCTCTGCACAGTATTTTTACAATTATATATATATATATATATATATATATAAGAAATATATATATATATATAAGATATATATATATATATATAAGAAAAAAGGCAGTTTTTGATGATGTAAGCCTCTCTTCTTTAGCTTAATGAATGTAATGGCAGCAATCTGGCTCACAAATTGATACTAGCTTCAGGTATGGCTACATAGAGTGTGGATGCAGGGAACACGTTAGTACTGATGACCCAGGACTTCCCTACTAGGTCCTGAAAGGGCAGTGGGCCATTGTTGGCTGAGCCACACATTCTCATGCAGATCCATGGAATAACTGCCTGTCAAAACAGAGGGTCAGAAGGAAACTGGCCATGTACAGCATATAGAAATTCATTGGGCACAAACACCTTTCACACTGAAACTTCAACTGATTATATATTCTTGTGATCCACATGGAATTTAGAACTAAACCTCAAAACTCTATATTTCCTTTATTTTCAAGTCTGGTAAGGACAAGGAATCTTTAGGCTGTTTACTGCCTATAGGAGAATTAATATTTGACCCAAGTACAATGTTGCATGATTTATGAAATTCCCTGAAACTTGATACAGTAAGCTGATTCTCCCCTGCTCCCCCAAGAAAAGAAAACCTGAATTATAAAAGCAAACATCTTGAATGCCTAAGCAAAGAACACCTAAAAAGCCATTTCCTATGCCTTCAAAATGGATGATATAGGACTGACTACTTAAAATTTATCGACTACCTTTGGAAGCATAATGCTGATACAAGCAAATTTGAGAAGAGGGGAAAAAAGGATGACTTCAGGATTTTCATCCCAAGCTTAACTTAATCCAGTGTTCTTGTGTATATCCATCCTTACTAAATGACTCCTATCCTAAGCTATTGCCAAGTTCCTTGTGGTAAAGGGCCTCCGCCAGGGCCCTCCTGTCTCTATAGCAGCTGTCAGCATGGGGTGTGTGCTGGATGAGTGAATAGGAGAGAGAAAGATGAGGCAAAACCAACTCTGTAGGACAAGCCTTGTTCCAGCTCCTGTGCCTCTCTCCACAGGCAAGCATACCCCAAATCTCAGTCTGTCCAATCTTCACATGGTTGCCGTGTCCTCACATGACACTGGTACAAGTAGATTTTAAGTGCTCTCCTTGAACCATTTGTCTGTGGCAAAGGGTCCTTTATGGAATGGTCATGGATGTTAGTAGCAGTTTAGAGACTCAAAAAGCCACCATGAATTGCATGTGGCAGAGGGCCCTCCTCATCTCCATGAGAGAATTGTGCAAGGAGAGGCAGAGGGAATGAGGGGAATGCAGCCTCAGATGAATGTTATGTGGTTGTGCATGAAGCCCAGGAAGAGAATGAAAATTGCTGCCCTCATGAAACCTTCCCTTCTTCCCCCACATAAGATCTCTGCTTCTTCTGAGGTTGCACAGTATTTTCTACCAATTTTAGCAGGCCCAGATGACTTTGAATCATGATTATTTACATGTAATTGAATTCCTTTCCTAATTCTGTATAACAAATTGCCACAAACATGGCAGCTTAAAACAACACTCATGTATCAACTCAGTTTCCATGGGGCAGGGGTCTAGGCACAGCATTCACCAGTCCCTCTGCTCAGGCTCTCTGAAAGGATGCAGTGAGGTCACATCCCTAGGTTGCAGGGCTGTGGTCCCATCTGAGGCTTGGGGGTCCTCTTCCAAGCTCCTGTGGTTGTTGGCAGAATTCATTTCCTTGCAGCTGTAGAATTCATGGTAACTTACTTCTTCAAGGTCAATGAGATAATGTGATTTCTGGATCATCTTTTAAGGAGATTCATCTGCTGAGGCCCATCCTATCTTAAATGATCATCCTCCTTTTAGTTAATCAACAGCTTTGGTACCTGAATTACACCTGCAAAGCCCTCTCACTTTTGATATGTAATATGACTTACTCATATTACTCATATGACTTACTCAGCCATCACATTCACAAGTCTAGTACTTGAGGGGAGAGGGTTAAAGGGTGCATAGCAGGGCAAAGGGGAGAAATCTCCTAGGCCATCTTGAATCTCTACCACACAGTGCTTACATCACTTTCTCTATTACATTCAAAGCTCATTTTCATTAGAACTTAGTGCCATGAGTGAGTGTGCAAATCCATTACTCAACCCTAAAAAGACTGAGACTGATTTAAAACAGTCAAGTGACACTAATGAATGAAAGAACCAGTCTGCCGATCTGTATTGAGGTCTCCAACTACAGAAAAATTGGAAGGCACAGTCGATTTTTTTTTAACATAATGAAACCTAGGATTTAGGAGAGGTCAATGTTTATGTAACCTTCCAGTTAAGATGAGAAGCTTGGGAAAGACAGCAAGAGAAAGCTAAAAATTCTTGGATCGTGTTGGGAATGGGTAGATACAAGGGCAGACAGGAATGCAGCCAAGTGAGAATAACCTTGCCTGTGGGCACTTTCCTCATTGGAACCAGCCACCTCTCAGTCTTACCTTGTTTCAAGGGCCAATAGCTTCTGGTCCTCAGGCTCTGGAGAAGATAATGTTTCCTGTGCTTCTGGCCCTACCACATAGATATAAATTCCTATATAGAAACCATGCTATGTGGCTGCTGGTGGCTCATGCCTGAAATCCTAGCTACTCAGGAGGCTGAGATCTGAGGATTGCAGTTTGAAGCCAGCCTGGGCAGGAAAGTCTGCAGGACTCTTATCTCCAATTAACTATCAAAATAAAAACCAGTCATGGAACTTTGGATCAAGGAATAGACTTGAGCACTTGAACTTAGGGCTTGGGAAGGTTGAGTTCAAGTCCCAGGAAAGAGAGAAAGAAAGAGAGATAGGAAAGAAGAAAGAGAGATAGGAAAGAAGAAAGAGATAGGAAGGAAGGAAGGAAGGAAGGAAGGAAGGAAGGAAGGAAGGAAGGAAGGAAGGAAGGAAGGAAGGAAGGGAGGGAGGAAGGGGGAAGGGGAGACAGGAGGGGAGGGGGGACCATAATGACCTCTAGTCCTTTGAAATTATATAAGCAGATAGCTTTCTTTAAGGCAAAGGCAGTATAATACATGCTTGTTAATAATCTGGAGAGTCTACAGCTTTTGAGACAGCTCAAGAAAAGGGAGAGGTAAAAAGAATCTCTGCTTTCATCTCTTCTACTTTTCATAATTGACTTAGAATCACAGAATCTTACAGGTAGAAGGGACCTACTGAAAGGGCATCCCACAGCCCTTGACCCGAGTCTAGCAGTTCTAATAGGAGACATATTCTCTGCTCTGAGTATTTCCAGTGCAAAGTGGTGTGTTCTACCACTGGAAAAAAAACTTTACTTTTCACACACCTGTTTGAAATCAACTCAACTAACGTTTTGAAAATGCCTTATGTGCTGTAAAATAACCAAATACCATATACTATATTCCTGCCCGCCCTCCCTCCCCACCTCGAGAGCTGCTGACAGACATCTCTAATCAGCTGTGGCGCTCTTTCCTGCTGATGCTGGATGTGGCTTCAGAATCCTCAACAGACTGCTCCAGCAAGGCACCACTGATCAGTTTGTGTTGGCAAGAGAAGCAAACTAATTTTCCAACTCTGTTCTGGGAGCTTGTCTGCAGTTAAAAACCACTCTCCTAGAACATCTACTCACTGCTCCTACCCATCTTTAAAAACAACTATTTTGCCCCTTTCTCCAAAAAGAACCCCTTACTTAAACATCTAAATGTACATCTAAACCTATCTCCTGCTTAAACCTTTGTAGGCTCAAGCCTAGCTCCAAGGAGGGGATTTCCTAGGAAGGAAAAGAGTAGAACACATCATTCCAGGGTAGCCAATAGGCCCCAGCAATGGCAGACATAACTCTGCAGCTGAGAAGGCATGGAATACCACTCTCCCCATGTGACCTGGCACCAGATGGGAGCAGAGCCAACCCAATGTATGGGTAATTTGGAAAGTTCAGCTTGAAGGATCTGGGGATAGGTGAGGGTAGGGTAAAGAAAATCAAGGGATATAGAGATAATAAGGATACTGGAAGTCAAATAAAACGAAAACCCACCAAACTGCATATGACTCTTTATCATATATCTAATGCTTCCCCACTCCATGCCTTTTACTCGTGCATTCATGGTTCTTGTACAAAGTTTGTACTTACCCACAATCACTCAGTAAGCCCACAAAGGTTTAAGTGGGAGATGGATTTAGATCTGAGTCACTGAACAAAACCAGCACCAAGTTGTATACACAGCTCTTATTTATTCTTTTCTCAGTCATTTAGTCAATGTTTAGTCAACTAGCTGTTGGATGTCTATGAGACTCTCAGCAGGTGCTGGGGCTACAAAGGCTGTTTGTACAATACTGTTTCTACCACTAAGAAATTAATATTCCATCTGTTTCAGAAGCAGGCAAACAACTCCTCATATAAAAACAGGTTATCTATATTTGTGTGTGTTTTATGTACAAAAATCATGTCATTTAAAACAGTGTACTGAACTAGCAAAATCATCAAGTAGAAAATTCACTCATTTGGCACTTGGTTTGCTGCATAACAAAAACAAATTGGGCTGGAGTATTTCAGAGACAAGATCTGTTGAAGGTTCTGATTAGCAAATTCTGTATCCTTCAATTTAGCAGTACAAATCTGAAGCTTCTTTAAGAGTCTTCCCTTTCCTGAAGACATTCTATCATTCATCCATTCCCTCAATCATTCTTTTTCCTGAACTTCAGAACTGGGCCTGGCATCCACAGCATCTCAGAACAAGGATGGAAATGTTTAAGTAGCCAAATGTGGTGTAAGAAGTTAGCTCAGGGTCTGTGTGTAACACGTGAGAATTTATTACTAGGGAGGTAATTTGATAAGAGCAGAACAAAATACTAGGAGCCAACCAAGGTCTACTGAAGATTCTAATATCTGAGTCCCACCATGGAGACTGAGCAGAATACAAAGGATAATGTATGAGTTGGTAGAGGGGGGTGATCAAGAAGTTCACAAGCTACAGAAGAGAACAGAACCCTTCCCGACCTGACAGATGGTAGTCTACAGTGACCTGGACAGATGATCAGACAGGATCCAGGTGAGCTCTTACTCCAGAGAAGCGGCCAGGATTTTGTTGTGAGGATGAGAGAAGGCACTGGAGGACCCATGCCAAGGCCTGAGGAGAGCAGGCAGACAGAAATGCAAAAGGTCAGTCCATGCCACAAGGGGCAAAATGAGCCAAAGGGAGATCTGGGAGAAGATGTTTAAAGAAACAAATAATGCTTGATAAGAAATGTACTCGTTATCTTGCCCATGTAATTGTAACTCCTCTGTACGGTATTCTCACAATAAATAAAAAAGGAACAAATACTGGTCTGAAGTCAAAACTCATAACTGGTCAAAAGTTATAATGCATAACTAGAAAGAGATCAGAGGACTTGAAAATGAAACAAAGTATTGAGAAGGCTGAATTTGATGGTGTCTCATTTTAGAGGGAGAAAAGGTGTAGGATCTCCTCCCCAAGATGGAGGGCTTCAAGGTGAGGCATGATGCACTCTGTGCTGAGATGATGGACTGAGCTACCAGGCAACTAGCTGGCTGTGATAATATTGGGCTCAGAATGAGACATGGCAGACTGGGGATGGAGATACACAGACATGACTAGCCCACAGGTTGGAGGCACCAGAGAGTAACACAGGCAGGGGAAGACATGGTTTCAACAGTGGTGATCTAGCAGGATGATCCAGTCTACCTTGATTCACCAAACTCCAACATGCAGGAACCTATGAACCTATCAACTGCTTTCTTTCAGCAAATCCTAGCCAAGAAAATAGCATAAATGTTTCTTCAATCATTCCATTCTATAATAAGGCTAGACTTGTAAGTCAAAGCTCTACCAAAGAAGACCACATGTAAGATAAAGCCTCAGCCAAGAAAATGAAAACTGTTCTCCAAGGCACACAGTGCCAGCAGTTCCTCTGGAAAAGTTGACTGAGTTTGAAAGAAGGCCGGGGGTAGAGACATTGCTGGTATTTATAAAGAGGAAAGATTCCTGATGAACGTATAGCAGCAAGACTGGGTTGTGGAAAATTCTACACTCTATATACGAATGGCCACATAACTGCTTTTCTTTCTTCCTTCTCATTGCAGATAAAAGAAAGTAGGTGTATACACATATATCATATGTTCTTAGTCCAATCATCTACTAAGGGGCACCTGGGTTGGTTCCATATCTTAGTGATGGTGAATGATGCTGTGATAAACACAGTTGTGCTGGTAGCTTTAGTATGGCCTTTGATGTCCCTCAATAGATGAATGGATCAGGAAAATGTGGTGTATAAATCTTAGCAGATGAGCAGAATAGACAGTAGCTACGTACATATGACCATATAAGATGGTGCTAAGTGAAATGAACTCCAAGACAAGGACACAAAAGGTTTTTCTTTGTTGTTGTTGCTGTTTCTAATATACTATGTGATTTCTTGTTTCTTTTGTATGTTATTCGCTCTATGGTTTATCCCCTGTCGTCACTGTATTTTATTCTGGTGCCCTGGTATTGTATATATTTTTATCTGAATTAGGGAAGGGAAGGGGAATAACAAAATGTGAGACAAAGGACAAGAGGGGAAACAATGCAACAGCGATACTCACAAGACAATATGTTGAAAATGATCTGCACAACTGGGAAGGACTGGGGGGAGGGAAAGCAGGAAAAAATGAGGGAGGGAGGAATAACAAATTTGATCAGAAATTTACTTATTATCTTACTTATGTAACTGTAATCCCTCTGTATATCACCTTGACAATAAAAAAGGAAATAGGTGGAGACTTCTGGTAGAGACTAAACTGGAGCGATTGCTTTGTCTGTGACAGATAGGAATAATTATTTCAGTTGAAGCATTCAGAAACCTGATGACATAGCATATCGAGTTGTTTAATGTAGTTTTTTTTTACTTATGTAGTTCTATACAAAATGCAAGATGATCTTTAAGATGCATCTAAGCTGGGCCACAGTGACATACAACTGTAATCCTAGCTACTCAAGAGGCCGAGATCTGAAGAATAACAGTCAAAGCCACCATGAGAAGATAACTTGGTGGATAAAAAGCTCAATCAAGTGACAAGCTTTAGATATTTTGAAATTTGCTGGAGAAAGGAGGTTAAAAACCTGGCATGTTGTACTTGAAAATCAAATTTACAATAGCAATGGCAGTATAAATTATATCCAACTATAATAAGGCGGTTCTTTTACTCTAGATGACCACAATTCTCACTGCAGAAATTATAATATCATTAATCAGAGACTTCAAATTAAAATGCTTGTGAAGGAAAGAGACAATAAAAAGTAAGAGGAACAGCTAGGCACTGGTGGCTCATGTCTGTAATCCTAGCTAGGAGGCTAAGGTCTGAAGCTCATGGTTCAAAGCTAGCTTGGACAGTAAAGTCCATGAGACTCATCTCCAATTAATGACCAGAAAAGCCAGAAATGGAGCTATGGCTCAAGTGGTAGAGTGCTAGCCTTGAGCAAAAAAGCTCAGGAACAGTGTCCAGACCCTGAGTTTAAGCCCCAAGACTGGAAAAAAACACACGTGTGTGTGTGTGTGTGTGTGTAACAGCCCCAGCCCCCACAGGTAAAACATTGGGAACAGTAAAGTCTGGAAAAAAACACGTGTGTGTGTGTGTGTGTGTGTGTGTGTGTGTGTGTGTGTGTGTAACAGCCCCAGCCCCCACAGGTAAAACACTGGGAATAGTAAAGTCTGTAATCCAAGTAAAGGGAGCAGCCTCTTCATATGGCCATGCAACCATGAGGGTCTAGTAATGCTATAAGCACTCAGATTTTCAAGAACAGCTAGAAATCCATATTTTCCACATCAAATCTAATGTTTAAATGTTCGCAATAGTTTTGAATGTTAAGCATACTAGAATAGATGCAGAAACACCTGCAGGACCAATTTAATCATATGAACTACCAATCTGTGCCAGCTGTCATGATGCCCTATCAGGACTAGTCCCACTGCTGACTCAGCATGGGGGGAGGGGAGGGCTGTCAAGCAACCCCAGGGACACTGGGAGTTATGACACCACCAGGATACATGGGCTGCTGCATCCTCAATACCAAAGCTAATCCCTGAAATCTATACCAAGAGCAGAGAGCCCTGTAGCAGGAGGGAGGAGACCAGCAGGAGAGGAATCTGACCAGCATGCAGGGAGGATCTAACTTAGCTCAGCAACCAGCCTCTGCTCTTTTTTAGGGCCAGTTTGGTTCCCCTTACTCTTTGGTACACTAACCTCCCTGTGCTCATCAACTCCACTCTGACATGTGCAATATAGACTTCCCCATTGTTCAGGCTTGGAGGACATGGACTTAAATACCACTGGACTGTGTGCCAGCCTCCTCTCACATCAAACCTCTTCCTCTGTTAAGATATGTCTGTATCTATTGGTGTTGATGCCAGCAAATCTCATTGACTATGAACTCTGGTTCCCATTAGGGAATCCCCAAAAGACATGACATTTAGGGGTTTTTCCTATGGTACCATATGGTTAATGCTGGTTCTGATTTTTTTTTTGGTTGTGGGCCTTGAATTCTGGGCCGAGGTGCTGTCCCTCAGTGCTTCAGCTCAAGGCTAGCACTCTACCACTTGAGGCACAGTACCACTTCTGGCTTTTTCTGCTTATGTGGTGCTGAGGAATTGAACCCAGGGCCTCATGCATGCGAGGCAAGCACTCTACCACTGAGTCACCTTCCTAGCCCCTGCTAATGATTTTTTAAAGGCTTATACTCTTAAGGGGTAGGGTGTGTGTATTCAGTAGTGTGTGGGGGGGTATTCAGTAGTGTGTGTGTGTGTGTGTGTGTGTGTGTGTGTGTGTGTGTGTGTGTGTGTGTGTGTTCATATGCGCATCAGTGCTGGGCTTGAATTCAGTGCCCTATATTGACCCTTAGTTTTCAGTCAAGGCTGGTGCTCTACCACTCCAGCCACATCTCCATTTATGACCTTTTGCTGGTTAGTTGAAAATAAGAGTCTGTCCGATTTCTCTGTCTGGGCTGGCTTCAACCCTTAATCCTCCAATCTCAAACTTATGGCTATCTAGGATTACAGGCATGAGCCACTAGCATCCAAGTGTACTCATTTTTTAAATATCAGATCTCCCCATTTTTAAATGTTGACAACCCTTAAAACATACCGTGAAAGCAAACAGAGTAGCTGAATTTTGCTTGTAGCATGAAAGGGTTGAGCTAAGTAAGTTTTAGGATCTTATCTAGCTTTTAAAATAACTCTGATAATAACTGAGGTGTTTAGGATTACTTGATATTTTGCTATGGGTGAACTGGCCAATCATATTTCTGCATGGGAAACTAGCCCATTATAAGAGGCAGAGTCTCTTAAGGTACAGCCAAGAAGGGCAGCTGGTTCTCTTCTCTCCCGCAAAGCATGCAATATATGTACAATTCCTAAACAGACAAGACGCATGTGAGACAACACATAAAAGGTGCCAGGCATCTGCTTCAGGGCAGGTTTGGGTCTTGGTTTCATCACGTCAACCCCAGGGACTGATGGGGCCCATGGCCAGTAGCTAGGACTTGGTAATGTTTGAGGAAAGTTCACATTCCCAGGAATATACTAGGTCCTCCTTCTACGAGAATAATCATGAGGTAAAAAATTCCACAGTAGATTTACATTAAATACTGGGTCCTCTGAAAAACTTCAGATCATTAGCTATATGCATCCAAGAATAATAAGTCAGATAAGTATTATTTCTCCGTGTTGTGCAGTTAAGAGCTCTTCCCAGCAGCCTGCTCACATTTGTGGGGAACACTTGGCTGCTCTGTAGTTCAAATCTATCTTTACCTCTCAACAGATACATGCTCAGCAGAAAGCGATGGATTCCTAACCCTTCATAGAATAAAAATGAGAGCTGACAGAGGGCTAAAGATAAAAATGAGGAAAAATTGAAAGGGTTTTAAGAGCAGATGTGGGCAGGTGCTGGCTTCTTAGTGTGCTACTGCCTTTGGGCTGTGGGTCCAATGCATGATCACCCCAAGTGGAGCTCCTGAGGTTGTCTGTGGAGGGCAAACTTCTCCAGAGGACTCGAACAATCAACCTCTGCACTATTGTTTTCTCTCTCTCTCTCTCTCTCTCTCTCTCTCTCTCTCTCTCTCTCTCTCTCTCTCTCTCTCTCTCTCTATGCATTTGCCTCCCCAACTACTCACTCAAGGTAATAGATTTAAAACATGGTTGGGCAAAGGGAGACAATTCTAGCTTGTTCTTCATTACAAATGTCTGCGGGCTGCTGGCAGCTGATCACTACTTCAGAAAAAACCTTCATGAGAAGTTTGTCAGAGTCACAGAGAAATGACTCAACATGTGCACTTGGAAGTGATAGTTTTCTTATATAAAAACAAAAAAGTCACACCCTAAGAAATCTGTCATTTATGTGCCCCAGAAGGTACTTTTCCTGGCACAGGCTTCAGCCAGTTAGATCAAAGTAAGCTGATGAATGGGCAGAGTGCCCTGGTTACTGCAACTCTTCTGAGATTCAGCAGACTGGGAGCAGGCACACAAAAACACCTCCCTCTGTGGAAGAACAGAATGCCTTGCAGTGGTGTGAGGACTTGTTCGCTTTCCAGGGATCACATAGAAAGCCTCTGGTTACCAGTAAATGGACACATTATTGGAAAGCAAAACAGGAAGTCCCAGCCCTGGTGATAGCAGTGAAACATAGAACCTCCTGATTTCTTAGGAAGAGCTGCCTGTAGTCCAGGTCTTCTTCTTTTTTAATTTAATTTAATTTTTTTGTGAACATACTGTACAGAGGGGTTACAATTACATGGGCAGGATAATGCGAACATTTCTTATCAAGCATTGCAGCCTCCTCCTTTGTT
>NW_012267241.1:8641093-8672320 GCF_000151885.1 Dipodomys ordii
TTTCTAATGCATTTATAAGATTATCTCTTTGTTGCTTTGTATGTCCCTCCCCCACAGTATAACCCTTGCTTTCACTATATTTGATGTCAGTATAATTTGTGGAGGAGATGGGGAAAAACAAGTCGTTTAAGGATACAGGTGGACCTGTTGCAACAATGAGAAGTACAAGTTGTCATGTCAAAAACGAGACCAGGTTTTCTTACCTTGCTCTGACATTTTCTGTGTGGATAGAGAAGCAGCAGGTAGTTGCCAGTGCTCTGATCCATCAACATTCTGTTCTGACAGCATGTATCAGAGCAACACAAAAGCTACAGATTTAACAATCACTAAGGCAGAGTGTACTCTCTATGTCAACACACCTTCTGTTGCTGGGGAGCACAGTTCAAACCAGTCTACCATTTGAGATGTGATATAAGCCACTGAGCGTCATGAAGCTGGACAATAATTTGGTGAGCAATGTGAAGGCCATTGACAGACACTCACTGTTGCTCATTAGGGAGGGTTTCTCAGTTACACAACATTTCCTTGTCCTAACCATTACATGGCTAGGTCTGATCACTCTCAGGCCCAAAGCTAGCTTTCTTCCTGGCTGCCTCTTCCATTAACTTTGCTCACCTCTCTTGCAGCTATAGGTGGTTATGCAATCCACCTCTAATCCATGTGAAGTCTGGGAGGTGGGGTATTGAGAAAATTCTTGCCTTTCTGATAAATGGGAGCTGACCATAGCTGAAAGAGATATGCCCTAGACTGAAATAGATGAAGACAGATGCTTACTCTATTAAAATGAACATCAATGCTCCAAGATGAAGTTCCAAGAAATAATGAAGCCTATGGATGGTTATAATATTACCTCTATAGATTTTTTCTCTGTGTCAGGGATGACTTTTTTGGTAAATTTGAAATGATACATAGTTTAAGCATGATCAAAAACATAATGTCAGTTTGGACTATTCATAATGAGACAACTTTAGGTATATTTCCTGTCATGAAGTTCAACTTATGAATGTTCATATGATGAATGAGAAAAATAAACCAATGGAAGTTTTCCTCCCTCTTTCTAGGCCTTTCCCCTCTTTAAGGAGTTAGAATATTACAAATGGAAATGGGAGAATAGGAATTCAAGCCTAACCTGTCTCTTTGGATACAGAAAGAGCCATCTCTGGATATAACAGCAGGACAAAGGCTGTGCTACATTTGTCTACATACCAAAGTATGGCTTCCCTGTAAATGCTTACATAGTATGAAGGACACAAATCATAAACCTTGTCAGTCATGCATCCTTCCTGACAACTCATGAGGATCTGTGAGAAGCCAGAGGAAAAATAGAAAATAACCCAAGGAGGCTACTGCCCCACCTCACAAACATAGCCATGCATACAGCACTAAGCTCAATGAGAGGCCGAGGAGCAGACCTACCCTCACACACATGGCATTTTACCAAAACTAATGAAAACAACACTGACCTGAAAATTGTATGACATGAGACCTATGTTTTCTTTTTTATGTCTTCTCTTATATGGCTTTCCAAGAGTGCAGAAAAGTCTGTTAGGATCTGCTGGATAACCACCCAGAACATAAGGAACCATTCAAAACAAGACAGATGAAATGCTTTCCCTCTTTGACTCATTCAGCTCTAACCAGGGACATCTGATTAAATCACATATCTCTTACATTTCCCTTCATCCAAGGAAATAAAAAGGAGGGAGTTGGGGTGTTTTATATGAACACCAACATGCAGTATGTAGGGTAATAACACAGAAACTGAGAGGCAAATCCTGACCCATGTTGACAGGCCCCAGGACCTGGACAGAGCCTCTGCTTGCCACACTCAAAAAAAGTATCTTCATTAAGCAAAAGGCTCAACTTCTCCAACTTTTTCAACTAGAAAAACAGAAATATTGAACTACATGAATTCTCTCCTTCTGTAGATCAAAACTATTCATAGCAGCAATCATTCCTGCAGTTCTTATCCAGTTTTTGTGTAGAGCTGTGTAGGAGATGTTGTTTTTTTGTTGTTGTGGCAGAATCAAATTAACACAAGTGCACAAACATCACTACTACTATGAAAACTCATTGGCTATCTGAACAGGAATCCATGCTTGAAAATGCTTTCACAAGAATGGCAAAGAGAATCAATGACATTGAGAATCATCCTTTTCCATGCAAGTTCCCAGACCTATTCAGACACAGGAGAAGATGAGGAATGGACACTTTGATGAAAGTCCCAGGTAATAATTCCAAGTGGGGAAAATATTTTCTTCCAAGAAATCAATTGGCTTCTCAGGTAGCACATGCTACCTGAGCCCAATTAAGGCATTCCTGCCTCTTCAGATAAGACTGTAAGAATCTGTTAGTTGTATCTTTTACTAGCCTAAAAGAGACTCCAAGTCAAAGTGAGTAAAACTAGCTGTCACTAGGTAATTACTAGAAATCCCTAAATCTCATGAAGATGTTGTCTTTTACCACCATGTATCTTTTCCTTGACTCCAGGTACCTTACAAGGCTCACAGTGTGTAAGTTCCACAGAAAAGGCCCGGCAGCCGCATGTCTAGTGTGGCTTACCTCTTAGAATGTAGTTCTGATAATTCTGATCAGCCTCAGCTCCCACCTTGATCAAACATGTCAAGCCTTCAGCCACCACAAATTCATGCACCAAATCCTTGTCATCCTGGCAAGAAAGAAAGAAAAGAAAAATGACTTCCAAATACAGTCTCCATCCATCTTCCATCCAGACATCACTGTTCAAACTATATTGTAGCCTTTGAAGCCAGAATGGCCCCTAAGGATTTTCTGCTCTATTCAAATGAAGCATCTTAACTCTTGCCAGAGGAATTTTGCAGCTAGTCTTTACGTTGCTGTTTGTCAAGGACCAATTATTGCCTTCTGGGCAATCTAATAAAGATAAAGAAAACGAATCCCTTGCCTGTCAGAAATACTTAAAGTGTTTTGTTTTTCATTCTTCAGAAGTTACCAGACTCCAGGCCCTCCATAGGTCCCAAGAGACTGGGCCACATGGAACTTTGCTGGGTTTTTAACCACAGGAAACATTCAATTATAGCTCAGACCATCCAGAGAAGGACTCAAAGCCCTTTTCAGTTACCAGCAGACAGTCCTGGGGATGGCAGTTACAAGGGGCTTGTAAATATTCTTTGAGAAGCTAAAAAGGCAGTTTCTCTCACCTCCTGCACTGTCCTTCTTGCAGGGCACAAGATGAATCATGCCAAAGGCCCAGCCACCCACCTGGAGGAGGGAGACTCTCCTGTAGAAAGGCCACCTCGGTCTCAGCAGAAGGCAGGACATAGGGAACGAAACTCAGTGATCATCCAATCTAATGGTTCTCAAAGAGAACTCCCTAAACTGGCCAACCAACCCACAGAGAGGTAGCAGGTGCCTCACCTGGGAACTTGTTAGACATATAAATTGCCTAGACTGCAGCTTGACTCAGAAGGCTGAGAAACAAGGTCTCCAGGTGATATGGAGGTTCATACAGATGGTTCTCACCCCAGCACCTTCACAGGAGGATTGTCTGAGAAGCTTTAGAAAGTCTAGGGAGCAGAACCCTATGCAGATGGATTTAATCAGAATTCCTGGGGTGGGGCTCAGGCTCTGCTATTACATTCCTTAGAAGTTCTAAGGGGCAGCTCTCATTCAAGAACCTCAGATCTGGTACTAGATTTTATCTTTAAAGATAGAGTATATAAAACTACACACACACACACACACACACACACAGCCAAGACCACTGAACTATGATGTCTGGCCAGCCCACAGACCCCATCAATTTTGAAGAGCTTTAGAAGACAGATTTTTCTACCACTTCCTCTACAGAGATGTGGAGATTTCCTGGGTTGGACAGTACCTTGTCTCAAGAACCTCTAAGAAAAGACTGGAACATCCATCTTCAGTTATAATGGGCAAAAATAAGAAATCACAATGATGCGAAGAGTAGAAATCTTAATGGAATAATGAAAGGTTATTACAGTAGTAGTCAGCAACCATGGTTCATCTCTTTTAAAAAAAAATACATGAACTGGCATAATTCTCCTGTCTCTACATGAAATCAGACCCTTTCTTTCTGTGATGGCATTTTTCAATTATATGGATTGGGGTCTTGAGCTAAAATGTGGGTAGACGCAGCAAAGGGTCCCTGGGAAGAAACACAGCACTCCAGGGTCAGAGCTGGCGAGGAGAAGGGGGAGTGATGCCTGTGCCCCGAAAATAATGAAAGACAGCTGTGTTAACTCAGCCTTTGAGATAATCACGGCTGTGGAAGAAAGAGAAAATGGGACAATACCATGAGTTTTTGGAAAATTACTTTACACTCATATGTGTATAAAGGAAATAAAAAAATAATTCTCTCTCCACCATATCCTTTTCCACCAGCACATGTGAAAAGTGGACTTTTAGATGAGCTCATGTCTAGTCAGAAGGTTTTTTTCCAAGCATGTAACAAATGTTTATTACTTTAACTAAAACTAGATTCACACATGACTTCACATTGAAAAAGTGAGAACAATCACTCAAGAAACTGCTCAAGCTAATCACTAATATTCATTTACCAGCAAACTGACTGTTGGCAAAGGCACTCAATCAGAAAAAAAACACAGGACAGGCGAGACAGTGTTTATAAAGAATTCAAAACCATAACTAAAATGCATGCACATATGTCGATAAGGTACTTAGCTCATGGATAAGAAATAGAGAGGGGAAAAAAATTTTCCCTATTGGCAAGGTCTTGCCTGGTTTTAAATACAGATCCTAAAATACATAAGCATTAACAATTTTTATAACATTCATTTCAAGCTTGAATAAAACAAAAATGTTAGCACTAAGTGATAAGTGATTATCACTTTATTAAAAAATAATATTGCCTATCAGCCCATGATTCTTTTTAAAATGTCTATTAGGGAATATTCAACTTGATCCAGATGGCCAATGACTCTGTTAATTAAGCCTTTAAAGTCTAGTTCCTAAAAGAACCTGCCCGAGTAGAAAACACTAGAGAGAATAGAGAAAGGTGGACCCATGGGTACAGAAGGAACCAAGTAAGTCTTAAACAGTTTGCTGCCTGTGTGATGCCAACCATCTCCAGTGCCTTGCTACCTAATGTTTTGTGGTCTTCTAGTCTATAACTTCTGGGGAGCCAGCACCTTCACCCTTGCCTACACAGTGCCAATCAGGCTATTCAAAAGGACTTGTTTAGCTAGATGCCAGTGGCTCACACCTGTAATCCTAGCTACTCAGGAGGCTGAGATCTGAGGCTCATGATTCAAAGCCAGCCTGGGTAGGAAAGTTTGTGAGACTCTTATCTCCAATTAATCACCAGAAAGCCAGAAGTGTGCTGTGGCTCAAGTGGTAGAGCACTTGCCTTGAGCTCAAGAGGTCAGGGACAGTGCCCAAGCCCAGAGTTCAAGCCCCATGCCCAACCAAAAAAAAATTATTTGTTTAGTGAGTCAACAGTAGAAATTACAGTCCTGAGACCTCATGGAACACACCCAAAGGTGGAAGATTGAAAATAAATGTAACAACTATGAACATATTTGTTTTCTTAACTTTTCAATAAAAAAAACAACCTTAATCAGATACGAAAGATAACAAAATAGCTTAAGGAACTATAGCTCCCATACCCACTAGGCCTGTTGCACTGCATCTGTCAATCTGAAGCAAATCCCAGTCACATCAACTAATCCATATTGTTCCAATATGTATCTCCAAACTATAGAAACTATTTTTTATACTAGGTCTTAAACCTAGGACCTGGACATTGCCCTTGAGCACTTTACCACTTGAGCCACAGCTCCATGTCTTATGTTTTGCTAATTAGTTGTAGATAAATGTCTCATAGACTGGGCTGGGAAGGTGGCTTAGTGGTAGAGTGCTTGCCTAGCATGCATGAGGCCCTGGGTTCCATTCCTCAGCACCACATAAACAGAAAAAGCTGGAAGTGGTGCTGTGGCTCAAGTGGTTGTGCGCTAGCCTTGAGCTGAAGAGCTGAGGAACAGTGCCGAGGCCCAAAGTTCAGGCCCCACAACCAACCAAAAACAAAGAAAAAATGTCTCAGACTTTTCTTCCTTGGGCTGGCTTCAAACTGTGGTCCTCATATCCTCAGTAGCTAGGACTACCGGTGTGATGTACAAGCACCTGACTTGGAACTTTTTAAATTGGTACTGACAGTGATTTCATACTTTTTAAAGTCACTATCAAATGTCCAACATTGACCAAATTTCCAACTTTTATCTATAATACAGCTTTGTACACACAAGGCAATTTGTTGACATGACTTTGAAACTTTTTTCTTTTGGCAGTAACAGAGTTTAAATTCAGAGCACTTGCTAGATTAGTGCCTCCAGCCTTGTTTGGTGCTGGTTACGTGTGACACAGGGTCTCACTGCTTTCCCATTTGTGTGCCTGGACCTCAATACAACTATTCTAGGTTTTCTTGATATAGCTGGGATAATAGGTATGTGCCTCCAGGCCTAGCTAATAATTGAGAGGGTGTATCACATACTTTTTTTTTGCCTGGGCTGGATTCAAATCTTGATTCCCCCAATCTCAACCTCCCTAGTAGCTAAGTTTTCAGGCATGAACCACCAGCACATATCTTTGAAAAGTCATTTAATTCATGGGTTCTCTCTCTTTTTTTCTTAATAACTGTGTGTTGAAGAAACCAGGTCACTGGACCTTTAAAGTAGCCCACAGTGGATTTTACTGTTATTCTTCTGTGGCATAGATTATCATTTGCCTATATCATCTATAATTGGTTGTTTCATATAACAGCATGGTCAAATCCAGGGTTGATTTGTTGGTTTGATCACACTGAAGTTTGCATTCCCCTCAGGAGGTATACAATGTCTGGTTGTACCTCATTTCTATCATGTTAGAAACTCTTGATGCTCAATACAGAGGCCCATTTGTTTATAAGGTGTTACAAAAAAGGTGACCTTCTATTACTCTGTACTCATTAGCTAGACTATTTCTGCAAATGACACTTCCCCTTGACTACTTAATTATCCTAAAGTCCATAAAGGAAAGACAAGATGAATATGAGATTCTGAAACTTTGCTCATTTTCAAAATACCTAGTTCACTAACATTTTCTTGGAATGAGCTAGGTTACTGGTATACATTTCATAGTCATTCTACCAATGTATTGTTATTTTTTAGTATCATTATAAGCCCATACGTATTTGATGTGTTTGGATCCATTGCAACTGTCATCTTCATCATTGTTTATTGTCCTATTTCTAGACAGTCAGTGGGAAACCTTTCAATTGTTGCTCAGTGCTTTGAGAAATAATTTTAGTAATATTTGGTAGCTTCCTGCTCTTTGTATAATTAAAGATTGTTAAGCATGTAATATCCTACTAAAGACAGCATCAACTACTTCTTTTAGGGACTGTTATTCTTTTTGATGTTCTAGGCCAATATCTCTCTACTAGTGATACTTTTTGCTAATGAACTGACTCTTGCTTCTAAATAAATCATAAATATATTTGCTAATGTTAATAAACACTTTAAACATATGCTTTATTTGCTGGCTTAGCATACACTATAGGGATATTCTGATACTTCCAACTGAGTCCAAGACAACAGAGTTTAACCTTAATACTCCTATTTTTAAGAACTCGAAGAATGGCAGAATTAGAATCTCACAAACCCAAGTCTCAGAATTGTAATGCCAACACTGTTACTACTAATAATGCTATATTAATCAACTCTGTTTCTTTTTGTTCTTAAAAGTTTATCCTACTGAATATATCCAAACTGCAGTTTTTTAAACTACTTGAAATAGCTCTTCTCTGTATGGTTCTGCCACTAACTGCATACCTAATCAGGGAAATAGTCAAAGACTAGTAATAGAGACCAGAGGCAGGTTGAGTGCTGGGTGAGATAGAATGAGCAGCAGGATGAATGTGCCTCTCTGAGCACTTAGCAAGAGTGTGGCTCAATGGCAGGAAAAAAGTTTTGTCTGGTTATTATGAGTAATGTGAAGGCACAGAGGTATACAAGGGAAGTAGAATTTTGATACAATTAAGTACATAACATTCCCTAACGTAGAGGCAGGAAAGCCTGAAGTCACAGACATCTTCCATAAGACCATTCAATTCAGTCTATCCATTCATTTGTTAAATGGTACCAGACACTGTGCAAGGCACTCAAGACCTGGTGATAAAATCTATGGAACTAGCAAACTACTGGCCTCAAAAAAGGGCCTGGATGGGGTACCTTAAGTCCTGCACTAGGAGTAAGCACAGGGTACTTTAAAGAGATGCTGACTAGGGAAGAGCGACCAGTTGGAGAGAGCATCGCCAGCAGGAGGGAAAACAGGCATGAGAGAAGGGATGGGTCAGGAAAGTATCTTGTGTTACTATGGGCCTAGGGGCAGAGGTGTGAAAGACAAAGATCATGGCCTTCTCATGGTGTACAGCTGCAGGAACAACTTGGAATGTAGCCAGAAGGAGAGAGAGGCAGAGGCCACATCAAAGCTCTCAATGTTAAACTGAGAAATTCCGATGTGATCCAGAAGGCAACATAGACCCAACAAGAGAGGAACCACCTCAGCTCCTTGTGGTGGGGAGCTAAGGATGCACTGGGGGTGGGGGGAGGCTCCAGAGGCAGGCAGTAACATTTTCCAGGTGAGAAAAGGATGGGCCTGAACCAACACTGGCCTCTACACAAGGACCTTTCTGAGATGTGTGCCAGGATGGAGCTAGGCAGGGACTGTGGGAAGATGGACAAGAGGACTTGTCTCCAGATATGTCCACAAGAAAGAGGATCCTGTCCTGGGTGGCATGATGGAATGAACTGAAGGAAAAATAGCACAGAATGGAGAGATAAGATGAATTTCTTGGTCTGTATTTTTGCCAATTACTTCTTGCACCTAATCCACCCAATCACTTAATACAGGTAAATCAGGAACTGAAGAGAAATGGCCGGTATCCTCAAGTGCAAATTCACAAGAGACAGAAAAAAGCGGATCTAGATGGACATGCTCTGTGCAAAAGTCACCTTCACACACTCACTGCTCATCCTGCCCTCTTGTCTTTGATTATCTTGGGACCTGTCTACACATCTGTCCAATCTCTGCCTGCACATCTGTTGCACATCACTCCAACAGGCTTGTGACTTTCTCAGGGTAGGGATGAGAAAAAGGCTCAAGAGGGAAGGATACATGGAACCAGAGAGGAAGACTTGCATGTGCAGATGAGGGGACACATACACAACAGCAGAATGTACAAAATACTTTGTGCTAAATGCACAACAATGTAATACTCAACTAGAGCTCTGGTCAGTCAGGCCTGCACCCATTCCAACCCTCCATTAAGTAAGCTGTAGTCAGATTCACGGAGCATAATAGCATACATATGAAGTTAACACAAAATATTATCTCCTACTGTTGGTGAACATCAAATTCAACAACCAGATGGTGGCCTGGGAAGAAGGTTGATTGATACTGGGAAACATAAGGAAGGACTTCAGTTATAACTATCATCAGTTATCTTTATTTTATGTCTAAAATATTCTCTTCAGAGATTCTGACTTAATTCATAATTTCCTATATGTAATAAATACCAGATAAGCTCCCAGCAGGTATACTTCAATAGCAAAGCAAAAACACAATGTAATATATATATATACCTGCTCCCAGCAGGTATACTTCAGTAGCAAAGCAAAAATACAACGTAAGAGTACTTTTACTTTTTTACTTTTTACCTGAAATATCTGCTTCAAGGAGAAAAGGGCCCTTCTTAAATCTCGTCCACTGGAGTTGTAGAGTTTTTCTGAAATAAATAACAAAACAATTCGTTGAACTGACTTAACCAATGGTACAAACACAAGAGGATATGAAGAGAACAGAACTCATACAATCTAGGTGACTAATCTACCTCTATTCTATTAGGACACAGCCCTCCCTTCAAACAGTAGCAAGAACTATGTCTGTTGTGTAACAGGTGGGCAGGGAGAGTGGACATGAGAGTTGTAGAGAAGGGCTTGCCCAGATTCTCACTTACTTGCTAGCCCCCTTCTCTCCACATCTCTATCTACATACAGTTTACAGATCATGTCATTTGATGGCCAATTACACCAAGAAAATCAATTCAGATAAACAGAATGTCTCCTTCCTGGCTTACAGCCCTGGCAAAATCATGCTTTTGGCTCAGAAGTCTGTTTCCCTCCTTTTCCTGGGTCTGCTGGTCACCTCAAACACTCCTAGGACCCCCATTTCCCAGGCAGCACAAGACACCCAAGGGCAGCATAGATAGTGGATGTACAGACTAGTGGACTTCCCCAGGTTATGCAGTGGTCCTCCGAGAAGGAAGCCAGTCTTCCTTTGTCTGAGCCTGAGTACATGCATATATAAGAATAATCCTGGCCCAGAGCAAGGCAAGAGGGGATGCCAGTCTCTCAGAATTCCCTAAATCAAGCTTTGCACAGACTTCTATTATCTCACTGTTCAGTGGGCCACATTTCACATGCACTAATGAGGCCAGAGTTATCAGGGGAGGAGATCAAGTCCACACAGGACCAGTCATCAAAAAAAGACATTGGGTATGACTTCAAACTTCAATCCTCCCAATGCCTTAGCTCCCACGCCCCCAAACACAGAGAGGTTGGTAGTATTACATATGTAAACCATCAGCACCTGGCTCTAGTTTCTTAAGACAGAAATTTAATTAACTGATTTGAAACAATTTTATTTTGTTCACTTAAAACTAAATATCAAATGCTTTAAATGTCTAAGCACTGCTCTAGCTATTTCCTGCAAATTTTGGTGTGTGTTTTCATTCTAAAGTCACTAATGTTGGATATTTCATTAAATTCATTCAGGAATAACGATCTTGAGATTTTTCTTTTGACCCATGTCTTATTAGAGATATATTGCCTAACTGGTGAATATTTGAAATTTTCTAGATATCTTTCTGTTAATAATTTCTAGTTAAATATATACGCAGAGCATATATTTGAAGATATCAGTTTTTCTGCATTTATTAAGGCTAACTTCCTAATCTGAAGATGGCTTATCTTGATGAATACTTGGTATACAGTTGAAGAGAGCATGTGCCCTGCCATTATTGAGTAAACTAATCCACATCTACTAGGTTGAGTTGAATGATAGGTAGTGTTGATAAGGCTATACACATTTACTTGTAGGATAGACTGATGAGAAAGGGTGACAAAGTCTCCAACTCTTCCCCTGACTCTCCACTACCACACTCATGGTGCAGATGTACTACGAGCCTATGAGTGCCAAGGAAGGGAAGTCCAAGTGTGCTACTGCCTGAAAACCAGGTAATGAAAAAGACAGGAGACTCTGCATATGAATCAGGAAAAGAAGCCTGAAACCCCTCTAGAGCCCACCCTATGTCAGCAAGAAGACAGTAAGAGGCTCCATCTATATGTAATCCTCTACCTTCCCTCGTGAGCTCCCAAAGCTTCTCCTTCCTCCTCTTAGTCACCTCAGTTTTGGAGATATGCCAATAAGGGTGGCATAGCCCCCACCAGCACAGAGCATAGGGAGGTCCTGCCACCTCTGGCTCAACTGGAGATCTCTTGGGTTTTTAATGACCTGGGTTCCTCTAATAGAAGCAATTATCCTTATACTTTAAGCTGTCCTCAAACAATCATAGAGGCATGTGGGAGAAAAGGCTGCCAAGCAACCCAGAATGGCAGGTGGTCCCTTCTGCGTGAGTGTGAAGAAAGTCTAACAGGAAGATTCAAAATACAAGTGTAGAGCTAGGACCAGGCTGAGTCTAGAACAGTCATAAGTATGTTAAGCAGCTCATAAGCATCAAAGTTACAGAGCTCTCAGAGAGAGGCAATGCCCCCTTCTAGTAACTGCAAGGGGCATGGATTATATAGTCCCTATTCTCAGATCAGGCACAGCCCATTTCATGAAGGAAGGGATGACTATATGAATGTATCCACATATACCCTTCCAAATCAGGTGTGCTGGGTGCAATCACTTCTGTGGTATTAGCCTTTGAGTAAAGGGCAAGCAGCATCTACCTTTAGTGGGGCCTAACAGGTATAATGGGAACTCTGTTAGTCAGGTCTGTAACTGCCTCTCATCCTGCCCTCCACGTTTCTTGCCTTTTAAAGTGAACTATGTTTTACAAAGGAGAAAGTAACAATGTTTGATAGGAAATGTACTCATTACTTTGTTCATGCAACACTGTAACCCCTCTGTACAGTGTTTTTACAATAAAAAATGTATTAAAAAATAAAGTAAGCTATGTCCCTTCCATAGATTCAATCACTGGACTACACTCTAACATGAGGGCAAAAATTAAAGTCCACTTAAAGGACAGTGCCCCTGCATTGTGTTGGATAACCCTGTGTGGCCCATAAACATTAGTGCTGAAAAGCACAACCAAAGGAGTCCTGGACCTCCTGCTCAGCTAAGAGTACAAAGAAGACAGCATCAATCTATGGAGAAAGAAAGATCATAGCATTCATTTCAATGGGAAAAATAGAACCAATTTACATCAGTGAGAAAATGTAAAACAAAGAGAAAGATGACTCTAGTACACTGCACTGTGGATTCGTAAAAAATACTGCCTTTAAGTCCACTAATTCCAGCACGCCTTCCTCTCACCTAGTGTCAAGCTCTGTGAGAGAAGTTGGATGGAGACCTAGAAGTCTCTCTGCTCAGTGAGATACTTACTTTGCTGTTTCTCATCTCCCTTTGAGAGCAGACATACTCATGGACAAGATGACCATACCTATATCCAAAATTCTGTTTTCCACACATCCAGAGAATAAAAGCATCATGATTTTTCAGGTGTAGCCACAAGAAATGCGCTCCTCATCCACCAGACATTGAGCCATGTGAGGTTACAAATGGCCTTAAGAGACTGGACAGAGCAAGATGGTGAAAGTGGACTCTATGAAATGAGACCAAAGGCAGCTGGCAGAAAGCCAGGTGTAGAGCAAGGGTGAGACAAGCAAGCAAGGAAGGAAGGAAGGAAGGAAGGAAGGAAGGAAGGAAGGAAGGAAGGAAGGAAGGAAGGAAGGAAGGAAGGAAGGATGGAAAAAAGGAAGGAAAAAACACTCAGCCTGTGATCCTACCAGCAGCGGATCAATCCAATCCCATTCTGGGTATCATTCTCATGGATTCCAAGGGGCCATGTAATCCATGGGCGCCTAGCAAATAAGCCCATTTCAATTTGCAGCCAGTGTCATGATTACATGCTAATGTTTTATTTGTTTATTTTCTTTTAATTTCCTGTGGTATTAAGTTTGAACACATTGCCTCCACTTTGCTAGGTAGGAACTATACCATTTAAGTTCTGCCCCATCCCTTTTTACTGTAGTTATTTTTCTGCATACAGTTTTGCATTTTTGCTAGGATCAACATGGATCACAGTGATGCTATTTGCATCTCCTACATGCCTAGGATGACAGATGCGCACCACCAAACCTAGCCTTTGTTGTTGTTGTTGTTGTTGTTGAGATAGGGTCTCACTATGGTCTTCCAATTCATCACCTCCTAAGCAGCTAAGAATAAAGGCATGAGCCACAACACCAGGCTCACACTGATTGATATTCCAAAGGAAGAAAAAATGTAGTATAATAGAAAATTTGTTTTTCATTAAAGAAAAAAAGCTGTGTGTTATGAGTTTGGAAATAATTTTATACTGTTTCCTGAAGTTTTTCTAATTATATATGAGTTGTGAAAGACTATAAAATGTTAATGAAAATTCTGATAGCATAGATGTTTAGAAATTTCCTATAGGGAACTCTCTGGGTTGCAGAGTACCAATCTCTGATCTATGCAACCTCTTTATTTTACTGAAGAAACTAAGGAGGAGAGTAACATGATTGCTGCCCCACACCTGAAAATTGAGTAACAAGTAATTGAAAATGGCAAATGGAAAAGGAATTGCCTTCTGCTCTTTATGTGCAATAAAAGGTAAACCCCCCCAGTTACTAAAAGTTTCATGGTGATCCTAAATGTGACACTTCTGCCATCATGCAAATCCAAAGAGAAAAGTCCATAACCACACAGGGCTGAGAAGTCTAAGCTCTCTCCTCTGTATACACCTACAGTGATGACCCTGAGTAGTGGCTCCATGAACCTTCCAATCAGCTGATAAGCAGAGCTCATCAGCCCGAGGATAAAGAGGCTAAACAGGAATAATCTGACCAAAAGCTGCCCTAAGAAGACCTTATTTCAACCCAAATTCCTTTGGATTACAGTCACACCTCAAATACTTATTAGTAACATGATCCTTAAGTTCAACCTTTATTGTCTGCTGAGCACCAGGTTACAAAGGTACATGAGGAGAATCTCAGCCATCAAACAAGCTTATAGCCTAGTGGAGGAGACAGACATGCCGCTAAATTATTTCAATGTCAAGCGAGAGAGTGATGGCAACACTCTAGGGGCCCCACAGGAAGTTGTGGCAAAGCCCAAGATCCTGAGGTTGGGAAGTGGAGAGTCGGATGAGGTGATCCTGAAACAAAATCAACCAGTGAGAAGTACATGTAGGAGGGGAACCCTGGGAAGAGAAAAGATCAAGTATCTAGCCACACATAAAAAACCATGTGGTCAGGGAGGAAAATGGCTTGGATATGACTGGAACCTGGGCAGCTACACAAGGGGGAAGTGACCCAGATCCATGGAGAGACATGGGGAAGGTCTGTGCAGAGAGCGCCTTGTGGGACCATGTCACGGGATTTCAACTTGGTATGTTATAGGCAGTCACACAGGGCTGTGCTGGAATGTAGCAGAGAAGTAATCTAATGAGACAGGGTCTTATCAAGTTCACTGCCTGCATGACTGACCAAAGCAGATGAATCAGAGCAGGGAGTAGGTAGGAGTTAGAAACCAGAGGCCTTTGAAATGAGACACTAGAGGAACTCAGACCACTGCCCTGAAACAGCCTCTCTCCTCAAACAGCTAATATTAGAGGCAGAGGCAGAAGCAACCTCCATCCACCTTCCTCTTACACTGGCCTGAAACTGTTTCTCTGCTTCTGCCACGTTGTTCCTCCCTATCCAGAAGGTGAGAAGTTCCCCAATGCTCCCTTTGTAGATTCTTAGTATTTTCTTGCATTGGCAATGCTAGGCTGGAATTGGGTGCTGATGGTGATGTGGTTTAGTACTCTCTTGGTTCTTTTTATCATAACCCTACAAATGAGGCGATGCCGTTCATTTTTATACAGTTAGTGTGGCTTTAAACATCCTTAACCATTTACTTGAAGTTCTATCCCCTCAAAGAAACTATAACCTTCTTGATGTGAATAATTTATGTCTAAGGCCAAAATTAATACCTCAATAAATAAATACATGATTAAGTAGGCTATAAGTACTGGAAAGAACAAAGGAGGACCACATAGCATTCAGATCCCCAAGGCCCCAACATCTTGTTGGGGTCACAGCTTTACTGACTAGCCTCAGAACTTTCTAGTCTTACTTTCTGTGAATGAGCTCAAGCCCCCAAAGACATAGATTCACTCTGTCACATCCCTTTGGCTATACGACCAAAGGAGAACATATGAAAATCACAGCTATACTCCTAATTGCCAAACTTCAAAGCAATCCAACATATTCCTCAGAATGTGGATAGGTAAACAAACTGTACTTCATCTTTACAGAACAGAGTGTTTATTAATAAATAAGCTCCCAATGGCATGGCAGTGGCTCATGCCTGTCATCCTAGCTACTTGAGGAAAATATCAGGATAATCATGATTCCAGGCCAGCCAGGGGAAAAAGTTAGTGAGATACTATATCAATAAATAAACTGGCATAGTAGTACACTCCTGTCATCCTGCTACACAGGAGCAACACAGTTCAGGTCAGCCTAAGAAAAAAATGTGAAACCCTATCTAGAAAGGTCAGTGAAATGAACCCCAAGATAAGGACCCAAGTGGCTTTTTCTTTCTTGCTGTTGTTTCTAACCCTCCCCCACGGTATAACCCGTTTTCACTGTATTTGATGTTGGTATAATATGGGGAGTGGAAGGGAAAAAACAAATTGTTTAAATAGGGATACAGGTTGACCCATTGCAACAATGAGATGTACAAGACACTATGTCAAAAAAATAAACTTTACAATTTAGGCCGGAGGCGGGGGGGGGGCGCAGAATGTAGTTGTGGAGATGGGAGGGAAGGGATGGTAGGGGAAAAACAAAAGAGGAGGCAACAATGCTTGATAAGAAATGTACTCATTACCCTCTGTACAGTATTTTCACAATAAAAAACTTATTTAAAAGAAAGAATAAAGGGATAGGGGTATGATTCAATTGGCAGAGCAGCTACTTAGTAAACACAAGGTCCTGAGTTCAAGTCATCATACCACCCCCCCCCACACACACACACAAACACAAAAAGAAGCCGGGTGCTGGTGGCTCACACCTGTAATCCTAGCTACTCAGAAGGCTGAGATCTGAGGATCGCAGTTCAAAGTCAGCCTGGGCAGGAAAGTCCATGAGACTCTTATCTCCAATAAACCATTCAGAAAACCAGAAGTGGAGCTGTGGGCTCAAGTGGTAGAGCACTAGCCTTGAGTTGAAGAGCTCAGGGACAGCACCCAAGCCCAGAGTTCAAGCCCCACAATGGACAAAAAAACAAACAAAAAACACAAAAAGGTATTGGCTTGACAGCCAACAAAAGCACCATTTTCCAGTCAAAGAAGTCAGTGTGGAAAAAAAAAAGTCTTGCAAGCTTTGAAGACAGATCCAAGAGTATGTTGTTCTGAAATGGCAAAGCTCTGGGGAGAGTAAAATGATCAATGCTCGCCTGAGATTTAGGAGGGGAAGCAGAATGGACATACAAAGTATGGGGTTTTTATACCAGTAACACTATGGTTATGTGTGCTACTTTAACAATGGATTCACACACCATACATGTGTAAAGACCTACAAAGCACACAACGTTAAGAGTGAACCTAATATCACCCAGGACTTTGGTTAATAATACATATGTATTAGTTCATTAATTGTAACAAATGTACTAAATCTGTGCAAGATACTAGTGACAGGGGAAATGAGATTACAGCAACTTTCTGTATCCAACTTTTTTTCCCCCACAAAACAAAATCTGCCTTCCAGCCTCTATAGTCTACTTCTTAAAAATCCCAATATAAATCCCAACTTAAGGCTTTAATCCCAATAGCTATGCTCTCTGTAGTAAGGGTCAGACCCAGCCTAGGCCCTGAACTATGGAAGGAACCACCTCCCAGCTCCTGTTGGAGTCTCTGCTTGGGTGACAAGGTCACATGAACCCAGCCCCCTCTGGACCCTGATTGTGTCAACACAATCACTCCCTGGAAGATGAGGCCTCTTCCTGCAGGCAGTCAATGGCTCTCGACAAGGAAGATGTTCATCCTCCTTGCTCTAGATGCTTTTAGAAAAAGAAGTGGTTATCTGTCTAGTCCTTGGAGAGAAAACAAGGATCATTAACTGGGGTCAAGGGAACAATCTGACATCAATCATGTCACCCAGCAGAGATGGCCCACCTGCCACACCCCGTGGGGCCCAGGCTCTTCTTTTGAGTGTCTTTCAAAAGGGGGAAGCCATTCACCCATGGCAAGTATTGTAGATACAAACAAAACCCAAACTGAGAAAAGACTGGGTTTCTAAACAACTGTTCTAAAGAGAGTTTATTCACTAGTCAAAAGGGAAGGAAAGAGGAGCCACAGTAATATATATATATAAAATCAGGGTTTCACCCTTAAGTGCAAAACTTTAAATAGTGATTTTGTCTCACACCTACATGCAGGTTTAGACACCCAAAGGAACAAGCTGCATAGACACATCCTCTCTTGGGATATTTTCCCAGACGGTAGGCCAAGCCCAGGGTGCTATATGACTGCGGTGAGCTACTGTACCAAGAACAAAACATGATAGCATCCATGTCTCTAACAGCAAAGCTGAATCCAACACACAAGAGATGTTATGAGGGCACCATGGGGATGTAGCCTCCAATTCCTGGTGAACTTTGACTACAGAGAAGAGAAAAGGAAGCCAAAAGTAAGAAGCTTCACGGAGCTGGGTATTGGTGGCTCACATCTGTAATCCTACCTACTCAGAAGGCTGAGATCTGAGGATCATGTTTCAAAATGAGCCCAGGCAGACAAATCTACAAGACTTTTTAATATGTTTTTATTGTAAAATTACTGTACCGAGGGGTTACAGTTACATGAGTAAGATAATAAGCCCATTTCCTATTGAGCATTGTTACCACCTCCTTTGTTTTCCCCTACCATCCCTTCCCTCCCCACCTCCCCAACTCCTCCCTCCCCACCCCCCAAAGTGGTAAAGTTCATTGTCAACACAGTGTCTTGTACATCTCATTGTTACAATGGGTCACTCAACCTGTATCCTTATTTCAGCATTTTGTTATTTCCCTTCCCCTCCCCAAATTAGAAAAATGTATACACAAGATGCAGGACACAGAAATCAAATACTGTGAAAACGGGCTATACTGTGGGGGAAGAACATGCAAAAGGAACAAAAAAAATCACAGAGTACATTATAAATACGTTAAAAACAATAGTAAGAAAGTAAAAACCAGTTGTGTCCCTAACTTGGGGTTCATTTCGCTTAACATCATCTAATCTGACCTTTTCTGCTTGTCCTAGATATATACTAGTTATTGCAAATAAGGAAAATCATGGGACCTATGCTTCTTTGGGCCTGGCTTACTTCACTTAATATAATTTTTTCCAAGTCTTTCCATTTCCTAACAAATGGGGTGATGTCATTCTTTCTGATGGAGGCATAGAATTCCATTGTTATATGTATGTATGTATATATATCACATTTTCTTGATCCATTCATCTACTGAGGGGCATCTGGTTACAAGATTCTTATATCCAACTGACCCAGAAAATATCAGAAGCAGAGGTGTGGCTACAGTTATAGAACATCCGTCTTAAGGTGGGAAAAAATGTCAAGCAAGAGAGCAAGGCACTGAGTTCAAGGCTGGGTTACAAGGACAGATTGAAAAAGCAGCAGCTTCTGGGAAATCAGTATTGCTGAACCTAATGCTTCCTTAGCCATTTGCTTGTGGTCCTTGTCCACTGAATAACAAAATTACAAAGAGCTCACATGTATACATGGGGCCTGGTGTCCCTGAGCTGTGCACCTGGTTGGTTGAGGGGAAAGCAGCTTTGCATCTCATCCTAGGGGCGCCAGAGGGGCTCCTGCTCACTCAGGATGTTCTGATTCCAAGCATACTAAGAAATAATTGTCAGCCTAGGACTCCTGTGGGCCCAGGGTGTCAGCTCAGCTCAGCCCTGCCCACCTGTGTGCTTTTAGGCATCTTAATCTTTCTGGACCTCATGTTTTTTCATTTGCAAAACAGATGGCTGGCATGTTATACACTTAGTATGGCTAACAATTTTAAAAAGACGGTTGATACTGGGTTATGGAGAAGCTATAGCTATTCAAGACCCATCCTCTTCTGGTGTGGGGGGGGAGTGGAGGGGAAAGAGTATAACCACTTTGAGAGTTTAAGAATTTCTTGTAAGAAACCTACCCTTGGGTCTAGCAATTCCACTTCTACCGATTTCCATAAGGAAAATGAAAACTACTTGCATGTCCTAGAAACAAGCCAATCAATAACATTGGGTAAGCAGATGAACAGATGAAGTGTGGTCCCTTCAATACTAATCAGCAACCACACACTATGGATGCATGCAGCATCGTGGCTAGATTTCAGCATTATGCTAAGTGAAAGAAGCCAGACATGAAAGACAAAGAGGTGCATAATTCCATTTATACAAAGTTTTGGAAAAGACAAATCGGATCTGTAGAGACAGAAAGCAGAGCAGTGCTTGCCTGGATTGGAAATAGGCAGGGAGGATTATGGGGAAGATGCAGGAAGGAACTTTGGGGAAATATCTGTAATTTTGTTGCTGTTCTTCAAAGTCATCATTCACACAGGCAAAAGTTTAAGATGTCCCTTTTGCATGAAAATTATTTCTCCATAAAGTTTTATCTGGGAAAAAAGAAGATTGGTCCTGGAGAGTCTGTAATTCAGTGTGAGCTCTAACTCTTCAGAGACTCATTTCCTTTAAGCAACTGTTTCCTTTCTAGATAACAACAGCCATAATAACACATTATGAAAACTTGCAAAGGGGTAGCTAGAAAACATCCTACGGATGTAAAGCAACACATCAATTATGACTATGAAAGCACTTAAAATAAACGTGAGTAACTTGAACTGGTGGCCCAGAAGCTGAACTGTCAGATTCCTTGTGCTAGGGTTGGGAAAGGAGGAGTCAGTTTTTACTCGGGTGGTAGTGTCTTTACCCACTTCACCTGGGGCTGGGGGCGGGGAGGATAGGCAGTGCTGCAGCTGACAGGCATGACAACCATCACTGACAATCACTGGGAACAGAGGGGGATGGTAGTTCCGTTTACCTCACAGGTGCTAGATATGCAAAGAACAGGAGACCCTCAGCCAAGGAACCTCAGGGTGACTTCCAGGAACAGGAGAGCTCCAGGCAAGTGCTGGGGAAGTTACGTCCATGATTCAGGTGGATGAAAACAGGTGCAGCTTTTCGAGCTCAGGGAACAGACAGGGCACACCAGTCTGGGTCATCTGAGAGCCTCTGCAGCTCTGTGACCAACAGCACCATTCCTATGGTCTGGATTGGTAACCAGCTCCCTCCTGGAATAGTTACCAATCAACCCTGCGCAAGGTAAGGCTAGCTATGCAATGTTTTCCAACCACCAGGACTCTGCCCCTGGGGTACCACCGTCTGTACTTAGTTTCAGGTTCACTGATTACAACTAGTATCTTCCCACACTGTTTATGTCATTTGACAGCACACAGCATTCCCACAGGCTCTCCTCACTGCCCTTCAGCTCTGCTATGCAACACAGCACACTCTTTCTTTTTCCCTCAAGGTCTAGATCCTGGAGCACACCAGGGTCTGTTTCATCTCAGTCAGGTCAAAAGGAAAAGTACTGGGGAAGCCCTGGATTTTCAGGGAATGGCAAGGAACTGGGATCAACTATGAGATTACCTGCAGGCTTTGCACCAAGACTGATGCTCCAGAGTAGCTCCTAAACTTGCCTGCATTCACAAGCTCTTTCCCTCCTTCCCGCTCCATCTTTCCCTTTTCTTCTCTTTTTCTCTCCCTCTCTCCCCCTTATTCTCTCTTTTGCATTTTCTCGTTCTCTCCTTTCTTCTTTCCTTCCTTCCCTTTCTCAGTATGCTCACCATCAGTTCACACTAGAGTCTGAGCCAAGTGAGTCTCAGAAAGAAAGAGTGAAAATGAGAAATCACTGATAGAAATCAAGTTAATGGGTGTTACAAGGGCCTACCTGTAATATTACAACACAGTCCCCAAGTCCTCATGAGTAGGGCAGGCTCATCACTAGTTCAATGATTTCAGGCTGTGAAAGTGACTCCTGACTGCAACATGGGCACATGAATGGGAAAAGGAAACTTAAAGACACACTTATAGTCAGGCATGGTGGTTCACATCTATCATCTGAAGTACTCCTGAGGCACAGATTGGAAAGATCATTGTTTGGAGCTACCATGGGCAAAAAATTAACAAGACCCTATTCTCAACAATAAAAGCTAGGTAAGGTAACCACCTGCCTGTCACCCTTAGCTACATGAAAAGCTTCAGTAGAAGGATTATGCTCTAGAACCCCAGAACAAAAGTGCAAGATCCTACCTGAAAAAAATAACTCAAATAAAAAATGGCTAGGACTGAAGATCAAGTGGTAGAATTCCTCACCAATGGCATTTCCCATGCCTCCCAAAAATAACTTTCTTGCTGCTAGACCAGCAAGTGCTAACAGGGTAACAGGATGTAACTACATCCTTCAGGTGAACTAGTGACTTGGTGGAGACTCAGAGGCAGAACTACAAGGAGCACAGGTAGCATGTATGCTCCAGGCCAAGAATAGGAAACTGAGAAGTTGCAGTGAGAGGGTGGGGGGGACTTCCACTTGCCCTTCCTCCACACAGACAGGAGCCACAAGCATGGAAAATGTCCTCAGTAATCTTTGTGGTCCGACAGCAGGGCCCCAGCTGTCACCACACCCCCAGGGGACTGGAGCTTTTTCCTCTGTCTCCACATGGCCTCAGGGAGAGAGATGAATACCCATCATTATAGCACACTTAGCGGCTCCCTCAAACACGGCTGCACAGAAAGGTGCCATTAGTACAAAACCAGGCACCCAAACCCTTGCTCTGCCTTGCAAGAAAGCAGAGTATTGTTTTCCCTAGTCTGACAATTACCAGGGGCACTGTGTTTACTATTCTCATTGAGACCTCAGACAGCTAGACTTTCAGACCTCTTTTATCAGTCACTATCGGTATATGCAGGATATTTACGAACAGTTGATCATAAATTACCATCTCCATCTTTTGTTGCTATTGGTGGTGGTTGTGGGGCTTGAACTCAGGACCTAGGCACTGTCCCCAAGCTCTTTAATCAAGACTTCACTCTACTACTTTGAACCATAGCCCGACTTCCGGTTTTTGAACAGTTAACTGAAGGTAAGAGTCTCATGGGGACTTTGCTGCCTAGGCTGCCTTCAAACTGCGATTCTTAGATCTCAGCCTCCTGACTAGCAAGAATTACAAGCGTAAGTCACCGGTGCCCGGCTACCATCTCCATCTTTATCTTCAGAGCAACTCCTCCTTGGCCAGTTTGACCCTTGGTATGTGAGAACATAGGAAGGATTTGGCCAATTGCCAAGCAGATCATCGAAAACTGAGGCTACACATTTTCTGTGACACTTGTTAAAAGTACAGGACAAGTGAACAGGAAAATGTTTTGAGACATCAGCCTCACTGGGCAAGCTGGCTCAAGCCAGCTTGTAATCCTAGCTACCAGGGAGATAGAGACTTGGGGTGCTGCAGGTCAAAGCAGACCAGGCAGAAAAAGTTCACAAAACTTCATCACCATCAATGGCTGGATGAGGTATACAAACAACCAGGGAAAGATTGCAGTCCAGACCTGAAGAGCATAAATTAAAACCTATCCCAAAAATAACCAACTCAAAAAGGAGCCAGTTGAGTGGCTCAAATGGTATGGCACCTGCCTTGCAAGCACATACTCTTGAATTCAAACCCGTTATTCCCCCATAAAAGACAGAAAGAGAGAGAAGAAGGAAGGAAGGAAGGAAGGAAGGAAGGAAGGAAGGAAGGAAGGAAGGAAGGAAGGAAGGAAGGAAGGAAGGAAAGAAGGAAGGAAGGAAGGAAGGAGGGAGGGAAGGAGGGAGGGAGAGAAAGGGAAGAAGGAGGGAGGAGAAGAAAAGAGATCAGCTTCATTTATAGGGGAATCATTGAAAGGCTGCACTTTGCCTCTTTGCAAGAGCTCTCACACACAGCTAAAACATCTGCAGCTGGGATCCTCAGATGCCATGCATTTTAAATAGATACAAGTGTATTACCTTTAATCTTCTTACTCAAGGACCTTACCAGGTACAGATTTAGATTGAGTAGGTCTGGGTAGAGTCCAAGATTTTGGATCCCTAACAAACTCATAAATAGCACCCCCATGGCTGGTGGGTGGTCTGAGGATGAGCGTTTGGTTAATACCTGCAGTGCTGTGGGAGAGGCCTACCCACCAGGGTGGCCCAACAGAATCAGAAGATGCCTATTCTAGGATGGCTACCAAAAGTGTTTCTGATCCTACTGACTACATCTGCTCACTGGAACTCATTAACCGGTATCAGTATAAGAAGACACTCCTCCAAAGATGGCACATATGATATTCAAGTCATGGCATGGGTCAGAAAGACTGTGCAGGCACCTTCCTTTAACCACAAATAATCTCCAAGCCAGCTCTGCAACTGAGAGTAATATAAAACTTGCCCCACTCACATAGAAGCAGTTGCCAATGTGCTTTAGTAGCATGTACTATGATTTTTTTTCACCTGGGAATAAAACATAGAAGGCCAGTGGAGAGTGAATTCCTCCAATGCTCATCACATTTAACAGATCAATCCACCACAAAACACAAAAGACGGTGGGCTTTAAAGGCTGATGCAGCAGGCACAATCTTCCCATCATCACTCTTCCCTTGCTGGGGTCAGAGATTTCAGTTGGCAGTGTCAAACCAGAGCTGGGCACAATTGTGGCTGCGAGCTTTACAGATTGTTTTGAGTATTCACTAGACTTCCTCGCCTTTCTATTAGCCACTGCTGGCTTGTCCTGGGTCAATTTCATATTGGGCTACAATACAGAATCTCTGAGATGACCAGCCTCTGAATATCAGAGGTTAAACCATTTGGTAAAGATCTCAAATGCTTCTAATACCCTCTACTCGCAAAGCACCACCCCCAACCTACACACACACACACACACACACACACACACACTACATCAGTCTTTGGAGCACAAGTTGTTCCACTGGCTCAGAGAAGATTCCACTGTGGCCCTTTGGCTATTTTTACCACAGGTGAGTCTGCATTGTAAAGCTAGTGGGTATTCTATCATGTTTTTCTGTGTCTCACATTCAAGCCAAGGAGTATTTATTGGTCTCCCTGAGATGTGAAAAATAAAAATGAAATAGGTTTGTTCTCAAGGAGTTTGCAATCTTGTGAATCAGTCACACAATACACAAAACAGGGTAAAGGTGACTGTTATTAGAACCACAGCAGAGGACCAGCATATCTGCATCAGATGCTCAGCACAGAACACTATGGCTAGCCTTCTTGCCCCTCCCTCTCTCAATCCCCAGTCTCATTGGACAAGGAATCCTACATCCAACCCTATCCAGCCAATGTCTGCAACACCTTAGCTCTAAGCCATCATCTCTCCCTAGGGGCGTGTGGTATTCTCCTTGCTTGTCACCCTCCTTCTTCTTTCCTGTCCCTATACAGAACATGCCCTCAGATCTTAAAGTTCTCATCAGAAAAACTAAAATGAGCTTTCCTTGGCTAACCTCTCATCTTAAACACACACCCAAATATACACTCTTATTTCAGGACCACTTGCTTATTTTTTTTGTTCTAGTACTTTTCACTCTCATACAACAGATTTTAGTTCTTTTTCTTATTATTTGCTGTTTGAACTGTTAAGGTCCACAAAGATCAGAGGCTTTTGTCTATTGAATGCATGGTTATAGCCTCAGACCTTTAAACACTGACTGACACATAATAGGTACATATTCACTGGTAGAATCAAAGAAGCACCAATCCCTTCCGTCTTTCCCTCTTCTTATGAATAGGTAGTTTGAAGTCTGTTTCTCTACCTTCTTTTTATTTATATAATTTCTGAGAGGTAGGAGTAACTTTTAAGATCATAAAGACAAACTGTCAGATATAACTACCTTCTTCCTAATTCCTTACAATTCCAACCCACATGCTAGGTATTCAACAGAAACAAGCTCCTTCATGTTACTGCTCAGAAATAAAGTATGAAGTAATATGTTCTCACTCTCAACTCTTAGATTAACATGAGTTTAGAGTCAGATTGTCTCTGATTTGGTAGTATAAGGAATTTTTCTTTTGTGGATAAGAGGAGAAATTGGAAGGAAGAGGAATTGCCTTTTTTGCATAAAAAGTTGTGTTTAACCTGTTTCCAATGTTCATTTTCATGTTCAATTGACTAGAAAAGTGACTATACAAATCAATTTATCATCATCTGCCTCTTACATTCGTTAATTTAGTGGTGAAATGTTATTTCAAAATTTCAAGAGATAAAACTGTTTGTTTGGTATCTGTCCATGGTACCAATGGAAACCCAATGCTCCCCTTTTCCAAACCATGTGAAAAACTTCTTTTTTGGTTCCAACTTGGGAGAATACAGAGTGAAAAACAGAGGAAGAAGGGAGGGAGGGAACACTGTCCTCTAAAGCAGCAGAGCTCTGCCTTCTCAGCCCCTCCACAGCCCCTTATGGAAATTTCCCAGACTTACTAGAACAACCACACGCTAATGCTCCCTTTCTTTCCATTGTCTTCTCCCAAGCCCTGCAATCCTAGGGAGAGTTTTGGCTCTCTTGAAGAGCTCAGTCCAAAAGGAGACTTTCAAGAGTAGATTCCAGCTGACTACAGAAATTCCTGAGGCTTTTTACTGGGAACTGAGATACAAGAACAAACACAGAAAGCAACAATGACTTGCCACTCCTTCCCTTCTCTAGCCCTGCTGCTGAAGAAAATTAAGGCTCATTTCCACCAATAACTGGAGTAGACCTTAAAAGTGTAAAAGAAGGATAGACATGTGCTCTACAAATGCAAAAAGACTCCCTGTGTGTGCACTCAGCCTGACCTACAGCCAGCATGAGAAGACTGGTTGGAAATGGTTTGAGTTTCTAGAGAAATAAACACTTGGCTAATGTCTGGAGAAAGGAAGGGACTAATGAATAAAAGAAAATTTACTAGAATTCACTCCAAATCAAATATAGGGTGAATAAATGGAAGCCAGGTCATGTCATGGTATGTTGATAAACCTCCATCGAAATAATTTCTAGTTTCTGCTTATGTATATGAAATGGATATTATTCACTAATAATGAAATCAATCTGTTCTACTGAACCAGGGAAAATTAAGCCAAATGTCATTTCCTGCTGCAGTTTATCTCATCCTTAACATCAGTTAGTCAGAACAAAGTGATAAAAGTTACCATCTTTTCTTCCTAGAATCTTAAGGAAGCTGTGAACCTCCAGAATAAAAATGGTAAAAAAAATGGAAAATGTTTTTGACTACCTAGAATACTTATCAATAATGATAACACCCTCGAAGTTATAGGTAAAAACCTTAAGATACATGCCCCTAGCTCAGAAAGACCAAGATGAAGTTATCATTCCTTTTTTGGAATGGGTATCTCAGCTACCCATAATATTTCATTATAGAAACTCTTGATGATCCATGAAAAATGGCCATCTCCCAATACATGTGCAAATATTTCTCAACCGAATTAAATTAGATTTGTTCTAAGGTCCTAATGTGCTGGTGACTATGTGCTGATAGCACAGCATGAGGTGTGGGTGGAAAGGCTGGGGGCCCCTGACGCAGGGCATTAAAGGATAAGGTATGTAATCACTGGGCCTCAGGGCAACTTGTCTCTCCCTGAGTCTTCATGGTATCACTGCACTGGAGGACAATTATGAAAAGGTACATTTTTCTGAATCCACTTCATAGGATAGACTTGATTTTCTTTGTTATCTATGAAGTTTCAGCAATTTGGCTGAATATGATACACTTACTAGCTTAGATCTAGAGGCCCAGGTTTTAGGACTGACTGCTTTTTGATTAACCCCCTGAAGCTGCAGCTAGGGGAAAGCTAGGATGGAGTGCGGGAAGGCCTTGGCTTGGGACAAATTCAGGCAAGACATCAACACCAGCTTACCTGAGAAGGAAGAATGGGAGGCACCCATCCATTGTGCGCATCTGTGCATTTATTTCTTTTTTTAATTTAAATTTTATTGTGAAGGTGATGGACAGAGGGTTTGCAGTTACATGGGTAAGGTAAGGATTACATTTCTTTTCCATAAGTGCTACCCCTCCGTCATTTTCTCACACTTTTCCCACTGAACTCTCCCCACCTATGTCATCAACTTCATTTTCTATATAGTGTCTAGTGAGCATCACTGCTGAATTAGTTCACCCTTTGTCCCAACATGTCTATGATTCCCCTTCCCCTCCCCAAATCAGATAAACTTATATACATGACAAAGGGTACAGAAATCAAAAACTGACAAAAGGGAATAAACCAAAGAAGAAAAATAAAAGGGAAAAAAGAAATAACTTCAAAAAAAGAAATAAGAAATAACTTTAAACACGATAATAGAAAAACATCTCATTTCCATTTCTTGGAGCTCATTTTGAAAAAGCATCGTTTATGGTACTATGCACATAGCCACTGAGCCATTGTGCTCCACTCCTAAGAATATCCTCCTTTGTTCTCTGTGTGTGAATGCTAAAAGGGGTGTTTAATTAATCATGTCTAAGTGTAATTATTTGTCTTCTACTATCCATTGCATTAACTTGTAGATTTATAGACATATTCTAGTTATTACAAATGTGGGAAAACAGGCAACTTAGACAACTCTTCCTGACATAACTTTTCCAAATAAAGAATTCTACCTAATGTATTCATTGAATATAAAGAAAAATTAAGACTATAGACATAAGAATAAATATTCATAGTATGTGAATATCCAAAAGTTATATATTCCTAAAGTGGCTTTTCATGTCTTGATCAACTAAACATCCCTTTAAGTGGAGCTATTAATACAAGCTGACCAAAATGTGCCTGAAAAATTTTGAAGCTATTAACATATGGCACTACCAACTCAAATGGGCATAAACTTAACATCTTAAAAGGAAAAAGTCTAAGGAGTTGACCACAGGATGAAAGGACCAGTGTTCCATTACAGTGAAGCTACCCATAGAACCCAGGGTCTCTGAGAATGAATGACACCAAAAAGGTTATTGTGAGTAGGTCTTAAGGCCTTTAACAAAACAAAGAAGAATAAATGAAGGAAATGTAAAGTGGCTGCCTTAAAATACAGAGCTAATAAAAGAAATGCAAGTAAAGACAACTTTGAGATTCTACCTTACTTCAGTTAGAATAGCTATAAATCAAGAACTCTAATAACAACAGATACTGAAGGGTATGTGGTCAAAAGGGAATCCTACTGCATTGTTGATGGGAGTGTAAACTTGTTTAACCACTTTGGAAAGAAGTATGGAGGTTCCTTAAAAGACTCCACATAGAGCTCCCCTATGACCCAGCAATCCCACTTTTAGGCATTTACCCAAATGATCACAAACAAGACCACACTAAAGCTACCAGCACAGCTATGTTTATCGCAGCATTATTCACCATAGTTAAGGTATGGAACTAACCCAAATGCCCCTCAGTAGATGAATGGGTCAAGAAAATGTGATACGCACACACGCACACACACACACACACGCACACACACACACACGCGCGCACACACACACACACACACACACACACACACTGGAATTCTATGCCTCCAACAGAAAGAATGACACTGCCCTATTTGTTAGGAAAAGACTTGGAAAAAATTTATTAAGTGAAGTAAGCCACGCCCAAAGAAACATAGGTCCCATGGTTTCCCTTATTTGCAAGAACTAGTGTATGTCTAGGACAAGCAGAAGAGGTCAAAAGCTATGTACATATGACCATATAAGATGATGTTAAGCAAAATGAACCCCACGATAGGGACATAAGTAGATTCTTCTTTCTTTTTTTTCACCAAACAGCAAACTTTACTGAATCAAAAGAAAAAAATCTCACAGCATAGCTCTCATTGATCAATGCTGCATTTATATTTACTAAGTTACCTCTGGGAAGCAGCCAGAAGAGAGACAGACAGACAGACAGACAGAGACAAAGACACACAGAGAGACAGAGACACACACACACAGAGAGAGAATAAAATACATGGGTATTAACTGACCTGACAAATGGTTACAGAAGTAAGCTTCACTTTTCTTCCCATCTGCCTCTGCTTTGGGGGGAATTCATTCTCTTTCTCTCTCTCTCTCTCTCTCTCTCTCTCTCTCTCTTTCTCTCTCTCTCTCTTCCTCTCTCTCTAGTATCCAGAAGAAAGAGCATGTACCTATTGTTTTTAATGTATTTATAATGTACCATGTGATTTTTGGGGTTTTTTGTATGTTCTTCCCACGCGGTATGACCCCTGTTTTAACTGTATTTGATTCCGGTGTCCTGCATCTTGTATATACATTTTTCTAATTTGGGGAGGGGAAGGGAAATAACAAAATGCTGAAATAAGGATACAGGTTGCCCCATTGTAACAATTAGATTACAAGACACTATGTTGACAACGAAGTTTACAATTTTGGGGGGGGGGAGGGAGGAACTGGGGAGGTGGGAAGGGAAGGGATGGTAAGGGAAAACAAAGGAGGGGGTAACAATGCTTGATAGGAAATGTACTCATTACCTTACTTATGTAACTATAACCCCTCTGTACAGTATTTTTACAATAAAAAACATATAAAAATATAGGACTAAACTTTAGGGTTTTTTTCTAATCATTACTCAAAGCAATGTCATATACAATGTAAGCATCTGAATATAGTAAAGAGAAACAACACTCCTTCCTCCAAAAAGGGAGCCACAGGATGTGAAATGGCATAGAAGCATCTGGCATGCCTATTATTTGAACATGATAAAAGTCTGCCAAATATGAGCTTTATACGTGCAGAATAAACTATATTTAGACCATTCTCTGTGATAGGTCAGCTTTGCGGAGGGAAATAGAGTAAGAAATCAAGTGCTAGTCTAGAAGACCAGAATAGCAAACATCTTAAATAGTTTGAAGAAATATATTAGGTGTCAGGAGCAGGAGGAGTTCAGACAGATTATCAGCACTAACTCAGCACAATCAATAGATGATAAAGACAAGAGACATGTAACAGAAAGCCATGGGCAACTTTAAGTAGAAAAGCAAGACACAGCCAATGTATATGTTAGAATGATCCTGACTCAACACAGAGAACTATTTGGAAGGATCTAAGTTACTTGGCAAATATCATTAGATAGAACAAAAGGAGGAGAAAACTGTTTAAGATGCTGTATTCACCAGACAATGAGGCGGCCATGGTTAAACTAAGGAACTTTGCCAGCCTTTCAGGGGACAGGTGGACCATGAAAAGTTAACATGAGAAATCTTTTTTTTAATTTAATTTTATTTTTTTGTGTGTGAACATACTGTACAGAGGGGTTACAATTACATGGGCAGGATAATACGTACATTTCTTATCAAGCATTGCAGCCTCCTCCTTTGTTTACCCTTCACATCCCTTCCCCCCCCCCCACTCAATCCTCCCCTCCTCCCCCCCCACCTCCAGCACCAACATTGTAAAGCTCGTTTTCGACATGACAACTTGTACTTCTCATTGTTGCAACAGGTCCACCTGTATCCTTAAATGACTTGTTTTTCCCCATCTCCTCCACAAGTTATACTGACATCAAATATAGTGAAAGCAGGGGTTATACTGTGGGGGAGGGACATACAAAGCAACAAAGAGATAATCTTATAAATGCATTAGAAACAAATGCATGAAAGAGAAAACATTAAAATACATATAACATCACCTTATCTGACCTTTTCTGCTTGACTCATACATATACTAGATATTGAAAATAAGGGAAAGCTATGTTTCTTTGGGCCTGGCTTACTTCACTTAATATAATTTTCTCCAATTCTTTCCATTTCCTAACAAATGGGGCAATGTCATTCTTTCTGATGGAGGCATAGAATTCCATTGTGTATATATACCACATATTCTTGATCCATTC
>NW_012267241.1:8672985-8686514 GCF_000151885.1 Dipodomys ordii
TGTTTTAGCTCCCTTATCGAAGATTAGATGGCTATAGGTCTGTAGGTTCATTTCTGGGTTTTCAATTCAATTCCATTTGTCCTGAGGAACATGAGAAATCTTTAAATCTTTCATGAATACACCAGTGTTGCAGGGAAGCAATTCTACTCCGACACCCATCCTTCTTACATTGAATCTCATCTGAACAGCCTTGGATTCTCCAGCTCATGTTGTCTCTGGTCTCTCCCACAGCCCTCTGTTCTTTAGGCTGCCAAAGTCCACAGTCCGTGTCAGGCCCCATGAAGTGAGCAACCCCATGGTTGTATATCCAAAGCATCTCTGAAGTCCTTCTAGTGTTGTCAAACCACAGTGGTTTACCTGAATCATCTCAGTCCAGAGAACCCGTCATCTGAGCTAAGAGCCACACCCTGCCATGTTAATGCATAATCTCTAAAAGCACTGACTTCTTAAATATTAGTACCTTTTCACTGGACTGTAAGCATCTTAGGGCTGTCAAAGATTTATAATCTGAGCCATACACTGATGGGTTCATGCCTAAAACTGTAGGTATCAAAAGCTGAGATATGAGGATCGAGGTTCCAAGCTGACAAATCCGAGAAATTTTTATCTCCAGTTAACTAGCAAAATGTTGAAAGTGGAGGTAGGGCTCAAGTGGTAGAGTATCAGCCTTGGACAAAAAAGCCAAAACCACGAGGCCTGAGTTCAAGCCTCCGTACTAACACACACACACACACACACACACACACACACACACACACACACACAGAGATAATTTGAACTTTGTCTTTGTACTTCCCATCCTAACAGGCACAGTGTCTAGAATGTTCCTGGCATTCTATTTGTGTGTGTGTGGATATGTGTATATGTATAAAGACACAGATTGGTAGTATACACACATGTTTTCTAATTCCTGGTCATAGAAAATTGGTTTTCAGTTACATGAGCATCTCTCTAAAAAGGGGGGGAAGACTTTACGCCAAAAGGTGTCATCTATGGCCCCAAGATTCAATGATACATGGTTAATATGAAGCATCAGGTATCACCACTATAAAAACTATGATTAAAGTTGGGTGCTGGTGGCTCAAGTCTGTAATCCTAACTATTCAGGAGGCTGAGGAGGATCACAGTTTGAAGTCAGCTGGATCAGGAGGGTCCAGTTAATCACAGAAAAAGCTGGAAGTAGTACTGTGGCTCAAGTGACAGAGTGCTAGCCTTCAGCAAAAAAGAATTCAAAAAACAATGCCCAGCATTCAAGCCCCAGAACTGGCAATCAATCAATCAATCAATCTACCATTGATCGTATTTCCTGCCTCAAGTCCCTATGCCTTTATTCAGTTTCAGGAGCCATCTTCAGTAGTGAACCCTCTACCCATCCAACCACCTTGTACACACCCTATACTCAACTCCCTTCCCCTAGTCCTCGTCCCTTTCTCATCCTACTAAACCCTTCTCACCTTCCAAGACCTGCCCTGAAGTCTGTCTTCTCAAGACCATTCCACTGCCTGCTCTTTTTCTTCTCTTTGAGATCTTGAAGCATATCCGGCTGTCCCTCCTAACATACCACTTAATTATGATTCTGTGTGACATTCTGTGTGCAGCTTTTCCTCCCCAACGTCTACTTTTCTGGCAAAACCCTTCCCCCATACTTCCCACATAGGCTGGCAGCTCCCCAAATGCAGCTGGATAAAGAAAGGGCTTAAGGACTCTTCCACTTTAATTGACCTCCTCCCCCCAACACTGAATCTACTATATCCAGGCTGGATCTTTACACTAAGAACAGCAGATCTTGGAAGGAAGAAAGGTCAAGTGATTGTTTTTCTTTGATGTATAATTCAATTTGCTTCCCAATTCCTAATTTTCCCCACAACTTGCTTTGAAGTGGCTAATCGACATGAAATGACTGCCTTTGATCAGGAAGATTCAGCCACTCATACTGGTTAAGAGCTGACTTCAACATAATGAGAACCACACATCCTACAGCCTCTCTTGGTTTCAGTGGGCCAAAGAGAAGAGAATTTGGCACGCACAAGTCTCAGGCATGTGGAAAGGAGAGTGCTTTGGGGTAGCTATCCCCAGTGTCCCAGCTCACCCCGCACTGCCATCTTCCTGTCCTGGTCAGAGCCCACAGGGCCCTTGCAAAGCCAGTTTCAGACCACTGAAACCAACAGAGATCTCAATGGCTTGAGACAGAGATTCTTTCCTGTCTACTTGATACCTTCAACCATCATACCCTGGGGTAAAGGAGTTGGTCTCTCAAGGCTAATGCCTAGAGACATCCCAAATGAGCAGTATACAGTGGAGTAGGCTGTGGCAATTAGCAGAACCTTGCACTTGTGTATGTGGGGACAACCTTCATGACCAGAGCCCCTCAGTCTCCTCGGGAACACTCTGCACTATGACTAACTATATTAGTAAATGGATTTTTTTTGTAGTATTAGGGTTTGAATCAGGGTCTCTCGTTTTTCTAAGCAGTCAGTCTATTAACTGAGCCACACACCTCAAGCCCTTTCTTGTCTGGGTATTTTTGAGATACAGTTTTGCTTCCTTCCCAAGTACAAGCCTGGACCACAACCCTATTTTTCACTTTCCATCCTGGCTGGAATGACAGGCACATTCCCCCCGCCCCCCCCCAGCTTCTTCTGTTCAGATGAAGTCTTACATTTTTCTTACCAGGTTGGCCTGGAATTACAATCTTCCCAATCTCCATCTCCAAATAGCTAGGGTAACAGATGTGTGCCACTGCATCCAGCTAGGAATTGAGAAGGGATATCCTGTGTATACCCAGGGATATCATGTGTATACCTAGTCTGGAACTGTTATCCTCACAATCGCAGTCTCCCAGGTAGCTAGGATTACAGGCATGAGTCGCTGGTGTCCAGCTGCTGAAGTGCACTGTATTCAATGTACACTATGTAAAAAAACCAACTATGTAACTTGTGGGAGGGATGGAGGGGGAAAATGGTGGAGAACAAAGGAGTGACATTGACCAAAAGCATTGTACGCATAACTTGACATATGGAATTGTAACCTCTTTCTATGCCTACTTAATAATAATAACAATGAAATCAGTTTTCTTTCCTAACAAACCTAATAAATTGTACTAACCCTTTTTGCAGTATATAGGTTTAGATATAATTCCCTAGGCCATTATTATTTCTTTAATTTGTATCTGTTCTCTAATTACAAACATAATTTGTATTCCCACTGTGGAAAAGCACTGCAATTTACATAATAAATACCAGAATTATATAACTACATATGAAGTCTCCTGTAACCCTACCCTTGCAGATATATTCCTCTTGGTTTTTTTTTTTAATGAATAGACTCACGTGTACTTTTAAACCAAGCAATGTGAATAATAGTGATGTTACAGAAAATTCCTCAGAAATTGCTTTATTGGTTTTTATTCTGATGGCAAGGTCTTCCTGTTAGAATTCACAATTCCTGGCACTGGGGGCATAGTTCAAGTGGCAAGAGTCCTTGCCTAAGAACACAAGGCCCTGAGGCTACCAAGCCCAAGGTCTATCGGGCTCTGAGCATACAACAACCTGGAAGCTGAGAGCTTAGCACCTAAGTTCCAGTTTGCTTTCCACCCTAAAAGCTAAGCTAAATTGGGGAAGAATAAGGGCCAAACTACAGCTGAGATAAGACATAAATTGATATTAATAGTATTGCCAAAAATCAACATAGATAACATTAATGACCAAACCTTAACCTATTCCTCCACATCATCATTAGTATGTCTCTTGTTTGGAGACTGAACTCATGAGACAAAACAGAGGAACAGTGTTCCTGGGAAGAGGGGACGAGTTTGAGAAGCTCTAGAGCACAGTTGTTCCTCTGTTCCAAGCTCACCCCCAAACCCCAAAAGTTCCTAAGGAATCTCCATGACCTTTGATGGGTGCCTAGATATTAAAAGAAACTGCTCTTTTCTAAATTTCAGATGATGGAACACAGTTTCTCTTCAGTTCCAGATCTTCCCTAGACTCAACATAGATAGGAAACTTGTCTTGCAATATCTCATGTGTGGATGCAGAAGAGGTCATTATTAATACCTCCTAGAGCAACAATGCATTATGAACATGGCTAGAAGGGATAGGAAGAAATTTTTTAAAAACTCAGACTAGAAAATGGGAATTCAGGGTTCTAGGCATAGCTGTGGGACTCAGGAGAGCTTCTTCCACGAGTAAGCCTCGTTATCACCGAGGGATGAGTGACAGGAGAACCACGCAGTGCTGCAGAGTAGTCCAGATTGCAGTCCCTCATTCCATCCCACTAGCTTGTGTCCTGCCTGTCAGAATTTGAAATGTTTGCATTTGACTGCTTCTGAGGACTATCATTAAATTCTCCCTTTCTTTGTAGTAGATGCTGTCTCAGTGATGAGCCCATGCAGATATCAAAGTCATTCCTGTTCTCATTTTTATGTCTATACAATGTTCCTAACTGTATTGCTCATAAGAGGCAAAATATGGTTAACAATGTAAATGTCTATCAACTGAATGGATAAATTAAATACAGTATGTGCATGTGATGTAGTATCATTCACAAAATGTTTAAAAGGATGAAGCTCAAAAATAGTAGGTTAAGGGATAAGCAGCCTGTCATGAAAGACTATGATGATTGTATTTATAAGAATTGTCCAAATGCAGAGACAGTATTATGCTTGTATATTAAACGGCTCCTCCCAAAGTAACATCTGCTAAAGACTTGGCCCACTAGCCTGTGGCACTATTGGGAAGAGAGGGAGTCCTTAAGAGGTGGAGCCATTTGAGAGAAAGTTAGGTCAAGGGGGCCTACCCCTGAAGGTGATACGGGGTCCCTGACTCTTCCTCTCTGGTCAGCATGAGGTAAGCAGCTTGATTTTACCATGTGCTCCCTGACATGATGCTCTGCCTTGCTAAAGGCTCAACATTACAATGTAGCCAACTGACCATGGGCTGGAATCTCTGAGCCTAAATATGTCTTTCCCCTCTTAGGCTGGTTTCATCATGGTGGTGGAAAACTGATTAACACAGACAGAAAGCAGATCAGTGGCTACACAGAACTAGAGAAAAGATAGGGAATAAGGCGTGACTGCTAATGAATATGTGGTTTTCTGAAGTGGTGATAGAAATATTAGAATCAGATTCTAGCAATAGCTTCACAATTTGGGGATGATACTTTTTTTAAAGTAAGTTTTTTTTTATTGTGAAAATACTGTACAGAGGGGTTACAATCACACAAGCGAAGTAATGAGTACATTTCTTATCCAGTATTGTTGCTTCCTCCTCTGTTTTCCCCTACCATCCCATCCTTCCCTCCTCAACTACACCCCTCCACCCCCACCTAAATTGTAAAGTTCGTTTTCAACATAGTGTCTTGCACATCTCATTGTTGTATCCCTGTATCCCTATTTAAACATTTTGCTTTTTCCCTTCCCCTCCCCAAATTAGACCGACATCAAATACAGTGAAAACAGGGGTTATACCAGGGGGAAGGACATACAAAGCAACAAAAAAATCACATGGTACCTTATAAATACCCCTATCTTGGGGTTCATTTCCCTTAACCTCATCTTATCTGACTATTTCTGCTTATCTCAGACATATACTAGATATTGCAAATAAGGGAAACCATGGGACCTATGTTTCTTTGGGCCTGGCTTACTTCACTTAATGTAATTTTTTCCAAGTCTGTCCATTTCCTAACAAATGGGGCCATGTCATTCTTTCTGATGGAGGCATAGAATTCCATGTGTATATATACCACATTTGGGGATGACACTTAAAAGTATTAAATATATCCCTATAAAGCTGTCTTTTTAAAAATTCTGACACAAATTAATTGTCTTCTTTTATAAAAAGATGAACGACCACCAGGTGCTGGTGGCTTATGCTTGTAATCCTAGCTATTCAGGAAGCTCAGATGAGGATCTCAGAATAAAGTCAGACTGTCCAGGAAAGTCCAAGAAGACTCTTATCTCTAATTAACTAGCAAACAGCTGGAAGTGGGGGTATGACTCAAGTAGTAGAGGACCAGCCATGAACAAAAAAACCCAAGTATGTACACACACAGCCCCCAAAAATTTTAAGATGGATGATGCCACAGAAACATTCCAGACACGGACTGGCAGACTATTACAACAGCTCTCCTCACATGAAGTCTTCAGATACATTAGCCAAAAACACTATCAATACTAATTCATGCTTGAAAGTCCGTTAAAAGTTGCAACTCTGATAGAAATGCCATGCATTGAAGATTAGGACCAAGTATGTACTATAGAGAAAGTGAATTTGCCATTAGCACTCTTCATTTTTGGCTAGAAACTTACTTTTTTTTTCAAACAACATTCATTATCTGAGATTGAAGACTTTATCCTCTCAGCCAGAGTTGGCTGACTTTTGGGAATCCTGGGTTCTGAAATGATTAGAAACAGCGACTGGTTGGTTCCCCACCTGGGTTGGAGTCTTTCTCAGGTATTTGGTTACTGCCCACAAAAGCTATGAAAATCATTACTCACATCATCTTGTTTATGTAAAAGTCCCTGTGATGAAAACAAAATTGCACTCTGGAAGCTGTGTCCCTAGAACAAAAAAACCTTCCCATGTGCTGCAAAGAAAACATCACTCACACTGTGGATATTCAGCAAGCGATTGTGGGAGCAGCAATAAACCGACCACCTTCAAATACGGCCATTTTCCCACGGGGAAATTCTCTCTTGCTATCCTTGCCCTGGTGATTCTAATTTTCTACACCAAAACCTCAACAGGAACGTTCCAAAGTCAGCACTGTGGACAAAAGGAGTCTTTGCTGGAAGAAGTGCTGAATCAATCATTGTTCTGAGCCTAACTGCATGGCTGCCCATTGTGCTAAGTAAGCCCAGAGCTAAGGAGGAGCCTGAGGAAGCTGGTTGATAATCAGCTGCTGAGAATACTGGATGACTGAGGAAAACAGAAGAAATGATTTATATGGCTAACAACCTCCAAGCCCTGAGGAGGAGGGAGAGCACATAGCAGAGCAGGATGCCAACCAGCTCAGGTGTAGGAGCTGGGGTTTGGGATCTTGGAGAAAGTGGTATACTAGGGGAAAACGAACACAGCTGTCACCACCTAGTGACACTTGGAACAGCATCCACATGGCATGTGGATATGCTCCTCTACCTCCTGGGCCTGGCAGAGTATCATGTGCAGCAAGCATCTTCATCTTCCTGAATTCTCTCTCATGCACAGGTGGCTACCTCTTCCTTCCATTTTGTGGCAGGAATGCATTCATAGTGTCAACTCAGTCTCAATACCTGAGCCATGAGGAAATACTTTGAGGCATGCTGAGTCAGGACTGAAAGCCCGCAAATGTAAAGCAAACCACCTACACAGGTGTCGCTTCCCTGCTCAGCTGGGCAGGTGCCATAGGTCCAGGGCCAAGGTGCCAAACTACATACCAGGTTGCTATCTTCCAGACTCTTTTTTCTTTATTGTGAAACTACTGTACAGAGGGGTTACAATTACATAGGCAAGATAATGAGTACATTTCTTATCAAGCATTATAGCCTCCTCCTTTGTTTCCCCTTCCCATCCTCCCCCCCAGCCCCCCACCCAACCTCTGATTTCATTTCCAATTCCATGGCCCAGGTCCTCTTATCCCCTCCTACTGATGAGGAAATCAATGCCCAGAGGTCACTAAAATGGCCTGACATTGTAGAGCTAAGCTGAACCCTGGATAACTTTGCTTTATGTCTCCATAGACAGAGTGGCTTGTCTTATTTTACTTACCTGGGAACAGGTAAAACCCCTGGATGGACTCAGTATCTATACAGATCACCATGACATTTAAAATTCTCTTAGTTATTTGGCCAATAAAGATAGGAGAATAAAGGTTTAAGGCCAACCCTGAGGAACAGCAACAAGCAAAACAACAACAAAAAAGATGGCAAACCTTACCTCAGGATCATGCCTACAATCCCAACTAAGCAAGAGGCAGAAGTAGAAAGATCAGCTGGGTGCCGGTGGCTCAGGCCTGTAATCCTAGCTACTCAGGAGGCTGAGATCTGAGGATCTCGGTTCAAAGCCAGCCCGGGAAGGAAAGACCACGAGACTCTTATCTCCAATAAATCACTCTGAAAACCAGAAGTGGTACTGTGGCTCAAGTGGTAGAGCACTAGCCTTGAGCTGAAGAGCTGTGGGACAATGCCCAGGCCCAGAGTTCAAGCCCCACAATTGACAAAAAAAAAAAAGTAGAAAGGTCATGCTCTGTGTGAGACCAGCTCTGGGCAAGCTCCACAAGACCCTATCTGAAAAAAATAACTAGAGCAAAAAGAGTTGGGGATGTGGCTTAAGTAGGAGAGTGCTTTCCTCACAAGTACAAGACCCTGAGTCCAAACTCTAGTACTGCCAAAAAGAATCATAATGTTTTCTATGTGTTACATAATCATAAAACTATGTAAATTTTAGTGAACACAAGGACTTCAAGAAGTCCCTCTGGGAAGATCCTTAAGCATATCCTTTACCTCTCTGGTCCATCTCCGCAACAAATTCATGTTCACACCTATTCCTTGTTCACCATGGTCTACATCTGACCTTCGTTACGCTTCCAGAATCCTTTCCACAAAGATCCATTATCCCTAAAGACAATTGTCTTCAACAGACATGGACCATATTTCTTGACCATGTCTGAGCTCATTTTGCTCCTCCTCCAATGCACCTGAGGAAACTGAGACCAGGCAAATGGTAGGATGCCCATTTATATCATAACATTTACTGAGCATCTCTATTAATGTGTACCTCTTTGGCATCAAGGAGACAGCAGTGAGAAAGAGTTGCTCAGTGGCGGAAGAGGAATCCATCCCAGATGTCCTGACTTGAACAGAATATGTACAGCTACATTCACACCAATCCCTTGTTCACCTGGGCATTTCTTTGACCTTTGCCAGGCTCCTAAGGGCAAAGTGACACAGGCCAGGCCCCTGCCCTGGGCATGTATCTTCTCCTACCTTCTGAAATTCCTGCCAGCCCTCCATTGTAGCACTTCCTCATGAACCAGTTCCCTAAGCTTTTCAGTCTCTTGACAAAGAATGGGAACTAGTTTTCCAAAACCTCCCTTCCCACACATATGCATTCCATAATTACATAGATCAGGACACAGGGGGAAATATGCATGAAAATGGCTTGATTTGTGGAAATAATCATATGCTTATTCTGGCTTAGCCACAGAGCACTGGAGTTTCCCCCACAGACCCTGTTTAACTCTCCACCAACTTCCCTGAGGGCTTGAGGAAGCCCACAACTTCGGAACAACTTGAATGCCCTTAAATCCTGGTCAGAGGACCAACTGGTTTCACATTAAGATCCAACTAAAGGCGATGAGGCCTTACAAACCCTTGTCAAGCCTCACATGCCTGCCAAGTTATTTTTGTGCCCACATCAGCTGCCTCTTGGTGGCCTGATAGCCAAGTACAAAAGGATTGCTTTCTGGAGCTTAGGGAACAGTCTGGTGCACATGTCCTCAATGTGCTCTCCGGACAAGGTATGTGTTAGCCTGTGGTAAACTGAGCCAGCCTTTGTATGCGATCAACAAGAAGGACAAGAGTTCCCATGTTCCTGTCATTAACTAGGTCTAGTGATCTCTGAGTTATGTTTGTACATACCCCTTAATTTGTACCTGAAATTCACAAAACCTAGCCATGAAGAAGTGACTCCTTGGGCTTCCCAAAGAAGGAATAAGAAGTAATCATCTAACACCATGAGAATCAATGTCTGCTAACTCTGATGCTGGGCTGGGCACTGGGATGGAGGATGAGATGTGCAGGGCAGGGCATATGTGTGTAAAAGAAAATTTCATCCTATGTTTCAACAAGCATGAAAATTGTCATACTTTGAAAGGCAAACTCCCCCCTCCCAAGTACAGCAATGCCAATGTCCTAACATAAGAAAAGCCCAAAGCCTGGGTTATTCAGTTCCCTCCTAGCACTTAGCCCAATTGGGAAACATACATAAATGTCTGCATGAGGTTCAGGCCTGGTCTGTTCTAGCTCCTGGTCCTGCTGTCCCAGATGGGATCAATGTTAATGGTAGATTACTAATGCCAGCCCTCAATAAGGGCCCCAGGAGTGGGACAAAGATTGCAAGATGGCAGCCACTGCATGGACCAGACCGGGGAGGGGTGGTCTCAGCATGCCAGAGAAGCCAGAAATGCTGATATTGAACAAAACTGCCACCAACCTCCAGGTGGTCCCTTCACATGTCTGAGTCACAAACTTCTCTCCCTATATAGTAGTAAGAGCTAGGTGATGGCACATGGTAGAATTACTAAACTCCTGCCCACTCTGAAAGTCCATACTCTGTTCAGATTGGAGCTGACTCTTTCCATCTGCTCACATCCACAGGACACAGCCAGGAGGGGCTCCAGCACTCCCTGCCACTTACCCACAGAGGGCTCTCAGGGCCCATCTCTAAAGCCCCAGCTGTGCATTCCTGGGTTGTAGTTGGTATCTTTATCTTATCACTCTGTCTTCCATACCACCTCCACCTTCCAGGTCACCAACTGACATCCCTGACCATCTGGGCCCTTATCGCTGTATGTAGCTGGCTATTCTTAGCACCAACATTTCTCCCTAATGACGCTGTCCTCCTCACTCCGTGTCTGCACCTCCCGGCTGGTGTGATCCAAACTAGGGGAAAGGTGCCCACAATCCATGTAACTTCAGCAGTGCAGTCATTTAAGGTGGCAGGGTCATCAGAGTCAATCCAGCCATACTGGGACTCCATGGAGAAAATACATGGCTTCCAAAAAGTCAGCCTTGAAAGTCAGAACTTCAGTGTTTCTCCTTTTGTTGATTCCCTACCTATGCCCAAGAAGTGTTCCACAGAAATCCCTGAAGAATGAGAGGGGAAGGGTATAGGAGCAGGGGTGAGGAGTGGGCAATTATCCTGCGGTGGGACAGACCTGCTCTCTACCTTCAGACTACAGGTTATCTACGTTTGTTGGTATTTAGATTTTTTAAAATTAGTTTCTCTATTCCCATGAGTCACGCAGGTGTGGGTGCCTTGCCACATGAATGCTTCCCTCCAGACTACTGGGCTATCTCTGTCCTTGAACCCCCCCATCTTTTGGCTTCTCCCTGGAAGTGACATCAAGCTAGAACCAGCCTTGAGCCTCTTCCCTGAAGGGAAGAGAGATGTCCTCAACTAGAGAACTGCTTGGGACTGTTGAGGAATGGAGACAGCTCTCTGACTTGTGTAGGTGGATATTTCTGAAACATATGGTTCCCAGAAAAGAGCATTTCAATTTATATGTAGGTAGTATTGTTTGTTATCCTTTAAACAAAAATAACAGTGTCATCCAGGTGCTAGTGGCTCACACTTATAAATCCTAGCTGCTCAAGAAACTAAGATCTGAGGATTACAGTTCAAAGCCAGACCAAGAAAGTGAAGTCCATGATACTCTCTTATCTCCAATTAACCACCAAAACCCAAAGTGAAGCTGTGGCTCAAGTGACAGAGTGCTAATCTTGAGCACAAAGAGCTCAGGGACAGCACCCAGGCCCTGAGTTCAAGCCCCAGGACGGACACACACACAAGTGGCAGTGTTTATAAATTCTCCCCCATTAAAAGGTGCCTCCCTTTCCTGAATTTTCTTTTTCTTCTAGAATTTCACTTTTTCTCCTAAGATAAATGATACAGAATATTATGTTGTTGAAGTTTCCAAGACCTCCAGTAAAACAGCAGGAATAAAATTCTCAACAAATAGTCACAAAGAAAATCTGTGATGATAAACATGTTTGTTTCCAATCTTCACTTATGCATAGAATTCTGAACATAATGACTTTCTAACTACTTCAAAAACAAAAGAAGGCTGAAGGGTGCCACAAGTTGTCAGAATTATAGAGGCCTGGAAGCCAGAGAATTCACCAATCTCTCTGGATAAAAACGACAGTCAATAGCCAGGCTCCAGTACCTCAGACCTGTAACCCTAGCTACTCAGGAGGCTGAGATCTAAGGATCACCATTCAAAGCCAGCCCAGGCAGGAAAGTCTGTAAGACTCTTTTTTTAATATATATATTTTTTATTGTAAGGTTACTGTACAAAGGGGTTACAGTTACATGAGCATTGTTACCCCTCCTTTGTTTTTCCCCTGCCAGCCCTTTCCTTCCCACCTCCCCAACTCCTCTCTCCCCGCCAAAAGTTGTCATGTTCATTTTCAACATAGTGTCTTGTACATCTCATTGTTACAATGGGTCATCCTGTATCCTTATTTCAGCATTTTGTTATTTCCCTTTCCCTCCTCAAATTAGGAAAATGTATTTACAAGATGCAGGACACCAGAAGCAAATAGAGTGAAAATGGTATATAACCATGGGGGGAGAACATACAAAGAAACAAAAAAAATCATATAGTACATTATAAGTACATTTAAAAGAACAGTAAGAAAGATAAAAATCTCTTGTGTCCCTATCTTGAGGTTCATTTTGCTTAGCATGAGCTTTTGACCTCTTCTGCTTGTCCTAGGCATATACTAGTTATTGCAGATACAGGAAACCATGGAACCTATGTTTCTTTGGGTCTGGCTTACTTCACTTAGTATAATTATTTCTAAGTCTTCCCATTTCCTAACAAATGGGGTGGTGTCATTCTTTCTGATGGAGGCATAGAATTCCATTGTATGTGGGGTGTGTGTGTGTGTGTATACACACATACATATATCACATTTTCTTGATCCATTCACCTACTGAGGGGCATCTGGGTTGGTTACATATCTTAGCTATGGTGAATAATGCTGCAATAAACACAGTTGTCCTGGTAGTTTTAGTATAGCCTTGTTTGTGATCGTTTGGGTAAATGCCTAAAAGCGGGATTGCTGGGTCATAGGAGAGCTCTATGTGTAGCCATTTGGAGAGCCTTCATACTTACACTCCCACCAACAATGCAGTAGGGTTTCCTTTTGGCCACATCCCCTCCAGCATCTGTTGTTATTAGATTTCTTTATTATTACCATTCTAACTGGGCTGAGATGGAATCTCAATGTTGTTTTGATTTACATTTCTTTTATGGCTAGAGAAGTTGAGCATTTCTTCGTGTGTCTATTGGCCATGCTTCTTTTCTTTTTCGAGAAGTCTCTAAGTCTTTAGCCCAATTCTTTTTTTTTAATTGTGAAAATACTGTAGAGAGGGGTTACAATTACATGGGCAGGATAATGAGTACATTTCTTATCAAGCATTGTAGCCTCCTCCTTTGTTTCCTCTTACCATCCTCCCTCCAGGCCCCCACCCAATTCTTCTCCCCCCCCCCACCAAAGTTGTAAAGTTCGTTTTTGACATAACAACTTGTACATCTCATTGTTGCAATGAGTCAATCTGTATCCCTAGTTAAACGATTTGTTTTTTCCCTTCCCCTCCACAAATTATACTGCCATCAAATACAGTGAGAGGAGGGGTTATACTGTGGGGAGGGACATACAAAGCAACAAAGAAATCATCTTATAAATGTGTTAGAAACAATCACATGAAAGAAAAAACATTTGAGCACATATCTTAGGGTTCATTTCCCTAACATCAACT
>NW_012267241.1:8687367-8703192 GCF_000151885.1 Dipodomys ordii
GCCAAGGAGACCTAGGGTTTCTCCTATTCCATCCTGTAATGTTTTCAGAGTGTCTGCTTCGACTTCGAGGTCTTTGATCCATTTGGAGTTGATTCTGGTGCAGGGTGATATATAAGGATCTAGCTTTAGTTTTCCACAAGTAGTTAACCAAATTTGCCAGCTCCATTTAATGAAGATTTAGCCCAATTCTTAATCAGGTGACTCTTATCTCTGATTAACCACCAGAAAGGTGGAAGTGTGCTGTGGCTCAAGTGGTAGAGCCCTCAACTTGAACTGAAGAGCTCAGGGACAGCATTCAGGCCCAGAGTTCAAGCCCCATGACCAACTACAAAAACAACAAAAGATAGGATGATTGCTTCTTATTTCTTAAGGGCCATTCCCAAGGAACACAAATCTTCTCTGCCTGCTGTATAGAGCTACAGAGTCTGACTAGTCAGCAGAAGTGTTCAGGTCTGGGAAAATCAACCAAGAGTTCATCCGAGACTTGAAGGCAAATTTACCCATTTTCAGTGAAGCCTGAGATCTCATCCCTGGGACAAATAAATGGAAGGAACTCACCCAGCCAGGGCTCGGCTGTGGGTGCCTTTCTGAAGGAGAGTTCACTCATACTCATATCTCCAGAAAACTCAGGATTTGTATATATTGGGATTGGGAAGGAGAACAGGGAAGGGGAAAGAACAGCATATAAGTGGGTAAGGAAGCTGGACTGTCAAAAGCTAGGGACCAAACCACCTACTTTAATTGAGAGTTTGCTTTAATTTTATGCTTTAGAAATAATATCAGATCCAATCTCAGACCTCATCTGAGTAGGTGAAACGTAGCTATGAAGGAGAAGAGTGGAAGGAAAAATAAATCTAAGCTTCCTGTGACTTAGAAATATTTAGATCAGATAATGATGGTAAGAGCCATCTCTTCCTTATTATCTCATTATCTCAGTCCTACTAATTGTGCCCACCAAACTCAGACAAGGTCTCAGATCATTTTAACCCAGTAGTATGCAATTGATGCTGACCCATGAGATAAAATATATGATCAATCTCTCATGGAAGTTCAATGATCTCAAACTATCTGGGGGTCATCTGCCAACCCTTCTCCCATGTTACCACTTTGTGACAGTGTGAGGGACAAAGCAATGAACAATCAATTGAAGTATTCCTCAGCCTTCTGTGATAACTCCTGGCCCTTACCCTAGTGTGCCCCAGAGGCAAGTCCATTCTAAGGCCTCATCCCTGGTCTGTGCAGGCCTCATTTGGGCCACCTTTGACCTGTGGTCCCAAGAAGGCTGCTAGAACATCATTGCTTGTGTTTTCCAAAGTTCTGAAATTCACCTATTTTTTTTCTAAAACCAAACCACTACTTTTTGTATTCCAAGTTTACTTTTACTTAAAACGTTTTAAACATCCCATGGTAGTTGGCCTCTACAAGAGGCAGACAGATGTATATTTGGGCCTTATGATATTTAAGAAGGAAGGAGCAGAGGAGATATACATGGAAGATGGGTGTTCTTGTCTCCATCTCTTCCTCCTCCTCTCCCTTCCTTCCTCTCTCTGGCTCCTCCTGGGTACCCATGCAGGTCTCTTTCCAGATCTTTGTCCCCAGCATTCCCTCTCTTTGCCTACTTACACACAGATTCTTTCCATTCCTGCAAGTTATCACACTGGCAGTCACCAAAGGAAAAGAAATGTAATGTCTCTTAAGTTCCGTGGATGGAATTTTTATCTCCTTGACCCAACTTTCCTTGGCTAGACCTGACTCACTCCAATGGAGCCCACCAATCCTTGGCCTAAGCCTCCTAGGTGCTGGGGTCCAGGCTCTAGCAAATTACCACTAGCACAGCACACACAAAGTTCCCAAAAGCACCAGAGCCCACCCTCACTGCACATTTCCAATTACAAGAAGCATTTTCTAGAAGACTTTTAAAAGTGAAATGTCCTCAGGAACCATCTAAACGTTATTAATGAAAGGAATGTTCAATGCTCTAACTGACTTGGCCTTTGCTAATCCTTTCCCCAGATATCTTTTATCAGAGAGGCACACCATTCATTTCTTTGACACGTCAATATTGACACAATCACCTGAAAACTCAAGTGCAGTGGCATGCTTCCCAAGAGAATTATCAACCTGGCCACAGATCGGTCCATGTTGAGTGCTGGTTATTGGAAGTATGAAACACTTCTGAACAAACAGGTCTAAAGCTGTTTGCTTCCTCCTATTGACTTTCACTGCAGAAAAACAAACAAAAAAAACACCTACTCCATCATGGAAGGAGAACATTTTCATGAATTATGGTTTTATTATTAGATTAAGCACTCATTTTATAAGTGAATTTTGTCTCACAGCATTTTGTTAGTAAAAATGGATGCAAATAAGAAAAATATTCCTTTAAGGGCAATAATTGTATTGTTAATCTATCCATCTATGAAACATTGTCAAGAAATGATTCAATTTTACTTTCTCAAATTTCCAGGATTTCCTAAGCTTAAAAACTCCAAGAAAACACTGAGAACATTTATATCTTCCGTAAATAAATTGGCACATGTGCCAAATGCCTGCCACAGCTTGCCAGTCTATGGCAAAGAAGGAATTCCTATTCAGTTCTAACTATTCAATGAAAGATAATCGCCTACTTTGGATTGTACTAAACAAAATATTTTTGGTGCCAGTTCTAGGGTTGAACTTATGACCCTCAAGGCTCTCACTCAGCTGTGTGTGTGTGTGTGTGTGTGTGTGTGTGTGTGTGTGTGTGTGTGTGTGTTCTTCTGGTGGTTTATGGGAGATGAGAGTCTTACGGACTTTCCCTGCCCAGGCTGGCTTTGAACCAGGATCCTCAGATCTCAGCCTCCTGAGTAGATAGGATTACAGGCATAAGCCACCAGTGCCCAGCTTACTGAAATTTTTAATCACAGCTAACACTCTACTATTTCAGCCAGGACTCCAGTTCCAGATTTTTTTCTCTGGTTAATCAGAGATAATAGTTTCTTGGGCTGGCTTTAAATCAAGATCTTCTAATCTCAGCCTCTGCAGTAACTATAATTATAGGTGTGAGCCACTGGCACCCATATCTACTTAAAATTTTAACTTTCAGTTAATATTTGGAAATAAAAATTCCCATGAACAAAGTGTTCAATATTTTTTAAGAATTTAGAAACCATGCAAATGAGAGAGTTTTGTTTGTTTGTTTGTTTTGTTTTTTTGGGTCCGGTCGTGGGGCCTGAACTCTGAGCCTGGGTGCTGTCCCTCAGCTCTTCAGCTCAAGGCTAGCACCACTTCTGGCTCTTTTTCCTTTTGCTTATGTGGCCTGAGGAATCGAACCCAGGGCCTCATGCATGCAAGGCAAGCGCTCTACCACTGAGCCACCTTCCCAGCCTCCGCAAATGAAAGGTTTAATGGGTCAATGTAGAATAGGAAGACAGATTGTTTGTAGCTGTCATTAAAGTACTAAGAATCATCTAGGATTAGCAGCTTAGCATAAAGTAATTCAATATAATAAATATTTCACATTACCCACATGATATAGAAATGGCTCTTAAATATATGAGAAGATGGTCAACAGCTGTTATAGTGAGAGAAATTCAAATGAAAGCTGTAAGAAAACACCACTTTTAACTCTTATGTGGAGAGTTCTTAGAAGCTCAGTAATATACTCTGCTGATAATGGCGTGTGGAAACAAATAATCCTATTTATTATTTGTGAGATTAACTTATTTGTAGTATGTGTCAAATGCCTAAGGCATACTAAGTGAAGCAGTGATTAGGAGAGCAAAAATATTGTAAATAGGGGTAACCTTATTTCTCTTCATACATGAACATCTTTTGAGATATATACAGGAACTCTGAAGAATTAAAGTGAGAAGTAGATGATTTAAAGATGAAGTGAGAAATGTCACAATCTACATAAATATTTTATATGGTCTTTCTGGATTTTAGTTTAGCTTATTTAAGTAGTTGTACAAATATATGTCAGTTTATGAAAACAACGTTATCTAGATCAATGTCATCTCTTCAATCATTTTCCTCCATATATTAAAGTCTTGTTGAATATAAAAAAGTAATTCAATATAAATTATTTTTGGCTATCTTTGGTCCAAGAAAAAGGAACTAAAAGAAAGTAGGTGAGTGAACTTTACTTTCTTGCACTCATACTAACTCCAGTAAAGCCACAAGAAGTGTATGCCATTCCTCTGTAGCACCTGGCCAGTGAGCAATCCAACAGGACACAGGGGCCAGGGCCTAAAAAAATTAAGGCAGCCCTTATTTTTTTAAGAAAAAAACTGAGAAAGCAGCCACAAGATTGTATAGAGATCATCCTTACATTACCACAACTATTTTCATTTCTGTACATTATTCTGTAGAAGATATGTAAGTTGTGAAGAGAATCTTTAAGACCTTCTTGTCCAACTTGATTTTACTGAAAAAATGAAGTTCTCAAGCTTTAAAGGGACTGGCTCAGGATCACAATAATTGTGACAGATCCTGGACTCTAGCAAAGGCCTTCCAACTCGTGGTGTGAAACTATTTCCATGACATCACACCTTCCTCCCTGGCAGCCTTCTAATCTGACACAATAGACAGGCAGGCCCCCAATTCTGCAAAGCAAACCATCCCCAAAACTTATTAGTAAGTTAGTTACTTGAAATTAAAAAGAATTTTCTTTATGAAAGTCATGTGTCCTCCATTGGATGAGTTCCCAGGCTGGCCTGCAAGGAGAATTTAGATTCCAGGAGAAGCAGAAGTGGGTAATCTTTGGACTCTCTGATATTGCCTACATCCTCAACCTCTAATTGAGATTCAATGCTGGGCATGCCTGCTCCCAAGCCAACTCACTGCCAAACCCTGAGGGCAAAGCGGGTATACTATGAGACAGACATGCACAGAAACTGACCATGGAGCTGAAAGCCCAGCCAAGCTCCAGAGGGAGAAGTGATTTCTTTTTAATTTAGGTTGAAAGTACTATTATTTAAAGATGAAGGTGGCAATGCAGAAGAGGAAGAAGATTCAAGGGAAACACTTTGGAAAGTTACTCCCATGCACTACTTGGTGATTTCACAAGAAAAAACTATTAACTTTATAAACTAACAAAAATATCCACAGATAAATACACTTTGTAAAAGCACTTAAGCCTGCCCCATGTCCCCTCACTGCAACAAAAGGTCAACACTTCCATGGAGGAAGCCCTCAGCCAAACAGAGCACTTAACAACACTGGCCTTGATTCTGATTTCTTTTTATTTTTATTAATAAATTTTAATTGTGAAAATACCATACAGAGGGGTTACAATTACATGAGCAAGGTAATGAGTACATTTCTTGTCAAGCATTGTTGCCTCCTCCTTTGTTTCCCCTTCCCATCCCTGCCCTCCCATCTCCCCTCATCCCCCCCCCCCGCCAAAGTTGTAAAGTTCGTTTTTCCACATAACATCTTGTACATCTCATTGTTGCAATGGGTCCACCTGTATCCCTATTTATATACACAATGGAATTCTATGCCTCCATCAGAAAGAATGACATTGCCCCATTGGTTGGGAAATGGAAAGACTTGGAAAAAAATTATATTAAGTGAAGTAAGCCAGGCCCAAAGAAGCATAGGTCCCATGGTTTCCCTTGATTCTGATTTCTAAACATCCCAGCAACCCTGTGCTCAAGCACTCCCATAGGTGAGGGATGGCAAGTCCAGGCTTCCAGAAAACAAATTTAATAATTATTCACATCACCAGTATTTTAACCTAAGTGGCAATAAAGTGAGAAATCATGTTCCAGATCAACAGAGGGATCTGAAATCTAACTTCCTCACCCCCAAGAGTGACTTTAGCAGTCCTCCTTATGAGTTTGTACTTTCATTGGGCTTCCAGATACTTCCATGAGGAACTTTGACCATGATGACACACTAGCTGTTGCTTCAAGCTGGCCTTGGCTTTATTCCAAAAACACTGTCATGGGCTGTGGAAGAGGGGCCAGAAGGCCAAGGAAGCTATGTGCTCCTCCTTTCCTACCTTCTCCCCTCTCCATCTACTTATGGGTGGCTCAGGTGTGTTTGTCGTCCTTGGAGACTCAAGCTATTACTCCTCAGAACAGCAAGGCTTTTCAAGATCTATCTGAATGTTAAAAAACCTTTATAATAGTAATGAAAATGACAGTGTAAAAATAGAAATGTACAAATGTGTCTATATCTATCTTTGCCTACTACATAACCCCTGATGGAGCAGGAAAAATTGCCTACCCTATGCCATTTCCAGATAGAAATTTTCTGGGCCAAGCCAGTGCTCCTAAGATCTAGGGATCTTTCCCAGAGAAATGGAGAAAAAGGCTTCAAGCAGAAACACATGACCCTTCACCCACTCCCGCTACGGCTGTGGAATCTCTACTGGCATTCCTTTCAAGCAACACTATCAAACTCTTTGGCATATGTTTTACCTCTACCAGCAACAGCAAATACCAAAGCTGCTGCCTTCTACTTTATTTTTCATTTTTGTATTGTTATTATTAAGATGATGCACAGAGAGGTTACCATTTCCTAAGTCAGGTAATGAATACATCTCTTTTTGGACAATGGAACCCCTTCCTTCACTCTTTCCAAGTTTCCTCTTCCAGTCTCTACCAGAAAGTTATATAGTTCATTTTCAACACAGTATCTAGTGAGTATTACTGCTGAATTTGTTCACCTTTTGTCCCTCCGCAAAAGGCAGATTAAAAATAAGAAAAACAAGAAATTTTGATTTTTGAGGACTCTGCCCTTGTACACACACACACACACACACACACAGTCCTGGGATTTGGATTCAGGTCCTAGCCACTGTCCCTGGGCTTTTTGCTCAAGGATAGCATTTTACCACTTTTCTTGCCCAGGTTGGCTTCGAACCATGATCCTCAGATCTCAGCCGCCTGAGTGGCTGGGATTACAGGAGTGAGTCACCAGCACTAGGATAAGACTTTGCCTTCTCATTGCTGTATTCAGCTGCCCTTAGTGTTTGGATTTAAGGCAAAATTCTTGGAAAAGCCAGATATTTTTTTTTTACAGAAGTTTGGGTTTACTACCCAGCTTTGGACCCCATCTGAAGATGTGCTTCCCAGAGAGCAACCCACCAATGTTGACAGCTGTAAGTTGTCACATGGTAGTCATGTGATAGCCCCATCCCAGGAGGATCCCAACCTCACAGTGTAATTTGGACAGCTGTGTCTCTGCATGGTGTCTGTCACAGCCAGAGGAGATGAGTTTGCAGCATCGTTTTTCCTTGATGACATTTTAGATCCACATTGAATCTCCTGGGTAGTCAGCAACATACTGAGAAACATCAATGTTTTCTTCACCTATCTCTTCACACAAGTCACATGTATCTCCGAGGCTCTTCCCTTCAAACCTCTTTACTCTGAAAACATTCTGACCCTTCCGCCTCATTTCCTACTTCCCCACCTGCTGGGACTCAACAGTAGCTCCACATTTGGTCCAGCCTGCCTGTCTTTTTAACCCTCATTTTCACTGTCTCTTAAGACAAAGGTACTTGCTAAATGGGAAAGCTCTGAATCTTCCTTTGGTTTAAAGGAAACACTTCACTGCCTGTGTTTTGCTTCTCCTCTCACTCATATTGGTCAGCAACAAATAACACTGTGACAAGGTCACCCCATGATGGAATGAAGATGTTTCTGCTCCACATGGACAGGCAAGAGCTAGGCCATGGGAGGAGGACCTGGGCCCTCTCATGGAGCCTGGTACAGCCCTGAGGGCTTGACACAGGAAGACAATAGAAGTAGGACCTCTTCTACCCCATCAATGATACAATCACCCTTGGAGTCCTATATGCTGGAACCTCCATCTCTCACAGTAGGCCTCAAGAACAGAGAGGATTTCCATGAGCTTATCAGCTAAAAAACACCAGATAAAATCTAGGTACTTGCAACTCATGCCTGTAATCCTAGCTGCTCAGGAAGTGGAGATCTGAGAATCACATTTCAAAGCCAGCCAGGGCAGGAAAGTCTGAGTCTTATCTCCAATTAACCATCCCCCAAAAGCCAGAAATAGAGCTATGGGTCAAGTGGTAAAGCACCACCTTGAGTGAAAAAGCTAAGGAATGACACTCAGGCATTGAGCTTAAGCCCTGGTATAAATATAAAACAAAACAAAAATGACCTATTGGATGACTCCTACAATATTACTACATTCAATTGGTCTTTTCTGCCTCTGTCTCTCAAGAAGAGAACATAATCCATCAGCATGTTCAGGATCCAACCCTTGAACTGAGGAAGCCTTCAGCCTGGACTGCGGTTCCCTGGGCAATCTTCTGCATTTGTCTGCAAACTGCTTCTTTCCAATCACTGTCAGAAGTTGATTCTTCACAGACCAGCTGAGGTCATGCGAAGATGGAAAATCCTGCATAGCGAAGTGACTTGTTTGAGGCCCACAGTTAATTATAATTGCACCAGGAGCCAGGGCTAGGCTCACCTGTTACTGTTCACTGCTCAGGACAAAAGGAGTTCAACAGGAACAGAAGCCCCATTAACGCCACAGGGGGCCTGGGAAACATTGGAAAAGTACAGAAGCTCAGGAATGGTAGATCTAAATGCAGGGCTTTGTACAAAGTACATTCTCCCTCCTGGTGCACATGGTCTTGACAGTATTTACATACAGAGCACTTGCATACAAGCACAACACTCATGTCTGCCAGGGGGCTTCAGTCATTCATATGGCATCTGGAGAGAGGTGGGGAAGGAAGAAGGAGGAAAACCAAACTCAGCCCAATCTGTATATGTCTTCATCCAATAGGGTAGCTGTGGTCAGAGTTAAGGTGTGTAAGGCACAGGCTCAGATATAGGCTCCAGGAACTGTCCTCACATGGCATCTGAGGATAACAAACCCATTACATGGTTTCTTTTTTTAACTCTATTTTTTTGTTGTTGTTCTTGGACTCTTCCTGTATTAAATGTATTGATTTGTCCATGATAACCTAAGGAGCTATTTTAAATGGAAGTTTAGTCAATATTTTAAATGGAATTTTAATGAATATTGTCAGCATGTATCTATGAAAACAAGTATCTATTAATAAAAATTATATTAAGGAGAGTGAGGAAAAGAGTGGGTCGGGGAGGGATGGGTGAGAATGTTGGAAGGAATGGCATTGATCGAGATATACTGTATTCATAAACTGCTTTGTTAAGTGGCAAATCCTTTGTGCAATTACATAAATAAGTGAATAAAAGGTTTTCCATAAAATAATTGTGCTAGTCATATTACCATACAGGTATCATCAAAGCAAAAGCAAAAGCGCTACTGTGAAACATTAAAAGACTTCCTTCTAATTCCTCCTACTCCATGCAAGAATGTTCCCTAAAATTTCCCTCCACACTCAATACCAAACACTCCAAGTCAATAGATTCCTCTCATCTTGGGCTGGTGCAAAGAAGGCAGTGAGCTCTGTCTAGAGAAAAGGGCTGGAATGACAGCAAGGCACATGAGGAACAGTGAGGAACTTAAGTGACTCATCAAACAGACAGACCTACCATGTGCACTCCTCTCAAAGCATTGCTGACACTTCTGCTCTGCCATCATTTCCTCTCCAGCTTAGTTTGGTGCTGTGAGATTATGATTTGTGTGTGTGTGTGTGTTTGTATGTGTGCATGCGTGCATGTGCTCATGTGTGCTGGTACTGAGGATTGAACTTGAGGACTGAGTGCTGTCCAAGCTCAAAGCTGGTGTTCTACCACTTGAACCCTATCTCCACTTCAAGCTTTTTGCTAGTTAGTTGGAAATAAGAATCTCACAGACTCCCTTCCCAGGCTGGCTTCCAACCTTGATCCTCAGATCTCAGCCTTCTAAGTAGTTGGGATTCCAGGCATGAGCCACCAGGATCCAGGTTTTGATTTTGTTTATTCCACAAAAAAAGAATGGAGGTTGAGGAACAAACAGATAAATAGGTACTGTTCTAAAATCTAAGCAGGGGCAATGAGAAGTAACAATTAATGGTGCAGTCCTCCAAAGTCTTGAATGTAGGAATAGTGGCCTCCTATAGCTAGGTGTAGGAGAAGGCTGAAATAGTAGAACTGGATATGCTAGATTCCAAGTGGAATTCCCTCTCCCATGCCAGAGAGCTCGGAACTAACTATACCTCAATCCTAAACAAAAAAGGAATGGAGGATGGGAACAAGGCAGAGAGGTGGGGGGGCGGGGTGGACTCCAGGATGAAAATCTCCAAGAAAACAACTAAATCAATAGAATTTCTGGTGGTGGCAAACCATACAATTTTTTAGCATTGTCAATAATTCAGGATAAACAGATACACAGGAAAAATAGGTGCACAGAAAACAAAACACATGAAAAATAAGGTGAATTATTAACTCAAAGAAAACAGGTTTTACAAGAAAGAAAGTGCAACCATAGCTTACTATGTAGCTTGGCTGTGAGCAATAATGACAATCCTAACAGTGCAAATACTAGATAAACACTTTACAATAACCAATGACGCTGTACCTATAATGGTGATGTGCTTATAAGGATGATTATACCTTTGTGGTTGGGGTGGGGGAGAGTACAGACTCTAGTAAAGAAGAATAAAAACCTTGTCTTTTGTTCCAGGAAGTTAAAAGAAAATATGTAATAGCAAAAGATAAACATACAGCAATGTGACAAATTATGAAGACAAACCATGAGAATGAGCTTTGAAAGAATCTCCCGCTAGAGAACTGAGAGTAGACAGAGGGGGCAGGGGGGCAAGTCCTGCTGATTTTCAATGACTTTAGGCAATGTGCTAACAGAGATAAATCAAATTCAGAAATATGAGTCTAAAAAAATGAAAGAACTGAGTGGCCAGAAGCACTCCAGTAGAACCATAAACAGACATTATTTCTAAATGTTTTTGACGAGAGAAGAGCTTTATTCAACAAGTTTTAAAAATCTATTCATTTATCCAGGCGCCAATGGCTCACGCCTGTAATCCTAGCTACTTAGGAGGCTGAGATCTGAGGATCATGGTTCAAAGCCAGCCCAGGCAGGAAGGTCTGTGAGACTCTTATCTCCAATAAACCACTCAGAAAACCAGACATGGTACTGTGGCTCAGATGGTAGAGCACTAGCCTTGAGCTGAAGAGCTGAGGGACAGTGCCCAGGTCCAGAGTTCAAGCCCCATGACTGGCAAAAAACAAAACAAAATCTATTCATTTTATTCTACTCATTCGATTACTATTCATTCGTTACTAGTTATTACTATTACCAAACAATGCATGCATTTTGGTGATCATGTGAGATTTAGTCAATAGTTACTAGACATTCTTCCTTATTCCCCAGATCTCCCCCATTTAGTTGGTACACAGATCAGGTAGCAGCGAGGGACAGAACTTGTGACTGGGCAGCAGAACTTAGAAGGCTTACAGTTGTCTGAGGAATTACCCAGAGTGAATCACACTGAGAATATGGGTCTGATCCATGTGGAGTTAGTGGGCCCCTGAGAAGTAGACTTCACAGTGTCCAAGAATCTGTACTTTGGAAGCCAGAGCACTGAGAATCTGGCCTTCCTCAGTCCAGGAGAGTCCTGGTGGTTATCAGCATGTGTTCTCCCCTTAGTTAAGCTGAAATCACCAGCAACGTGAAGAGCCAGCCCTGAGAAGCAGACTGGCTTTTTAAGTAGCTTGAAATCGACATATTGATCCCTCCTGCTCAGCAGCTGTGGCCTCTGTGGCCTTTCCCTCCTCGGTGGGCTTATTTCCATGGCATTGGAATCTGCTCTCCCTGAGAGGATTGAGATGGTTCCTTGTTAACTTTAATCTACATACCCCAGTCCCAAATTGATCCCATTTTGAATGGAAAAGCTTTCCAAGCCAGAAAGAGTATGTTAAGATGGAGGGAGGAGCAGTGTCTGGGAAGTCAAGGAATCACGTGCAGGTTAAGGGTGGCTCCTAGCAGCTCACACATAAGTTCAGCTTATATCCATATGCTTCCCACTCCCCACCTGGCTAACGTGCTACCTGAGCCCCTAGTGTAAACAATGCTTGTTAAATATATCCATCTCCTTCCATGAAATACGACTTACAACAAGGTAAGCTGACTTATTACTTCATCTCGTGTCAGTATGGAGTCAGTCTCCCTTGATAGAAACTCTGAGAATATGAGAACAGCTGGCCAGGGTAGAGGTGAGGAAAAGAGATATTATTGCCTTGCAATTTCCTACCTGGGGATGTGCTAGAGTCTCCTGGGATGCCAGGAAAGATGTTCCTGAGAAGCACCATGCAGCTCTCCTCTTCTGAATTTGAGATGGGTTTCTATGAAACTCATAACAGCTTGAGAACCCAGAGGTAAGAGCAGTAATCTCAAACCAGGACTTCAAGAGCAGATTGGGTAAGACTCTGGTGATGTCGACCTCTGCCAAAATGTTGTTGCGCTCCCTCCCCGCCCCCCCATTTCCTTCCTTTTTCCTTCCTTCTTTACTTTTCTTAGACCTATTTTAAGATTCATTTGGACTTTGGTTTTATTAGATTCAATGTAATTAATATATCACATCTCATTCTCCATATCTCTGTATAGAAATGGTGCTTTGGATGGACCACTCAAATCCTGCAAATCAACCCTGTGTCACTGCAGATAGCCTGATCTGTGTGAATGTGTTTAAGGCAGCCCAGTCAAAAGGCTGGTGTCTCCTGATAATTGCCATCACCCACATGACTTGGTGTTTAGAGACATGGTGTATGGTGGCAACTTGGTATGTGTCAAATCCTGGATATCATCAATTTGATTCTGCTGGGTTTGTGTTTTTTTCCACATGAGTTAATGGAGATAGTGCTGGTGTAGACTGTGTACCATAAAGCTTTGAGTGGTGTGGGTCTTGTTTCTTTGCCTGCAGCTCAGCCATCAACAAAGTTAGAGATCAGAGGCCTCAGGAAATACTCTAAAATCTGATCCAAACGAGCCAACAGGCCAAGATGGACATTATAGTATTATTTAGAATGAAATATCTGAAATCCTAATGTTTGATTGCACAGGTACAGCAATCCTTGTGTAGCTTCTTCATAAAAATACTGCTGTCTTTGTTAGAACAGGTACACAGTATTTTCAAACATGTTAAAGATGCAATCCAGTGTCTTTTGAAACCTTGACTGGTGAATTCTTTTATCTTCTCCCTTTAAGGTAAGGGTTTAAAACATTGCCTACACCTTGATATTACCTTGAGGAATTGAATAAATATCAATGCCTGAGTCTGATTGCCTAATTGGAACCCAGCCTTGGGGGGGATGTGGGGATGTGTCTGACATGCTATTAGTCTTCTCCACTGCTCCTCCAGGCTTATTTGTTTTGCTTTAAAACAATATAGGGTTTTTTTGTCAGTTGTGGGGCCTGAACTCTGGGCCTGGGCTCTGTCCCTCAGCTCTTCAGCTCAAAGCTAGCGCTCTACCACTTGAGCCGTGGCGCCACTTCCGGCCAATCCTGGTTTTATAGGAGGCTTTTCCCAGCAACTACATCTTTGTCTTTTATAGGTAAATGAGTATTCATGTTGGCAGAGAAAAAAACCCTTTTGTGACGTGTGTGTGTTTGTGTGTGTGTGTGTTCCTAGTTAAATATGTATGTTTCAGCTGGCAGAAATCAACTACATTCTATCTCATTCTGCTTTACAGTTAGGACAAGCTCTGCTAAGATAAAGATCGAGGAGGAGCAGGAGGTTTCTGGGAAACCTAGGGATTTAATTTTCCTATCTGTAATGTGAAGATAGTGTTTCTATATTAAGGCTGGTTTGGGAGGCACCCATGTCATCCTTTAGATGCAAGGTGCTCAATGATGGGATCATCAGAGAAAGATGCGACTGTTGTGAACGCAACAAAAGACTCTGAGAATCCTGGAACAGGCCTCAAATTCTCCATTGATTGGTTTAAAAGAAAATCAAGTTGGCTTCTAGTAAACATCAATTTGCCATATGGACTGCCACAATTAGCCACGTAGAGCCACAGTGATGTGACCTAGACACAAGATTCCTGGATCAGAACAACTAATGGTATATCATCACCTGAACAGAGGAGGTAGGAGCCTAAACCTTCTGTCCTGCCTGTAGCCAGCCTGTGAAATATTGAGGCAAAGCAAAAGCTTATTTTTTTTTAGGAATTTTAAAGACTGCCTCATGGTCACCGGAATGATTTAGAATCCCTCTTCCCACTTCAAATTTAATTGAACAGCATTCTTGGCCAGAGAAGGTAAATAACTTTTACTGTGTGCCACTCTACTTACAATTTATTTACTCCTCAGACCAACCACACTGATCCTATCAGACACCATGGAAAGTACTTTCCATACAGGAGTACTTATTCACATTTTTTCAGGGAGGTTAAATAAAATGCCTGCTTAGGATTCCTACTACTAAAATTCAAGTCAGACTTTCAATCCAGAGGCTTTAATACATATTCCCACCTCATACTCCTCTGTAAAGTAAGACATGATTTCATTCACCACCATGAGTAGTACCTCCTATCTCCCCAAGGGATCTTGAAAGGGCATAGAAACTGCTGAGCTGGCCTCAGAGCTTCTCTGTTCCTCTCTCCCTACAGGACTGCTGCCCTTTGAAGTCACCAGGAGGGGTCACCAAGAGGTCATGACCCCTCTAATACCTATCTCCATGTCACTCAGTGTCACCAGACCACCACCATTGGCACATGTGGACTATGGTTACTTGCTTGTCACTGTGTCAAAACACATGAAGAATCAACTTAGAGGAGGAAAAGTTCATGTGGGGTCAGTTTTTGAGGTTTCAGTCTGTGGTCGGCTGCATTGTAATGGACCTGCGATGAGGAGGCATCATAGCAGCAGGACACAAGGCAGAGAGGCTGTTCACCTCATGGTGGCCAGGAAGCAGGGCGACAAGAAGGAACTAGAGACACCTTGATGTCCTATTTCCTCCAACCAGGCCCAACTTCTTCCTAATTTCCTCCTCAGAATAATGCCACCAACTCATGAATCTTTTGATGGATTAATATATTGATTAGGTCAGAGCCCTGCCTCTGAACATTAGATTGGAAATCAAGCCTTCAACTTATAAGTCATTAGAAGGGACACATCAAATCTAAACAATAACATGATCGGTTTACTCAGCTATTCCACGTAGATTGTCATACTACAATCTGCTGAAGAGTTTGACAGCTCTAAATCATCTAAGTAGTTCATCTGTTGAGTTATCTTTTACTGGTAGGAATTCACCCTGACAATACTCTCCCATCATCAAAATATATATAAAAATATATATATAACCCAGGGATGGGAAGGTAGCTCAGTGGTAGAGTGATTGCCTTGCATGCATGAGGCCCTGGGTTTGATTCAGAAAAAGCAGAAAAAACCAGAAGTGATGCTGTAGCTCAAGTGGTAGAGCGCTAGCCTTGAGCTGAAGAACTGAGGGACAGTGCCCAGGCCAGAGTTCAGGCCCCATGACCGATAAAAACAAAACAAAACAAAGAAACAAACTACATATATATATATATATATATATACACATATATATATATGTGTATATATGTATATATATATATGTGTGTGTGTGTGTATATATATATATATATATATATATATCACAAATGAAATGAGGCTGCCCATTGCATTCTTTGCAATACAATGGCTGCAGGACTGTTCGTTAGTTACAAAATATTGAAAACTATCTACATGCCTTTTAGAGAGTTATTAAATAAATACACATTCATCCATTGGGATATAAAGCACCTATCAGAAAAGAATGAAGATCTTCAGGATATGATACATGGTGTACTTCGTGTTTAAAAAAAATGAGAAAGGGGCTGGGAAGGTGGCTCAGTGGTAGAGCGCTTGCCTTGCATGCCTGAGGCCCTGGGTTCGATTCCTCAGCACCACATAAGCAAAAAG
>NW_012267241.1:8703242-8722326 GCF_000151885.1 Dipodomys ordii
AAGAAAAAAGCCAGAAGTGGCGCTGTGGCTCAAGTGGTAGAGCGCTAGCCTTGAGCTGAAGAGCTGAGGGACAGCGCCCAGGCCCAGAGTTCAGGCCCCAAGACCGGACCAAAAAAAAAAAGAGAGAGAAAATGTCTGCTCATTCATGCAACAAGAAACAAGAGAATGATAAAGCAGAAATGAGTGGAAATGAGGTAGAAAGCAGGAAGAAAGGAAAGGTAGAGGAAGAGGAAGAGGAAAAGAAAAGGGATGTGGAGAAAGAGGAAGAAAAGGAGGAAGAGAAAAAGTTGGAGGGGAGAAAAAAGAAGAGGAGGAGAGGAAGAGGAATAAGAAGGGATATTTTCTCTCTCTGAGTTCCTTTTTTATAGTATTTCTTTGGAAACCAGGATTATACTTCTCAATATAGATAAATAAACAAAATAATAAGCAATTAAAATCAGTCAGGATGTGAGGACCCAGAAGTGGAGTACAAAAGTTACAAATGAATCTGACTGAATTACAAAAGAGTTTCTGAAACTCTGAATGGGGAGGTAAGAAGAAAGAAAACTAACTTCCATAACTTTGGAAGTATCCAGTACCTTCACTAGATACTGGAAAGCTAATGGCAAAGAAGAATTCTATGATAAATATCTTATTATAGTTAGTTGGGTGCTTTACATGTAGAGATTAACGATTTAGAAAATATTTTGTGTGTATTTGGACCAAAGTAAACATACTATGGCTGATAGGCCACAATGCTCATGAATGGATGCAGGAGTTTCACATATGGAAAAGGGGAAAGGTTAAGATAACTTCTAGAGGATTGGGTTAGAATGATCTATATTAGTTGAAACACAAGGTTTTAGATATATTTCCTAGAATAAGTCACTGTGCCCTGACACGTCATTATGAGTGACCACACAGTCCCCAAGATACAAGTACCCTCCACCGAAAGGAAACAAAATCCTGGGAGACATGGTTGATTCCAGGACTGAGACATGAATATCTTGAAGTCCAAAAAAATTCTCAATAAAATATGATTCAAAAATGTCTGAAGAACACGGGAGTCAACTTAAAAGACCTCCCAATGGTCAGATCTGAAAAGAAGTTGAACAAAATAAACAATCATCATAATCAGCTCTAACCCATAATCTTAAATACCCACAGAGTCTAAACTAAAATAAATGAATAGAGGAGGGAAGCCCATCTATGCTGTGAAATTGTGAAGGCAAGGTAAGCAGCAGTATCTTTACATGATCTCAGCATCTCCCAACAAGATGTTTATTGATGACAGAAAAGAAAGCAGTAGCTTTCTAATGAGGGTGAATGAGTGTGTATGTGTATGTGTGTCTCTGCTTTCTAATGAGGGTAAATGAGTGTGAGAGAGGAGTGGGGAGGAGAGAGAGAAGAGAGAGAGAGACAGACAGAGAGAGAGAGATGGAGGGAGAGAGAGAGAGAATGTATTTTCCTGGGGATTGAACCAAGAGCTTTTGGCATGCAAAACATACATTCTGCTACTGAGCTACATCCTCATCCCCAACCATACATTTACGGTGGGAAAACTTGTAGATACCATTAAACAATAAAGGTCAGCATCATGGTCCCCCATGTGACAAACAGAGGTGTGTAAATTTTCCCAGTATTTTTGTCAAGAATTCAATCACAGGGAAAAAGCAAACAAACCCCCGCCCATCTGAAGGAACATTCTCCAACAACTGACATGTACACTTCAAAAGTGTCAAGGTCATGAAATAGAAATATTAAGCAATTGTTACAAGACAGAGACACAGTATGAATTGCATGATCCATGTTGGAATGCTGCATTGGGCCCTGGGACAAGAAAAGGGGCATTAAGTGGGATAATCATCCAAATTCAAATTGAATCTAAAGAAGAAATCTCCAGAACTGTAGCCAAGCTAATCTAGATTTTATGTTGGTACTGGTTATATGTTAAGATTTGGGGAAACAGCAAAAGGTTTTCAGAAAGTCTTTATGGTTTGTTTGGGAGGGTTGTTTTTTGTTTTTTGTTTTTTTTTTGCAACTCTTTGGGGAAAATCAGCAATTATTTCAAATGGAAAAGTTAAAAATACATTTTTCACAATAAAAAAATAAAATAAAATAAAAATACATTTTTAAAAAAAAAACTTGATAGTTGTTAGTGGCTCATACCTGTAATCCCACCTACTGGGAAGGTAAAGATCAGGAAGACTTCAGTCCCAGGGAAGCCTATACAAAAAGTGTGCAAGGCCCTGACTCAACCCACAGTTGGGTATGGTTGTATATACCTGTTATCCCAGGTATGCAATAGGCTGAGATTAGGGGTTTCTTAGTTACAGGCCACTCTGGGCAAAAAGTTTATGTGAGTCCATCTCAACAGAAAAGGCTAGAGAGTAGAGGCATATGACTCCCATCCCAATTATGACAAGAAACATAAATAGGAAGAGTGTAGTCTAGGCCAACCTGAGCAACATGTAATACGCTATGTCAAAAATTAGCACAGCAAGCCAGGCACAAGTGGCTTATGCCTGTAATCCCAGCTCCTCAGGAGGCCGAAATCTGAGGATTTCAGTCCAAAGCCAGACTGGGCAGGAAAGTCTGTGATACTCTAATCTCCAATTAATCAGCAAAAACCTGAAGCGGAGGTGTAGATCAAGTGGTATAGCACTACTTTTGAGCCAAAGGAGTCTAGGGATAGTGTACGGACCTTGAGTTGAAGTCCTAAAACTGAAACAAAACAAAAAAAAATAAAGAAAAAAAAAGCAATAAGGGCTTGCTCAAGTCATAGAATGCCTGCTTAGCAAGCACAAAGCTCTAACTTCAAATCTCAATACAGGCTCATGCCTGTAATCCTAGCTACTCAAAGCCAACCTGGGCAGGAAAATCTGTGAGACTCTTATCTCCAATTAACTATCAGAAAACTGGAAGTAGTGCGTGGCTCAAGTGGTAGAGCTCTTGCTGAAGAGTTCAGGGACAGCGCCCAGGCTGAGTTCAAGCCCATGACTAGAAAAACAAGAAAAAAAATCCCTTCAGATTTCAAAGGACAACTGTATTTTCTATTGTGAACCTTCAACTGCTTCAAAATAAAAATTATTTTAAAAAGAAAATTGTCCCATCAAATCTCCATTATTGGGAATTTACCTGTGTTTTTCTCTATAACTTCCCCCAAAGTGAGATAAAGAAATAGACCATGTAAAAATACTCATTCACAAAAGGTCCAAATCATCCGATTTTTTAAGTGTCAGCAGAGAAAGTCCTTGTCTATTAGAGGGCTGAGGGAAAATACCCACTAGTTTTGACCTAAATGAAAACTATCTTATACTTTCCTGTGTGACAGACGTTGTTAGGACTATACTTTGAAAGAAAAAAATGAATCTCTGACCTCCACAGACTCTGACCCAAAGCATCCCACATACTTCAAAGAAGTGTGAACCACAATCTTGCAAAATACAATACATAAGACAGCAAACATGAAGGGGCATGGAGGGAGGGGGAAAGGAGAGGAGAGGCTTGGAGGGAGAGGAGGGGGATTGGAAGGGGGTATGCCAAGAACACATGGAATGTCCAGTGTCTGGAAGTTGAGAAGTTCTCCAGTCGCTGGCAACGACATTTCTAAATAGTGAAAAATAATGACACTCTCACACCATGACTCATAAAGGAAACACTCTGTAATCAGTAATTTATTATTCTGTTCCGCAGCTTTATTCCGACTCTCCTGGACTAAAGGCAGAATTCCTAACTTTGCATAACTTGACTTGCCCTTTCTCCTTTTGTTTTGTGGACTTTTTCTTTCAACCATGCAATGCATCAGTGTAACTTGACCGAGATCCCCTCTAGCGCTGCTAAACAAATCTGATGGCCACAACCACATGAGTAGGGGCATTTCCACCCATAAAGCAGGCACAGCATCTGTACTGTGGCAGGGGGTGGTGAGGAGGAATGGCTATAATTAAGGAGCATCATGCCAATTGCATAGCATGGCTGTTTCATGATGTCTTCTCTATAGTGTGTGCTTTTCCTAGTATCTCCTCTCTATCATAAGCCTAAAATAAAAAAGGGCCACCAACAGCAAGAGACTGAGGAGAATGCAGCCAGCAGGGTTCAGCTCACTGCACAGCAAAGGAGATGTGGGCAGCCGCCTCACAGAAGACTTTCAAAAGTCTTCTGGACCCAACTCAAGTCTCCCTGTCTCCAGGCAGACTTCCTGAAGGCCGCCAGTCTCAGCCTGGTCCCACAAAACTCTAAGGTTCCATATTTTCTGGCACTTGCTGAAATAAAGCAGAATTGGCTGTTTCCTTCCCTACCTTCTGGCTGGGAGATGGGAGCAAGGTCCACACCCCAGACCCTTCTGCATTTCCTAGCATCAGACACAATGCTTGGCCCAGCTGTGCCAGTCTCACCACTTGCTGGTAGGTAGATGGAGCCTGTGGGTGCAGACCCAAGCACACAGTCCAGTTACAGAGCACAAACCTGTTAGTCTGCCTGTTTCACCCTCCTCCTACAGGCCAGACAGTGCTGCAGCTGCTGAGAGAGACTCACTTTTATACAGACCATGTGAATGACCATGATTACAAAGAAGAATGTTGTCAAAGAAAAACAATGAAGACAGCACAGCAAGCTCTAAGACCATGTAATAGAGTGACCTCCCAGTTCTAAAGCTCACCCAAGCCAAAGCAGGGGTAGGGAGGTAGAGATTCTGTCTGAAGATAGTCTCAGCCTCATTTCAAATCCCAAAGGATAAACAAGATGAGCCGAGCGCTCAGCTTTGGAGGAAAGGTGACACACGTGTCCAATCTAGGCAAGCTAAGAAGATGAGACTATAAAGCCATTTAAAAACAAGTGTGTGTACTATTGGAGGGAGGGTCCCTACCATAAAAAGTGCTTGGACTGATTGTGAAGGGGTGGACAGGTGAGACATTGCCTAAGATAGATTGCATTCCAAAACTGCTTCATTAAATGGCAGCTCTTTGTACTGCTAAAGAAAAAAATTAAATCACAATAACTATACACACTTTATATACACTTTTCAATAGTTCTAACAAAGCTAATACATCTTCTTATAGATGTTTTCTTATTTTAAAAAGTCCTTAGATTCATTAGCAAATTTTTTAGGCTATCCCAGGTGCCATCTTGCCTGGAAACAGAAGCCCCAGACGAGCAATAAATAAGGAGGAGATATTTTTTTAAGTGGAGGCTTTGAGTTTGCTTCCACAAAAGATGCTTAGAAAATAACTGAAAATCTGTTGAGTCCAGCCTATCCTCCATAAGAGATATGACTCTGTGAGCCCCTACCTGTGGGACAACTCTAGGAATAGCATTTATCACATTGCTGAAACACACAGAGAAGCAGACACAGTAATACATCCTCTTATGAGACCCATACTTTGTTCACAATATTTGTTACTGAGAGTCATTATTATAAACACTGCTTTATAGAGCACCCAGAGAAGCCAATCAGTAGAGTATCAGACTTTTAAAATGAACCAGTTTGTGTTTAGGATTTTATGCTGTCAAGTTTCATTGTTAGAAGCCAAATTATTGAACAATAACAAAAAAGGCAAGGTTTGAAGCACTTTTCAAAGTACTAATGGAAATAGTAGCTGAATACAGGTTGTTTAGTAGATTTTCTGAAGGAACTCTATTTCCCAAGCAAGATTATCTCCCACCGAGTCTTCCCAAGCCTGAATTATAGAAATGATTTACTCAAGACTTGGTGTCTTGGTATAAAACACGAAAATATTCATAGCACTGAAGGAGGAAAACAAAGTCTTCACATTTAAGAAGTGGTGAACAAAGTTTGAACAAATACAGCAGTGATAGCACTGCTATCCTATATGTTGAACGTGAACTATGTAACTTGTGGGTGGGGATGAGAGGGAGAAAATGCAAGAAAATGAAGGAGGGATTGACACTATTCAAAAAGAAATATACTCAATCTCTGACATATATAATTTTAGCCCCTCTATATCACCTTTACAAATAAAAATGTAAAAACAAAAATGTATTCTGACTTATATACCCATAACCCCTGTTAATATCACCTTTACAATAACAATTAAAATGCATATTTAAAATAAAGAATCCTAAATCCAAATGAAATTCCTCTTTCTCCCCTTCTAAAATACATTCCAAACCTGACCAATAGCATTGATCAAAGGCCAAGACACCATTATTACATGCATTAAGCAAGGTGTCGTTTGCCATCCTCTGCAGTTGACAGTGAGCCATGAGTACAAGAAAAGTCTTGGTTCTAACCCTTTGCCTTCGTCCCTTCTGAGAGTGTCCTCCACATGGCCCCAGACATCTCAGGGGTCCCCTGAAATTAGAGCCTCCAGGTCATAGAGGATTCATTTCCAAAGCTCCACTGCTGTTCCCCACACTGTGGAAGCCTGAGTTGGCTGAGAGCTCTCTGCCCTTTGCAAGGAAAACAAAAAGACCTTCAGCAAAAATCTAACAGTGTCCATTTTGTTTGCAACCCCATAGCATGCAGAAGTGGAATAAAGAGAAAGCCACATCTCACCCGAACTCCCCACAGCAAACACCAGAATCAACAGACCTATTTAAAAATCTTAAAGAGAGGGAAAGAAAAGAAAGCCTTTAGGCATCCAGCTGGCACTCTGCAGATTCTTTGTGTAGAGGATCTGAAATTACAGATCAGAGTAAAACAACATGGGCAAAAATAAAGAGCAATCAGAGCCTCTTTCTGAAGAAAATCTCCAGGACAGCTATGGTCCTGATGGGTCATTGGCCGCCCAAGGCAGCTGTAATAACTGTTCTGGAAAACATAGGTCCCGAGAGGCAGAGCTTGCTTGGTAACATAGAGGTATGATTACTGGAAAGCGGAAATGCTCCAAGAAAATTGCCAAATGGGAGGAAGGACTGTTTTTAGCCAATGGATAAAAATGATTAGATGCAAAATGATGAATTGATTGATCAAATGTTAAACGCATTTTCCCTCTCCTTGGGCTAGCACTGGGTCTTGACCTCAGGGGTTGGCACTATGTCTTAGATTTTTCATTCAAGGTGGCTTCTCTACCATGTGAGCCACAGCTCTACTTCTGTTTTTTTGCATATCAGAGTCTCGTTGACATTTCTATCTGGGCTGGCCTTGAACCAGGATCCTCATCTCAGCCTCCTGAGTAGCTAGGATTGCAAGTATGAGCCAGTAGATGCCCAATTGCTAGATGCATTCTTAAGGTACAGACCCTAAACATGGCACACCTCCTGTGTATTGTGCCCTGTTGGCATGTATTTCAAGGGACAGGTTTATTTTCTCATTCTCAGTTACACTCAATACCACTCATTCACTGCACAACAGTCATGGTTCCTCTTATTTCTCTGCAAACTTTCTGAGCCTTCCCACTGAAAGGAGAGTCCTCTTCACATTTCCTTTTATAGTCTTATATAACCCAAATTATAATGATAAAGCCATCTCCAAACCATATGTTAGTGGCTCTAAAATTACAACAAAGCCTGGACTGGCCAGCAAGTACTACAGGACAGGAGATTTGGAAGGAACTTCAGAGGCCACCAAAGTCATGGAAGACATCCCTACCCAGCTATCAAACTTGCTCAAACCTGAATCAAATCTGCCCACCAGTAACCTTGGAATAACCCAGGTCTCCTTGGGACAAATGTGACCATTAGGCAGAACTTTTCATACCCTTGCTTGACTTCCAGGACAGTCTTTCCCCCAAGGCCTCTGACCACCCTGAATTTTCCTCCTCACATTCGGGATCCTCTGAATATCCAGATTACAAAGGATGGCAGCTATGGGCAGTTCACATGCCCTCAAAGAATACAAAGCATCAAGGATCACTCGGCCTGCAAGGGTGACATTAACAACATTCTGTTAATGCAGTCAACCTTCCCGTTTAGAAATGCTGCAGTATCTAATCACTTGTTATCTTCAATCTGAGGTTGGCCTAGTAGTACCTTACACTGTTAGCTAACCCATACTAGCTCCACATGATGTTGTAATCATTCAGAAATGCTCACCAAGTACTTATTCATTTATCCCAAATGTCATTCTGATTCAGTAAGAAATTGCTAATTGCTATGTACTAGGTGGTACAGATTTTACTAGAGATCGCTGGCAGACTTCCAGAAATTGAACTTTTTTTTTTGCCCTGTGGATTTTTATTTCTACAGTGAGCTTCCTTTCTGGTCTTGTGGCAAATGGAGCTCATGCACAAAGCTGCACTTCTGGATCATTAACTAGCTAAGGGGCTGTCAGTCTCATGTGTTGTTTCTCTACAAAGCCCCTTTCACTACCAGAAGAGATAAAAATCATCTGGGGTCCGCAGCCCACCTTGATCTCATATGAAGAAGCTCAAGATCTCTGGAGATAACTAGCAAGGTTTAGTATCCATACACGGCAGCAAGCACTGGTTCCCACCAATGAGCTCCTGGGATGTGGCCAAACTCTCAGCCCTCTATGAGCACAGACAGGAAGCAGCACCCACAGGGCTGGCGGCAGGTCAGCTCGTTCATAGGCCTGTTCCTCTCCTTTCTTTGTCCTGAAGGCAAATTCTCTCCCAACTTTGACCACACCCTGAGATCCTGTGCATAGTGCCAGGGACAGGAGAGACCTGTCCCCCAAAGAGTAGGTCCTGTTCTATGCATCTCCCCTGATGTAAGAAGTGCACCCTCCTGTCATCAGATCTACCTTGCCCTGTGGTGCTCACCTCCCTCTCGGGGGGAAGCCTGGTCTGATACTCTCACCATTTCCCTCACTATTTCTCCAGTCCCAAGGATTCATTACCTGGGCTACCAAACTAAAGAAACACTTTGGTGGTCCAGTGTCAGTGTCTCACGCCTGTAATCCTAGCTACTCATTAAGCTGAGAGCTAGGGATCATAGTGCAAAAGCCAGTCTGAGCAGGAAAGTATATGAGACTCTCAGTTCCAACTAACCAACAGAAAACTGGAAGTGGCACTGTGGCTCTAAGTGGTAGAATGCTCTGAGCAAAAAAGCTCAGAGATAAGCCCTGAGTTCAATCCCCATGACTGACAAAAAAAAAAAAGAGAGAGACAGAGACTTTGATGGTTTGGTATGGTTAGTACTGGAGTTTGAACTAAGGGCCTTGACTTGCTAGGCAGGCACTCTAGCCTTGAACTACATCCCATATCTCTTTTTAGGTTCTTTTTCAGATCAGGTCTTGTAACTTTTTTTCCCAGAACCACCCTCAAACTTTAATTCCCCTCATCTCTGCCTTCTGAGCAGCTGGGATTACAGACATATACTAGCACACTCCCCAAAAGGACATTTTTAACTGCTGTTCTTTTCCTCCATAGCAAAGGAATGAGCTTGACTTGTAGCAAACCAAACTGTTGTCTATTTCAAAGTTAAGAAGGCATGCTGGAGAGATCTGTAGCACCATGGATATCTGGGAGAAGGAGGGTAACTGTGTCCCTCAACACCCCATTCCCTCCCATACAGAGTCTGCTGTGGAACACTGGGTGTGGTCTGTTTCTTTTGCTGGGGCTCTAATCTCATTAGTTACAAACCTCCTTAGCTACCCCCTTCTTTTTCCCACTGAAGTTTGCTAATCATTTAAGATTGGCAGCAATCTGTACTTTAATACATAAGTTGTCTTCCCAGCCCCTCCCACAGGCAGACATGATTCTCCACACGTGCGCTCTGTCCCCCAGATTTGTTTCCCACTGCACAGTCAGCCACAGGAGTGACATCCAGACCCTACTACTTCCTCAGACATCCTGGTGACAGTGGCCTCGGGGAAAAACAATCTTCAATTTCTAGTTAGATCTCAACCCCTTCATGAGGTGTCTGTCACTCCCAAGCCAAAGCTTCAGGTGCCAGTGTGGTGCAGTTCTATCTTTGTTCTGTGCAATGTTGACATGTGGTCCCTTAATTAACACCTTCAACTGCAGCTGGAGCATATTTTAAGTTTCAGCAAAGAAACCTGGCACATTCAGGCAGCCTACACTGTCATTATGATGTGCCTGGAAACGTAGAGACCCAGTGACCCCATCTCCATGGCCATGGCTGCGTGGACCAGGCAAGTGTACCTGGCCTGAGGACCCCATCAGATTCCTCCTGTAAGGAGCCAACTGAAAGTGCAGTTGGTGAGGGATCCTGCATGACCATTCTGCTCTTGCATTCAAAGAGCCAATTGAGGTCCAGGAGCTAGTGGTTCTAACTACTCAGGGGGCTGAGACCTGAAGATCACAATTCAAAACCAGCCCAGGAAGGAAAGTCTATGGGACTCTTTATATTTTACTGGTGGCAAAATTCACTTATTATCAATTATTTAATGTAGATTATTTGACATGGGTAAATGTTGAGTATGCATGCATTTTTAGACCTACCTAGTCTTATATAGGCCTTCTTATATTTTCTTTTTATTTCATTATTATAATATCATTAAGTAGTTGTACAAAGGAGTTTCCATTTAACAAAGCAGTTGATGAATATACTATATCTTGATCAATGTCACCCTTTCAACATCCTCACTCACCCCTTCCCTCACTCTTAATTTTGAAGGCTATACATTGGACTCTTGACTGTATTCTCCACCTCTTCCCCCTCTTCATTCTTTTCCTTCTAGTTATGATATTTATTTAATTTTATTGTCAAGGTGATGTGCACAGTGATTACAGTTATGTACATAAGGTAGTCAGTACATTTCTTGTCAAATTTGTTACCCCCCCCTCATTTTTCTCCCACTTTCCCTCCCTTCCCACAGTCCTACCTCCCAAGTTGTGTTGGAAGTCTACAAGATTCTTATCTCCAATTAACCACCAAAAAGAAGAAGTGTGGCTTCAGTAGTAGAGTACCAGCCTTGAACAAAAATGCTAAGGGACAGAACTCCCCCCCCGGCCCTGAGTTCAAGCCCTAGTACTGCACAAAAAGAAAAGGAGACGATAGAACAGCCCAGCTGGAAGAGCAAAATAGAAATTGGGACATTTGGCCCTGGGGAAAAAGGAGATAAGAGAGGCACAGACTGGCCCAAGAATGTTCACTTTCCATATTCTCTCTCTCAAAAGGCCCAACTGCACTCCTGGCTCTGTATTCTGTAAGATGACCCTATATTCTTACTGGAAAGCTCTCCTACTAAAGCCAGCTCTGTGGAAACTCCAATTTTCAGCAGAGGGTGTAAACTGAGAAGAGGACAGGAAGAAGGTATTCTGCTATTTCAAAGCAAGAAGATGATGGCCTTATCAATAAGCCTTTCTTTAAGGCTTACACATCAATTTGCTTACCAATCCATCATCAATATCAAATACAATGTATCAAAATCAATGGCCCAAAACCTAAAACTAGGAATCCAGTAATTGCCAGTTCCTTCTATTGCATGTCTATGCCTCTCTTTCTTTGCATGTATTTGCCATCTTCCAATGTGGAAGGGCATCCCTCCATTCTCTGATGGATGGATGGATGGGGAGCCATCCACATGAAGCAGCTAGACACCTGCTCCCAGTCTACATAACTTCTTTATGTTCTGCCAGCTTGGGTACCACTCTCATTGCTATTTCTCATTTATATCTCCATCCTTTTCCCTGAGGACAGGGGACAAGTTTTTGTACTCAGGATCATAGTAGAATATTGTCAACGCATGGAGGCATGGATTCTGCATCCAAAAATCCCAGGTCCTCTACCTACTATACCATTCTCACTGAGATACTAAGCCCCTTTGTGCCTCTGTTTCCCCATTTTAAAAAGATATCACTGCACCCACCATGGAGGGCTACTGTGAGGCTAATATGAAACAATGCACGTAAAGTGTTTTCCAGAATTGCCATAAAATTAATGCACCCATATTCATGGATATTGCTGTGTTTTCCATATATTATCCCAAGTGATAGAAGGTAATCTCCATCACAACAGGTTTGGAAGTGAAGCCTAATAACAAGTGACTGATGAATTATTACTATGGTCCTAGGAATGGGTTTAACAAGAGAGTAGGCTTGATAAAAGGGATCTAGGCCCTGACGTCCTTTTGTGCCTTCCATCGTGGGAATGACTACACTAGAGACAAGTCCTCTCCAGCTGCAGATCACTCACCCTTGGACTCTTCAGCCTTTTACTATAAGAAATAAACTTTCTTCTTTATAAACTGCCTGGTAACTTATATTATTCTGTTAGAGCCACCCAAAAGAGATTAAAAATGTGTGTGCATACATAGCTAGCCAAGAGTTACAGGAATGCACTCAATACACACGTCCATTTACTGAGCACTAACCATATGTGTGTATTAAAATTTTTTACTTAAGAAAAAAAAAAAAGCCACATGTGCTGCTGAGCACCTGAACTCCCAGATTACCTAAGAAGTAAAGGCAAGAATATCTCCAGTTACAAGGCCAGCCTGGGCAAAGTTGGTGGGACCCTATTTCAAAGACAAAATAAAAACAGAGGGGGAAAAAAGGGGGGAATATAGCTTAAGGAGCACAGCATCCTGGTTTCAAAACCCAAGAAGAGGAGGAGGAAGAGAAAAGTTAACTAATAATCAGTGGTCCTGCCGAACAACTGACCAAAAATATCATTATCATTCAGAATGTTTTAAAATTTTGTATTAAATTCTTTTGGAATCAAATGCCATCATTGGAATCTCATAGTTTCTCTTTGTACTAAATGAACATAACCACATTTGATGGGTCTGGCCACTTTTGCTTGCATTCTGATTGTTCTTATTTCTTAACTGAGTAAGCTGTGAGAATATCAAGTTCTCCTTAAGCTCAAAGTTAGATAGCTGTGTGCTACACAACCCACATTTCCATTCCTGCCCTCCCTTGATAAGTTAGACACACAGAACCAGACATATTCACCCAACGCAACTTGAGCACTTCATCTCCTAAATGTAATTATTCTGTTTTCAATAGAGCCATTCATTTACAACAGAATATGGCTAGGATGCCATTTCTGGTAAAACAGCAAATGACTCATTCATTCAACAAATAGTTTTGGGGCCTCTAACTAACCACTGGTCTAGGTGCTGGGGACACCACAACAAGCAATTGATCAAAAGGCCCTGTTGTAATGTACTGACATTTTGGTGGGGGAGGAGTGGCAAGAAAAGGAACAATAATCAGTCAGCCATGCTTAGTCAATGAGTGCCACGAGGGCAAAAAAATGCATGCATTCCTAAAAATCACCATGCTATGAAAAATCTCCCCAGAAAGAACAGAAGGCACATTGGGAACCTAATTAAAACTGTACCACAATTGTAACACAGGCTAATAGGATATGCATGTGTGCTTAAATATAACACTTCACCATGAGAAAAAAAAATTTTGTCAGTCGTGGGGCTTGAACTCTGGGCCTGGGCTCCTGTCCCTCACCTCTTCAGCTCAAGGCTAGCGCTCTAACACTTGAGCCACAGCACCACTTCTGGTTTTCTGAGTGGTTTATTGAAGATAAGAGTCTCATGGACTTTTCCTGGCTGGGCTGGCTTTGAACCGTGATCCTCAGAGCTCAGCCTCCTGAGTAGCTAGGATTACAGGCATGCGCCACTGGGGTCCAGCTGAGAAAAATCTTAAGTGTGCTTCCAAAGGTGGTCATCAAGAGGAGCTGCTGAATGTCTGGGATGTGGAGATGAATGGATCATAGCTCAAGGCCAGGCCAAGCAAAAAGTTAACAAGACACTACCTGAAGAACAAGACAGACGTGGTACAAGCCTGTAATCTCAGCTATATAGGAAGCATTATGTAGAAAGATTCAGGTCCAAAGTTGACCTTGGATCAACTAACTAAAATAAAAAAGTCAGATGCATAGTTCAAGTGGTAGAGCTCTCACTTAGTAAGCAAGTGGTCAGGAGTTTCGTGCCCAGTATCACCAATAGAAAAAAGAGAGAGTTGTTGCTTATGAATGGTCATAGTAGGAAGGTTATGAAAACTAAGACTATTTTGTGATGCCATGTGGGTACAGATGTAGCACAATGCACAAGACATGAACTGAAGAGAACAGAGATGCTGTCAGTGTGTGCACAGGTCTATTTCATGTATTCCTCGGTGGCTGGGCGTAGTATTCTCATTCACCACGAGTCTCTGTGAACCTGCACACCAAACGTGAAATCTGTGCTGCATTCAAATTGTTCTCAAATGCCAATCTTATTGGAACACGTAGGCCACAGGTTGACCCATTGCAACAATGAGCATCTTGTACATCAAGATGCTATGTCAAGAAACAAACTTTACAATTTAGGTGGGGGATGGGGGCGGGAGGACGGGAGTGTAGTTGAGGATGTGGGAGGGAAGGGATGGTAGGGGAAAAACAAAGGAGGGGGTAACAATGCTTGATAAGAAATGTACTCATGATGCTGGGATGTAACTCAGTGGCAAAGCACTTGCCTAGCAAGTGCAACGTCCTGGGTTCAATCCCCAGTACCAAAAAAAGAAAAAGAAAAGAAAAGAAATGAACTCATTACCTTGCTCATGTAACTATAACCTCTCTGTACAGTATTTTCACAATAAAAAGAACAAGTATTAAGAAAGTATATGACATGATTGCTATAGAATACAGGACGTGATTGCTGTAGAAAACAGAAGCAGGAGAAGGGAAAGTGCATTGAGGGATTTTTGCTTAACTTTTTACCACGCAATTCTGTTCTCCTGTGTTCATTTCCTGTGTTCAGGTCCATCCCTCTTTCCTGTTCCCAGACCATCTGGTGCCCCTCCATATTCACAAGTATGTGTTGCTGTAGCTGTCCCATGAGCCAATGGACCAAGTAGTCTTTGGGTACCTTCTACTCATAAGCCAATCTGATCCAGTACATTGAAATGACAGCACACAGTCCCTCTCCCTGGGATGAAGGAGTCTGGGTGCATTCTGAGCACCCACCTCACTCTGTTTCCGGTGTGTCCAGGAATTCTCACTAGCTTCACTGTGTTTTTCACATTTTTTTCTCAGTGGTCAAAAATGTGTGAGATTATTTCACTAGCACACATACTTTGAGAGCTTCACCATGTTCCGCCAGCCTATTTCTGACTTTTTCTCACTTGTTCATTCTTTAATGCAAACGAATCCAATTTCCAGTGTGATTCCAAAATAGTCATCACAGCTTTAAATTGCTAATGCTACAGATTTTCTACCCTACATGTATGACTATTATCATCTGAAAGAAATCATAACTTATTTTTTTTAATTTTTTTTGGGTCCTGTCGTGGGGCCTGAACTCTGAGCCTGGGCGCTGTCCCTCAGCTCTTCAGCTCAAGGCTAGCACTCTACCACTTGAGCCACAGCACCACTTCCGGCTTTTTTCTTTTTGCTTATGTGGTGCTGAGGAATTGAACCCAGGGCCTCAGGCGTGCAAGGCAAGCACTCTACCACTGAGCCACCTTCCCAGCCCATAACTTATTTTTTTAATTTAATTTAATTTTATTTGTGAACATACTGTACAGAGGGGTTACAATTACATGGACAGGATAATGCGTACATTTCTTACCAAGCATTGCAGCCTCCTTCTTTGGTTTACCCTTCACATCCCTTCCCAGCCTCGCCCCTCCCCCCCCATCCCAATCCTCCCCCGCACCGACGTTGTAAAGCTCATTTTGGACATGACAACTTGTACTTCTCATTGTTGCAACAGGTCCACCTGTATCCTTACGCGACTTGTTTTTCCCCATCTCCTCCACAAGTTATGCTGACATCAAATATAGTGAAAGCAGGGGTTATACTGTGGGGGAGGGACATACAAAGCAATAAAGAGATAATCTTATAAATGCGCATAACTTATTTTTTTAATTCAAGGAAGAATGAGGTTTTGGAAATCGACCTTTGGGAGCTGGAGAAAAGTGGAGGAAGATTTTGGTGGGGATTCAGGCATAGTTCTAGGGAGCTGAGCTCTAGGATGTGGAATGGCTGGGGCCATGGAGACCTAGGCAGGGACTAAGAGGAGGCTCCCTGGTCTCTACTGCCTGCCCTATTTATTAATGTACTGCCCCTCATTTGGTGGTTTTGTTTCTCACACTAAATTGATGAAAATGTTGGAAAATATTATGCTGAAACCATAAATTTTAAACTGACTGCTCACACCAAGTGAGCTGATGCACCCTTTTTATAAAGCTAATAATGCTTTGAGGTGGGGGGAGGGGGTGTTATTTCCTTAGATTTGACATAGGCTTACTCTGGGACAGTATGTTTTTAATCTGAATGGGATTCAGTGTTTCTCAAAAGGCTTTGGAAATGGAGTGCTAGGAGGGCATTAGACAAGCTGGACCTCAGGGCATAGCTATGTTCCACTGGATGGGTTCTCTAGGACCTGGTTCAAATGCTATTACATGGATGGGCCCTACTAGGATGTTATTAGAACCCTCAGATCCCCTAGTCAACCAGTGTTGTCAGTGCTTATGAGCAGTACCTTTCAGACTCACATACATATGCTTTTCGCCTCAATATTTAGTGCCCTGAAAGGTATTGTAACAGCACATTCACATTAATCGACCACAAATTGCTTATTCCTTCTGGAAGAGTGTTTGGCAATGTCTGCCCAGATCATAATGCATAGATCTCTGGGCCCATCAATCCTATCTCCTGGAATTTACCTTTCAGATTAACTTGCACATGGCAAAATAGCATAGAGTTTTCTCCGTGTGTTGATACGGGATTGGCTCCAAAATCCACTCAAAATGCATGGATGCTCAAGTTACTCATAGTAAAATGATATAGCATTGCCAGGCATCAGTGGCTCACACCTGTAATCCTAGATACTTAGGAGGCTGAGCTATAAGGATCAGAGTTTGAAGCCAGCCTGGTCAGGAAAGTTCATAAAACTCTTATCTCCAATAAACTACCAAAAAGCCAGAAGTAGAGTTGTGGCTTAAGTGATAGAGTGCAAGCCTTGAGCAAAAAAAGTTCAGGTATAGAACCCAGAGTTCAAGCCCCAGGACCAGCACCAAAAAAAGGAGTATTTGCACAGAACCTACAAATTGCATATATCCATTTGTATACCTTACATCACCTCATGATCACATAAAATATCATATAGTTATTGTACTATATTATTTAGAGAATAATAAAATGGAAAAAGTCTGTACATGTTAAGACAATTTGTTCTCTTTTTAATAATTTCAATCCACAGTTGATTGGATACAGGGATGTGGAACAGGGAGGCCAACTGGATATACATTACTCAGTATTGTTTACCATGGCCAAGAATAAGCAACAAGCCAACTATTCATACCTAAACCATCAATAAAGATTCCTGTGTATAGGAAAAGTGTAAGATTATGCACTATCAAAGAATAAGAACCTCTCCCCTTACCAATAGGGAAGAAAGGCCTCTAAAAGATATAAAGTGTGCAGGGGAGATAATGCATTTGATATTTTATCTTTTAAATTTTTAAGGGGAGAATGTTTTTTTCTTTGTATATGAAAAATGTGGAATTAACAACAATAATTATCTGTGATGGCCTGTTGAGAATTTGAGGAAGTAGAAAGCAAAGCTGTGACAGGAAACAGAAAGGCAGGATCTTTGCTATACCTGTCAAAGTTGATGCCACATAGCTATGCCAGCTCTTCAGAAACAACAACCTCTACCATCAAATGCAGAATTTAATGGATTTAATTAATTTTAATTAAAATTTAATTATTTCAATTAGTTTTAGTTACTTGATTTTAAATGAGCATGTGTGCCTTGTTGAAAAACATCTTCCCCTCCCAAAGTGATGGTTGCACCCCAATCCAGGAAGGAGGCTTTGGGGATCTACTATGATCAAGTCAACCTAACCTACCTTTCATTTTTCAAATTTTCCCATTTCTGACAAATGCTGGAGACTTTGTTAGTTCATTTCCAATTAAGGCAACCAGTGTAATTTCAACCTCAGGGAACACTAAAGAGCTATTGAAGAACCCAAGTGCTCATTTAACCAGACTCATGAAACACTGCCCCGGTGGCTACTAGTAGACTTTGGCTGATCTCTGGCTGAGTCATGGCCAGATTTAACCTCACCATTTGTCTCTTCAGGGAGAAAAAAAGAGTAGGCAGGAAAGACACAATGATAACTATCAAAAATCCAGCATTACTGAAGTTAACAGCTGAAATGAAAAGGCTAGAAAGAATGGCCCCATTTACTATTTACACTACTTGAATCCTAAGACTTCTTACCTATCATGCCATTCTGCCACTGGACAGGCAAGCCCCCATGATCATAAGGTTGCTCGAACCAGCCATGAATTTATCAAAGCACTTAAGCTCCTTATGACTAAACCACAAGACACCAGCCAAACACTGGGACTTCCACTTGACCCTTTCCTATAAGCTGGCTCTTGCTTTAGGCAAGTACTGCTTTGTAAAAATCCCTATAATATGGGAGTGAGAAATAAGTAGTGTCATCTAAGTCTTGTTATAAAACCAGCTGTCCTGGCCATTAGCTTACTTAACAGACAGGCTGCCTGTCTGCCCCAGGACCCCAGCCTGGCTACTTCTGGAGACAGCATATGGAGACACTGGTACATTACTGTGCACACAGGCTCAGACTTGCCCTCAGAAGCCATTCAGGGGGAGGTGGTGCCTGTAGTATGATGTCACTCTTGATTGGTTCATTACCTAAGGAATCACTGCTTGCACACCACTGCAGGTCTTAGACTCTGTGACACCAAGTAGAATTTGATAGCCATAGACACTACCTCACTTTGCAGTTCATCTACTTGGCAATGTATACACCATCCATTACTTCAACACTGATGTGTGCCTGTCACTGTCATGGAAGACATGTGGAGAGATCCATATAAATCCGCACAACTTTAAAGAATCCCAGAGCCCATGACCCCCACTCAGACCATCCCAGCCACCAAAAACCTCAGCTGTAGACATTGAGCCAAAAAGTGACAGAGAGTTCATGGTATGTCGCTTAATGCAGTCTGTCAAGAGCCCTTGGGTGACTCCAAAATCATGGAGGCCAGCATCTTCTGCAAAGAGGCAAGCCCCATCTTGAGCCTATTTTTAGGTTTTCCACCTCAGCAAGTACATTCTGTGGCTCCAGCATCTGTTGTACTTGATATGGAAAAAGAGAAAGAGAGAGAAGCAAAGAAGGAAGGAAGCAAAGAAGGAAGGAAGCAAAGAGGAGGGAGGGAAGGAAGCAAGCAAGCAAGCAAAGAAGGGAGGAAGGAAGGAAGGAAGGAAGGGAGGGAGGGAGGGAGGGAGGGAGGG
>NW_012267241.1:8722376-8819297 GCF_000151885.1 Dipodomys ordii
GAGGGAGGGAGGAAGGGAGGGAGGGAGGAAGGGAGGAAGGAAGGAAGGAAGGAAGGAAGGAAGGAAGGAAGGAAGGAAGGAAGGGGAAGAAGGGGAAGAAGGGGAGGAAGACAGGAAGACAGACAGACAGACAGACAGACAGACAGCAAGCAAGCAAGCAAGCAAGCAAGCAAGCAAGAAAGAAAGAAAGAAAGAAAACAAAAGAATGAAAGAGGCAAAAGAGAAAGTGCCCCTCTGGCTACATGTGGCCATATGAGACAAGGCTAGATGGTGGAAGCCAACCCCCCAGCCCATCTCTGGGTTCACTGGACCCTCCACTCACTATTTATAGCTGTCCCACTTGCCTGCTGCTCAGGCACTTAGAGCAAGAGTTACTACTAATCCAGCGTCTCTGCACAGATGCAGGTTTGCTTTTTTGCATCTGATCTTACTGTAAACCTAAAAATTACAAGTAACAAGTTGGTACAGAGTTCCTATTGAATATCAGCATTCTTTCCTTTCATGGTTTATGTCAATTCGTGAAAACATGTGTGAAGCATCTGTCCTTTTATTTAAACAGAATGCAAGGGCTCAGATTGCTGTGCTGTGGTATTTTGTGCATAAACCCAACAGCTAAATTGGGAGTTCCGTCCCTGGGAGGGGCACGCTAGAGTTGGGTCACTACAGCTGCCTTGGCCACCAGCTGTCCAAGAGGCCTCCACTTGAACCCAAGAGGGGGACAGTTATCCCCAGAGCAGGGCTGAGGAACTCTTAGAGGAAAGAGTCCTACACCTTCACAGCTGCACAGCTGGAGAGTCAAGACTCCAAAGCCCCCTTGACTAAGGAGAAGACAGCAAATTGTAATTATTTTCAAATTCCTTTGACTATATCCAGTGTTATTTCGCAACGTTTTCCTTGAATCTGATACTGAGTAAGAATTTGACATGTTTAGAACAGACTTCTAAAACAAATAGGCCTTAGTTTCAACACTGTAAATTCTAAGATTCCTATACTTTCTCTACCCTTTTTCTGCCACTAATAGAATTCCCTTCCAGGCCACCATTTTCAGTCCTGTTCAGAAATGTGATATTCCTGCTTTACCAGGAAATTCAAACTCTGATAAAAGGGCCAACATGTGTACCAGAGGCAAACTGGGCAGCAAAAATAAGCCTTTGACCACATACCTGCCCTGGCCACGTTCATGATAAACCGCATCTCCTAGCCACCTCAGTTCACAGCATTGTCCCCCAGTTTGCACAGTCCACTTTCTAACAGATGACAAAGTGCTCAGGCTTGTGTGAATGACCTCCACACCACTGCTGTAAAAGCTGCATGAGCTTTCTATACAACTGACACAAGGAATAAGGAATTTTATTCAAACTAAAACTTAGAAGCTTCCCTTTGAAAAATAGACTATCATGCTACTTTCCAGAGAAATGAAAATATGAAAAGGCCAGGTCTATCTATGCTTTGAACACCAGAAATGGATATGGTATTCTAAATAGAGTTATGACCTGACATTGCCAAATGCCAAACAGTAATCCATCTAAAGAAGAAGGGTGTTGGCAAACCCTCAAGGTGAAAACCAAAAAGTGAAATTTTTGATCAAAAAGCAAAGAATCAGATTGTAACTTCTAATGTGCATAATTATATGCAATGCTTCCTCAAGCATTTACTTTCAATTAAAAGTAACATTTTTCAGCTTAAATTTCTCGAATTAGTAACAACCATTAATTTTTCTAAAAATGAACAAAAAACCCATCTAAACCGAAAAAATTTCAAAGAGATCTAATAGTAGTTAATTAGGTGTATGTCAAGGAACTGAAAGGTTGGTAAAAGAAACTAAGGCGAACATTGTAATCTTCTCTGAGGCCAGCTCTTTTGCTGAGTGGCTTGCTTTCCAAATATCTTGGGGAAGAGATGCCAGTTAAAGTTTCTGTATTTGCAATCGTCATTTCTCAGTGATTTTCTACCAGCTCAGAAACATACAAAGAGCAATGTAAAAGACAATCCACAAATACAGACGAATGCTTCTAAGGACTATGAAATCATGAAACAAAGGCATATATTTACACACTAAGCCCACCTTATTTAGAGATCTATTATCCACAGTTTGGGCCAGGTACGGTAAAAAATAAAAATAAATTTTAAGCTAGGTGCCAGTGGTTCATGCTTGTAATCCTAGCCACTCAAGAAGCTGAAATCTTACAACTGAGGATCAAAGTTAGCCCACAGAGGAAAATCTGTAAGACTCTTCTCTTTAATGAACCAGAAAAAGTCAGAATGGAGGTATGGTTTAACTGGTAGGGCATCAATCTTGAGTAAAACTGCAAGGGTCCTGGGCCCTGAGTTCAAGTCCCAGAACCTGCATATATAGATAGATAGATACATACATACATATATACATACATACATAATACATATACATATATATGGCACTGAATTTGAGCAACTTCTTTGTTTCCCCTGCTGCCCACTCCCTAAGACAGTGGCCCTGAACACAACACACAGAGCATGCGTGCACGCACACACGCACACGCGCACGCGCGCACACACACACACACACACACACACACACAACTTGCTGTTTACAAAAGGTAAAAGGTCATTAGGCAAGGACCCAGCACACTTTACACAAGGAGTTCAAATCTTATTGACTGCTCCAATCATCCTGCAGATGGCTATCCAGGACAAACTCTGTTTTGGGAGGAGAGCAGAGCAGCCATTACCTGGAGCTAGGAGCCACCCAAAGGGAAAAAGGCAGGGGACAGGCCAAATGGTGTTTTGTTGTTATTGTTTTGGGTGCTTTTTTTTTAAAGACTCAGAAGCAAGAGAGTGCCAAATTGCACTAGAACAAGTTAGGATTCTCTCCTCTGGAGAAAAGAAATTACAGTCTTATTTCCAGCTTTTTAAAAAAGTTTTTTATTATGAAAATACTGTACAGAGGGGTTACAGTAACATGAGCAAGGTAATGAGTACATTTCTTATCAAACATTGTTGCCTCCTCCTATGTTTTTCCCCTACCATCCCTTCCCTCCCATCTCCACTACACTCCCCTCCCTCCACCACCACCCCCACCTCCCCACCCCCCACTTCTCCACCCCTACCTAAATTGTAAAGTTCGTTTTTCAACATAGTGTCTTGTACATCTCATTGTTACCATGGGTCAACCTGTATCCCTATTTAAACATTTTGTTTTTGAAAAGTAACTATTACTACTGACTTCTCTTGAGCTACTCAGGCATGTGGTAGAAATAAACCCATGGGGTACCTTCTCTATTCTGTGTGTCCAACATTTTAAGAGTAGATACTCTCTAATAAATACTGACCAAGATAATAACAAATAAGCCCCAAAATGTAAGAAACAGTGAATAAGATGGAAAGTAATCACTGAAATGTGGCAAGGGAAGGCAGGGGAGTCAGATGTCAAGAAGCCAACCTTTGTGGTCTTCAAGAGCTAGAAGTCAATGATTAACTATCTTTTTTATGAATATTAGTCTCAAATACAGACTGATATGGAATCAGTTGATTCTTCAGGATCACATAGTCACACACCATTTGAAAAATTATACTCACCCACAAGAAATTTATCAGAACACTTAAAAGTTTTAGAAGTAAAATTTAAAATGTGCTTAATAATTCATCAAATAGGCATAGCCGGGCATTTATGGCTCACAGCTATAATCCAGCTACTCAACCCGGAGTAATTCATGACATTCTTGTCTTCCATTTACCATTAAAAAGCTTGAAGTGGAGGTGTGGCTCAAGTGGTAAGAGCACCAGCCTTGAGAAAAAGCAGGAGAGAGTAAGGCCCTGAATTCCAAGCTCAAGTATCAGCGCGCACACATGCAGGCGCACACACATACACACACACACACACACACACACACACACACACACACTGCAGAAGGACAGTCTTTTCACCACTTGGTATTAGACATCCATATGCAGAAATGTTAAGTTGAACCTCATAGACAAAAATCTAAATGGGCTGAAGACCTAAATGTACATGCTAAAATGATAAGATTTCTAGAAAAAAATACATAAGTAAACCTTCATGGACTTTAGTTACACAATCATTTCTTAGATCTGACATGAAAATTATAAGCAAATAAAGGAAAAATAGCAAATTATGATTCATCAAAATAAAAATTTTCTGTTTAAAAGGACAACAAAAACATGAAAATACATCTCACAGATGGGAAAAAATATCAGCAAATTATATATCTGACAAGGGACTTGTCCAGAACATATAAAGAACACTTACAACCTAATATTTTGTTTTACAACCCAATAATTTTTTTAATTTAATTTCATTGTTAAGGTGATGTACAGAGGAATTACGGTTATATACATAAGATAGTGAGTACATTTCTTGTCAAACATTCTTACAGCCTCCCTCATTTTTCTCCTACTTTCCCTTTCCCCCTCCCCTGGCTTCCCACCCCCCGCCAAGTTGTAAAGTCATTTCTAACATAGTGTCTTATGAATATCGCTGTTGCATTGGTGTACACTTTGTCCATTGTCTCACCATTTTATGATTCTTCTTCCCTTCCCCAAATCAGATAAACATATATACAAGACATAGGTTACCCAAATCAAAATCAGTGACAACAGGGGATAAACCAATGGGGAAAAAACAGAAATAACTTCATACAGTTCGAAAATAACTTCATACAGTACAAAAAACTTCTTGTTTCCATATCTTGAAGTTCATTTATATTAGCATCATTTTATATGGTCATATGTACATAGCTAGTGAGCTATTGTGATCCTCTGCTAGGACTATCCTAGATATATACTAATTATTACAAATGAGGGAAACCATGAAGCTATGTTTTTTTGGGGGTGGGGGATCTGGTCGTGGGGCCTGAACTCTGGGCCTGAGCACTGTCCCTCAGCTCTTCAGCTCAAGCTAGCACTCTACCACTTGAGCCACAGTGCCACTTCCGGTTTTTTTCTTTTTGCTTATGTGGTGCTGAGGAATCGAACCCAGGGCCTCATGCATGCAAGGCAAGAGCTCTACCACTGAGCCACCTTCCCAACCCGAAGCTATGCTTTTTTGCAACCCAATAATTTTAGAGAGCTAAATAATCTCATTTTGAAATGGCCAAGAATTTGAAAATGGTGATTTACAAATGACTTGTAAGTCCACAAAAAGATTCTCACATCATCCACAAGGATAATGGAAATCAAAATTTCAAGATATCATTTCAAACCTGCTAAAATATCTACCACCTGAAAGATACACACCAGGCACTGGTGGCTCACATTTTAATTATAGCTACTAAGACCTGAGGACTGTGATTCAAAGCCAGCTCAGGCAGGAGAGTCTGTGAAACTCTTTTTTTTTTTTTTTTTTTTTGTCAGCCGTGGGGCTTGAACTCTGGGCCTGGGCGCTGTCCCTCAGCTCTTCAGCTCAAGGTGAGTGCTCTACCACTTGAGCTACAGCGCCACTTCCGGTTTTCTGGTGGTTTATTGGAGATAGGAGTCTCACAGTCTCTTCTGCCCGGGCTGGCTTTGAACCGCGATCCTCAGATCTCAGCCTCCTGAGTAGCTAGGATTACAGGCGTGAGCCACCAGCGCCCGGCTCTGTGAAACTCTTATCTCCAATTAACCACAAAAAAAAAGCTGGAAGTGGAACTGTGGCTCAAGTACTAGCCTTGAGGAGAAAAAAAAAAAAAAAAGCTTAGGGACAGCACCCAGGCCCCGAGTTCATACACCAGGACTGCCCCCACAACCACAAAAATATGTAGGCAAAAATGTGAAGAAAGTAGCATCTTCACATATTACTAGTGGCAAAGAGAAATGGCAAAATGATACTAATGCTTTAGAAATCAATGTGACAGTTTCTTAAAATGATAAACAGAGTTACAGTGTGTTTTAACAATTCTACACTAGGTATACCCAAGAAAAATGAAACCACATGTACACACAAAATTTGCAGGTAAATGTTTATAAACTAGTAGCATTGAATATAATAGCCAGAGGGCAGAAATAACTCAAATGTCCATCCACTGTTGTATGGATAAACAAAATGTGGTATTACACACAATGAAATATTAGTCAACCATAAAACAAATGAAGTAATAATGCACACTACTTGCTAAACTACTTGAAACTTGCTAAAAGATGCCACAAAAAGACCACATATTGCATGATTCTAGTTATAATGAAGTATCTAAAATAAGCCTTTAGACAAAGTAGATTAATGTTTATCATAGACTAAAGAGGTGGGAAGGAAATGGGATAACAAACTTGCCCTAAAATTTTGGTGACGGCTACCCAACTCTGTGACGATCCTAAAAAGCCATTGACTTGTATACTTGTATACACTTGAGTGAACTGGGTAACTCACTGGCTCATACCTGAGACATAGTGCTGGTTGTTAAAAGTAGGAGCTGAGCAGCCAGCAATGGGCATCCCACAGGCAAAGGAAGGAGCCAGAGGTTGACATATTGGGATCTGACGAGGGCTGATGTTTCCATCAAGAATAAGATGTCCAGAGCCCAGGAAATCCAGCCTAGAGGGGGTGCAGGGTCATTTCCCTTGAGGGTGTGGCCTTCATGACTTTGCCATTAAAGGGACAAATGCCCAGACTGTGTAAATAAAAAGGGTATGAGATGGCTGAGAAAAAAATGGTCATGATGGCACTTGGCTATTCAGGTGCTAAACAATTCATTATTATGGCTGGAAGGGGCCCCAGACTCTCTTTGCTTACTCCCACTGTTGGTGCTTCAGTGACTAAGAAGGAAAACAAAAGCAGGCCTTGGAGGAAGATGACAGGTGAGCAGAGAGGAAAGCCAGGAGTTGACAGGCACGTGTATATATATATATATATATATATATATATATATATATATATATCATTGATGCAGTGACCAGGTAGATGCATTCTGCTGTGTATTCTACCTCACTATGCAAGGCACTGCATGCATACGAGTGTTCAGCCCACAACAGTGCAGAACCTGTGCATCCAGACAGTCTGTATTAAAGGGAACAGTGGACAGGTGGAAGGGTAGCCAGGTAAGAGGGGGTTAGGAGAGTAGGTGGATAGACAGCCAAGGCAACAGCCAGAATGAGACCTTCCCAATGTGATCTGATTATACCACATGAGTGCCACCAGCAGGCATACCGTGTTTGTTCTTTTGTCAACATCTCTTCCTCATTACAAGCCCGTGGAAGTGGCTTATAGACTACTCTGTAACTCTCAGGCAGCCCATGAGAAGAATACATAGCAGCACTGACTCCAAAATTCCCTAAGAGCACTCCAAAAATAAGAGCGGCCAGCTGTTCTCAAGTAAAAAAACCACAATCAGCGCAACCTTATCCCAAGGTGAAGATGACAGGTAGGACATAGAGGGAACAGAGTTTCAAAAAGAAAGAAGGGGTGATCCTTTCAAGGTCACTGCAGGAAGCATTGGCACATCTTCTGTTCCACCCACCCTAATCCTAATTGTTTGCCAGAGTCCCAGTACAAACACACCACTCATCCATGCCCAGAGCTGTGATTTTAGGCATACACAGAAGCACTATGAAAAGACAACCCTCACAAACATAAAATTTAGCACTCGAAAACATGAGAGGATTAATGGGTTTGTGAGGTGCTGAGCTCAAACAGCTGAAATTCCCATCTCTGCAGCAGGCTGCACTTCAGCAGCTGTGTTTGCAGCACACCAATGTCTAATACATACCATACTCTGACAGGTGACCCCACACCAGCAGGGTGAGCAATCTCTGAAAGCTGGCAGCCCTTTCTCATCATCTTGAAAAGCAAACACTGACAGGTGCCGCTTGCATTTACAAAGAAAAGTCAAGGCTACCATGTGAACTTAGGGCAGATCAAAAGCCCCCACTCCTGAAATGAATTTGTCATCTGGCAATGATCAAAAACCTACTATGTGCTTAGAACTATAGGCATAGACCACCTGGCAGCTGACTCAACTTACAAAAGCCACAGCAAACTTGAAATATCCCACTTTAAATAGAAATGGGGCCTCGTTTCATATAACCAACAGAGAGAGAAAAAAATGTATTATGCAATTCCCAATGAGCACGAACCTTATAGCCACAAACAGGACTTGCTTCTCCAAATGGACATCTATCCAAGAGCACATCTGTCCCCTATTTTGACATGTCCACAGTCATAAAAAAAAGTCCTCTCAGCTGGCTCCTTGGGAGCCTCATGGAAAAAGTATTATTTGTTCATCTTATAAGTATCAGTCCTCAGCTTTGCTCCTACTTCCATATTTTATCTTATTTTCACCTGCATTTTGAATATTCAAGACATTCTACATTGAGATATCATATATCCAAAAATATTGTATATCTATATCTATATAGTGCCAGGTGCATGGGGTCAAACCTCTGATCAGAGGAGCAAGGATCAAGGTCATATAAGTTCAGGAGATGCCATTTCAACCAATAGTTGGGCAGGTGCCTATTATCCCAGGTACAAGGGAAGCACAATGGCTTGGTGCAGTGTCATGGGCCGGTCATCGCCAGTGACATGGAGATGCACAGGTAGATGATCACAGCCCAGCCTGGCAAGATTCAATCTCAAGAGTAATTAAGGCACTGGGCACCGGTGGCTCACGCCTGTAATCTTAGCTACTCAGGAGGCTGTCATCTGAGGATTGCAGTTTAAAGCCAGGCCAGGAAAAAAAGTCTATGAGATTCTTATCGCCAACTAACCACCAAAAATCCAGCTGTGGATTGAGCTGTGGCTCAAGTAGTAGAGCCTTGAGCAAAAATATTTCAGAGACAGAGCCCAGGCCTTGAGTTTAAGTCCTGGGACCAGCACTCACACACAAGTAATTAACGCAAAAGGGACAGAGTACCTGCTTTGCAAGCATGAGGCCCTGTGTTTGATCCTCAGTACCAAAGTACATACACATCTCACATATACAATTTAAAATGTAACTTGCATCCAGGAAACATTTCACACCTATCAATTTGGTTCATAGCATAATGCCAAAGAAAGTGGAAGAAGCAAGGAGGCAGGAACTCTCCACAGCTTTCAAAGTATATTTTGAAGAGCCAGGCACCAGTGTCTTATACTTGTGATCCCTACTACTTGGAAGCCTGAGATTGGGAGAATCATGGCTTGAGTCTAACCTGAGCAGAAAAGTTCCTAAGACTCTTTTCTCAAGCAAGAGCTGGGCATAATGGGCACACATATTATCCTAGCTGGAATAGGCAGATATTGTCCCAGGTCTGCTCCCAGGCAAAAAGTAAAACTCTATCCCAAAAATAACAAGCGCAAAAAAAGAGCTGGAGTATGATTTGGCCATACAGAGCCTGCCTAGCAAATAGGAGAGTCCGAGTTCAAATCGTAGGACTACCTAAAGAACAAAAATACTCTGATCTCTGAACTACATCTTTCTGGAAGTTAAAGCTGTATTTCCCTTAGACTACAATGAGACAAAACAGCAGAGACTTCACAACCTAAAGCTGTGGGTTCCATTAAGCCCATCTCCCCAGGGCACAAAGAAAAGTCAAGGAGAAGAGTTACTGAATGGCACAGCCAGAAATTAAACCCTGAACTTTCAGACCCCACATTACTTTTTTCTTTCTACTTGAGAGGAAATTCTGTTTTATAAATAATAAATTAACAGCCTGATTTCCAAAAACAAAGCAGAGCATGCAAAACAAATACATGCATTGTTATTTACTAGTGCACTGCAAGTTATAAATGCCTAATTTTACTTTCTTTTTCTAGTGTTGGCTAACTGGAAGGACTAAAATGATTCTAGATGAAAGTTGAAAGCCTTCAGAGCCATACCATGAGAACAGCATACCCAGTGGCCCTAAGATTAGAAGTGGAGGAACAGCCCTGTGAGTCTGCAGCAACTCGCCCACAGTGAGCTTTGCTTCAGCACCCTGCTAACCCAGGTGCTGAAGAGTCAATTCTCAGCATCACATAAGGGTCTGTCAGAATGGCAATAGTGCCAGCCCCAACCCAGACCTCCATAGTCTTCAAGTAGGGTCTTGAGTTTCTATCTGGCACCAGACTGTGATCCTACCTATGGTCTTTTGTGTTTCTAAAATCATAGGTGCATGCCACCATGACCAACTTATTGTGATGGGTATTTCTACTCTTCCCCCAGGAATGGACACAAACGGTGATCCTCCTGATCTCTGTTTTCTGAGTATCTGGGATTATAGGTGCGAGCCACTGCACCTATTTTTGTGGGGGATTTTAAATAACTTCTGTAACTCTTCGCTGGGATATATCTTTTTACTGTAAAGATAAGTAGTGACACCCTTGAGTAATCAGTTCCACCTTGAGAATGGAGACAGGTTGAGTGTCCACTATCTGAAATGCATGAGACCAGAAGTGATTTGGGCTGTATCTTTTTGGGTTGTGTCAATATTTGCAAGTATATACCTTAACATAGCCTAATCTGATTTTTTCTCTTGGTACTGGTCCTTGGGCTTTTTTTTCTCAAAGAAAATGTTCTACTATTTGAGCAATAGTTCTACTTCCAGTGGGGTTTTGGTGTAGGGGTGGGGGTTGTAGTTAATTGGAAATGAGTGTTTCATGGACTTACCTGCCTGCGGCTGGCTTCAAACCTCAATCCTCAGATCTTAGCATCTTAAGTAGCTAAGATTACAGGCATGAGCCAATGATGTCTGTCTCCGATGGAATAATTTTAATAATACATGAAACAAATTTTCATGGTTTGAAGTTTAACATGTGTGATGCATGGTGTCAGCACGCAAAAGGTTTGAATGGGGGAGCATTTTGAATGTCTGATTCTAGCATTAGGGATGCTCGCCCTGGCACACATGAGAGAAGCTTATGTTCCAGTTTTTGTAGGTGGCAGGTGCAAAAGACTTGACATGCATCTTGAAGATAATTCAGTAAGTTTTTAAAGGCAAGAAGAGAATTTAAATTTGTGCACTCATCACAATTCTTCACCATACAGTACAAATGCCAACTCATCAAACCCAAACACCCTCCTCTGTGCTTCCCAAGCCAGATCCACCAAACAAGTTAGAGAGCCATGTGGCATCTCACACTTGCCCAAGATTTCCTGGTGGGTATACGGTTTCCTCAAGCTCTGTTCACCAAGAACTTCAGAGGAACTAAGATCAAGCACTCTGCAACCCATCCCAGGAGCCCTCCCCACCAAAACTGTCCTGGAAGATTTCATTCCATTGTCACAGGGTTTAGCAAGGAGAACTTTCCTATGGCTTTGCAAGCTTGGCTTCCCAGCTTGCATCACACTTGCCCAGGTAAGTCCCTTTTCCTCTCTATGGTGTTTTCACAGTCATATACACACATGTATGTACCCATGTATACATATATGTCTTATACATTGGTAGAAGCCTATTTATATAATTACATATTTTATATTCTGTTTCCCATATATTTTATTTTATTGTATTACTACTAATAATATACTTCCCTTATATGTTTATAGAGGTATGTGTATGTATAAAGATGAACACCATGCCTGGGGTCCATCTGTAATCCTAGCTACTTGAGGCATGGAGGTTAAAAAAAAAAAAACATGGGCCAGGGATAGTCCTGAGCAAAAGCATGAGTCCCTATCTGAAAAACAAATAAAAAGGAATTGTGACCATTGGCTTAAGTCATAGAACATTCACTTAGCAAGTGAAAACGCCTTAGGTCAAATCCTAGTATCCAATCTCTAAAAAATAAGCACTCTGGTCATTTGCAGTGGTCACTGTTTATGATCTATGATGAGCAGGCTGGTGAGTGGTTTCTCAAGCTATTTAAGAAGGTCTCTTTGCTCTGCTGCTAAGAGCAGAAAATGGCCTCCCACATCTGTCAGTTCCAACAAGTTTCATACCTTGAGAACTAAAAAGGCAAAATCCAGCTCTTATAGGTTTCCCTTATTCTTAGGGCTTATAACTGAGCATCCCAATTCCAAAAGCACTACTTTAAAAAAAAAAAAGACTTGCCCAAGGAAATCAATGGATTTTTAAAAAGTAAAGAGAATATAACTTATTGAAAACATATGTTCATATATATACACATACACACATGTGTACACAAATATTCATAGCACTGTTCATTATAAACAACCCACTTGCCCAATGACTGAGGTATGGATGAGCCAATAAAGCATATCCATAGAATGAGATGTTATTTGACTAGCCATATCACGACATTCAGGAGCCTTGAATTCATTATGCCATATGGGAAAAACTAGACCCAAAGGCTACAGATTACGATTCCATTTATATAAAATTTCTATAATAGGCAAATGTGTCATAGAAACACAGAAAGTAGAACTATGGCTGCTAGAGAGTGAGGGAAGTGAAGAGTATAATTTCTGATGGGGATTAGAATTAGAATGGTGATGGTTATACAACTCTGAATATATTAGAAACATGTGACTATATTGAAGAGATTTTTGAGAAATATGATTTATATGGCATATGAAGTACATTGCAGTGGGGTGTAATTGTGGAGGTGGGAGGGAAGGGATGGTAGGGAAAAAACATAGGAGGAGGCAACAATGCTCAATAGGAATGTACTCATTACCTTGCTCATGTAACTGTAACCCTCTGTCCACTATAAAGTGTTATTAAAAAATGAGGTGATGGACCAAGCTATACAGGGTGCTAGTCCATAGTTCTACTGGCTGCTGTCACTCACATATAGCCTACCTGCCCGGTGGTCCTCATACCCTAGGATAGGGATAGATGGGTCACCTAGACCTGCCCAATCTGATTCCATCAAACACCAGAGTCAAACAGCAAAGGAACTCCATCCCTCACATTCAACTGCATGTCAGCTTCCCAACAAGCAAGCTTGCCAGAAGAGTGCTGAGCAAGCCTTAGCTCTCCAAGCATCCTCTCCTGAACGCCCACCCCTACATCTCTCACACAGCCCTACTTCTCAGTAATAAACTGGCAATATGGGCATTCAGGTTTGTACAGTCAATAGTCATGGCTTCCCTGAACCACATACCTTGAGAGGATTTTTATTAGTATATATTAATTGTCCAAAGGAGTTTCATTGTCATATGCCCATAATACATATAATGTACTTAAAAATTTTTTTATTGTAAAGGTGATGTACAGAGAGGTTACATTATATAAAGTAATGAGTACATTTCTTTTCGAACAGTGTTAACCCCCCTCATTTTCCCCAGCCTTCCTTCCCCTCTGAATTCCCCTCCCCCCTCAAGTTGTAAAGTGTATTTCTAACATGGTGTCTAATGAGTATCCTGTTGCTTCGGTTCACCCTTGTCCCACCATTTCTATGATTCCCCTTCCTTCCTCAACTCAAATAAACCTATATACAAGACAAAGGATTCTTCCCTCCATTATTCTTTCTCATTGCCTCTCACTCTCTACCTCTTTTGTTATTCTTAATGGGTTTAATTTTGTATTTTCACATATGCATATAAACTACTCTGATCATATTCACCTCCTGTCACCCCTCCTTAGCCTCCCTTTCTTCTCCTACTGCCTCCCCACAAACAGATTGTCTTTAATATTCATGTGTTTATCTTTAGGCATAAAGAGAAAATATGGGCTATGTGATCTTCTGAATCTGGCTTATTTCACTTAACACGATGATTTCCAGTTCTAGACATTTTCCAACAAATGTATAATTCCTTTCTTCTTTATGGCTGAATAATACTCAATTGTATGTATGCCATGTTCTCTTTATTGATGGACACCTGGGTTGATTCTACCCTGTGAGACTTCCTGCATGAGTCAGCTTGTCCACAGAAGCTGAGGGTCAGATTACACCTGCCCTCACAGGCTTTCCATCTAACATTGAACATCCCAGAACCTTATTTCCTTATTGCAGCTGATCCACACAAAAGCACAAAAGACAGTATAAGCTAAGCTGTTATTGTGCCCATTTTATAAATCAGCAAACTGAGACTCACAGAAGTACAGGGACCCAGTGACAGTCACCTACCACACCACTAGGAAGCTGTGTGCAGAGCAAGAACCTGGGAGCCCAGCCTCCAGGTCCATAGTTCTCTTCAGGACAACTACCCACTCTTCCTACTCATATTGCTGGTGGGTGAGAAAGCCTTCCTTGTCTGTCAATGATTGCTTTGTCTTACTCAATGCCAGCTACTATAACAAAAAGTACCCTAAACAGGGTAGTTTACAAACAAAAGAAATTTACTATTCAAAATTCTGAGATGTTCACAATCAAGACTGCAGTTAATTTAGGGCTCATTGGTGCTAGACAAGGATTCTTGTCTAGGTGTCCTAGTAGGACACCTCCAGTCCTTTGTGCTTTAGTCTGGACTGTCCTCCACCCTTGATCATCCTACCTCTCTCTCCACAGTAGCTAGAATTACAGATGTGAACCAGCATACCAGCCACTAGTAATAGCTTTCTAGGAGGTTCTAAGTCTATACAAACTTCCCCAAGTACAGACACCAAGACTGAGCAGGGAAGTAGACAGGCAGAGGAACAGGCACTGTCCAAGTTAGCAAGGGGCACACCCTGAACCCCGAGGGAACCTAGGGACACAGGAGAACCATCATGCAATTCCTGCTACATCAGCTAGCCAAGAGAGAGTCATGGGATTGCGTAGGCCCACAGTCTGGTTGCTATAAGGATCTCAATGTGATGCCAGGACATCAGGACCCATTACCTTGGTTCCACCATGATTCCCTAAGACAGACTTAGGGAACTTCCAGATGCCCCCCTAGAGACAAACACAACAGTCTATGAATGGACAAGTGAGACAGCTCCACGTCAGAAAATATGTCAACTATGTGTCCAGCATATCAACTGAGAAACCTCACAGATGGCAAAAGAAAGCACATGCTGGAAGAGGCAAGGCCTGGCCTGGACGGGAATCAAAAAAGGATCACTGACCACCTGGCCTAATACATCCCTCTCCTCACAAAGTAACAGGACAGGACAGTTGGACCAAGCAAGAAATCCGAAGTACACAACCTACAGGTTTCAGTGTCCACCATTGTTGTTTAGACTCCCAAAGTTAAGCATTTATAGGCTTGTTTTATAAAACATAGGTACCTTTCCTCTAAGGCCTGGTACCTGTGCTTGCTTAGCCCTGCCTCCTGCAATCTTAGAAAACAGGAGGTCTAGTCAAACAGATGCTAGGCCACAAAATCCCATGCTATCTCCCAAGAGAGTGAGTTCAGAGGTCATCCAAACCAAACCATAACAGAAATGAAGGAGAGCCTGGCCTTCTCACATGCCACATCTATACAACACACTCAAACACACTCCAACACACCCCATGGAGAGGTGCACACAGGTCCTAAATACACATAATTCCCTTCAGTACCCAAAATGGTCCTATTTTGCCTATAATGATAGGAAGCTGGAACAAAGGTAGAAGAAAAAATAAATATGTGTGGGTAAGAGAGTCACTTGCTTAAAAAGCTCTGCCGAAATACACATGAGACACCACATTCAATGGTTATGCCCAGTGCTGCCCTGCCCTGCCCTGACCAGTACAATGGTGTCAAGATCACTCTCCTCTACAAACTCCCAGCATCTGCTGAACTGAAATCCAAACGAATATTGAATGACTGTGTTTTCCTCCTCTAAAACATTGGTTATAGAATTACCACATGATCTAGCAATTCCACTCCTCTGTGTGTGTGTGTGTGTGTGTGTGTGTGTGTGTGTGTGTGTGTGTGTTCAAAAGAACTGAAAATCTTTAAAAACAAAAACCATGCTGGACACTGAAGGCTCATATCTGTAAATCCTATTTGGGAGGCTGAGATCTGAGGATCATAGTTTGAAGCCAGTGTTGACAAGAAATTCAATGAGACTATTATCTCCACTTTATTCCCAAAAAAGCCAGAAGTAGAGCTGTGACTCAGGTGGTAAAGTGTTAGCCTTGAACAAAAAGAAGTTCAGGGTGAGTGCCCAGGCCCTGAATTCAAAATCAGCACCAAAAACAGCAGCAACACCACCAAAAAGTGTGTCTATGTTTACAGCAGTAACCAAAAGATGGACAGAGGAATGAATGAAGTGTTACAGATCATACACTAGAATATTATTTACCCTTTAAAAGGAAGGAAATTCTGATACATGCTGACATGGATGAATTTCAAGACATTATGCTAAATGAAATAATCCAGTTATAAGAAAGCAAATGCTGTATAATTCCACTTGTATACACGGGGTATGCAAAGTCAAAGTCATAGAAATACAAGATAGAAAAAAAAAGAAATACAAGATAGAATGAGATTCTTTGGGGGCTGGGCATGGAGATGATGAGAAGCTGTTTGGGTATGGAGGGTTGGTTTATTGTGATATTATCTAGATAGGGATGATGGTAATGGATAGTTGCACAATAATGTGACTTCGTTCAATACCATTCAATGGAACATTTAAGATAGCAATAAAACGATGCTTGTTGAATTCTAAGGAATGGAAACAAGAGAGTTTTTTATTTTACTTTTTGTGGAGATTTTTCTGTTTCTCCCATTTTGTCACTTTGTTTTTGATTTCTGTACCTTTTATCTTTTTTTTCTTTTTTTTTTTTGGTCGGTCGTGGGGCTTGAACTCTGGGCTTAGGCATTATCCCTGCGCTCTTCAGCTTAAGAAGAGTATTCTACTGCTTGAGCCACAGCGCCACTTCTGGTTTTCTAGTGGTTTTTATTGGAGATAAGAGTCCCATGGACTTTCCTGCCCCGGCTGGCTTTGAACCACGATCCTCAGATCTCAGCCTCCTGAGTAGCTAGGATTACAGGCATGAGCCACCGACACCTGGCTTACCTTTTGTCTTATATATAAGTTTATCTGACTTGAGGAGGGGAAAAGGATGCACAGAAAGGGTGGGACAAAGGGTGAACTAATTCAGCGGTGATACTGACTAGACACTATATTGAAAATGAACTATACAACTTGGGGGGTCATGCATTGGGAGGGGGAAAACTGGAAGAAATGAGAGAAGAGGTGATACTTTTAAAAAATGTAGTCACCATCGGATTTATGTAACTGTAATCCCTCTACACATAACTTTTACAATCATTTTTTAAACAAGATGGTAAACTTGAATATACATCTATTTTGTCACAATTTAAAGAAGGTTCGATGAGGAAAAATGATCAATAACTTTCTTGCAAACCTGAAGCCAAGACTTGAAGGAATTTTAGATGCTGGCACTGAACAAGCAAAGGGAAGAGATAAAGGAAAAATAACCAAAGCAGAAAAACAAGGAGAAACTGAGAAGCCAAGACCCCTTGTTTAATGATAAGTTGTGTACTTAAGATGGAACAATCTTTTGGATGCAGTGGCTCACTCACTAGCTACCTGAGAAACTGAGATCCAGAGTATCACTGTTTGAGGTTAACCTGGGCAAAAGTTCATGAGATTGCATTTCAATCAGTGAAAAGCTGGATACAGTAGCATGTGTCTGATATCCTAGGATGTGTGAAGAGTAAACAGGAGGATCACAGTCCAGGCTGGCCTAGGCTCAAGTGCAAGGACCTGTATTTAAAACCCAATAACACACACACACACACACACACACACACACACACACACACAAGATCCACCAATAAATATAAATGTCAATGAGCATGTGAAAAAATTGGAACCTTCATGCTCTCTTAGGAGTGGTACAAATAGCAGCCATTACAGAAAACAATATGGTTGTTCCTCAGAACAGTAATACTAAAATTACCCTGTGATTTATAGATAGACAGATGTCAAACGATGAAAAAATGTTCAAAACAGGGTCATATAAAGATATATATAGTTGGTTTCTGGTGGGTCATGCTACTGGTAATCCTAGCTACTCAGGTGCTAAGTAGCAGTTTGAAGCCAGCTGGGAAAGTTCATGAGACTCTTATCTCCAATAAAGTACTCAGAAAAAAACTGAAAGTGATGCTGTGGCTGTGATAGAGTGCTAGCCTTGAGCAAACGCAGCTCATGGACAGCTACTAGACCCAAAGTTCAAGCTCCAAGACTGGCAAAAAGAAAAAGGGAAAAAAAGGACATACGTACATATACATCTCTGTTTATACCAGCATCAGTCATAATAACAAAATGTGGAAGCCACCTGAACACCCATTAACAGATAAACTGATAAAGAAAGTGGGAATATTCATCATTTAAAAAGAACATGTTATCATTTGCAACAACATGGATGAAACTAAAAGGCATTAAAAAGCAAGTACAAGCTGTGTATCAGTGGTTCGTACCTGTAATACTAACCACTTGGGAGGCCAAGATTAGGGGATCAAGATTTGAAGCCAGGAAAGTGTGTAGAAACCCATAGCAGGGTATAATATCATCTACTTATCCTTCCAAACTACATGGAAGGCTGAGATTTGAGAAGAAAAGTCTGTGAGACTCCATCTCCTTAAAGGGAAGCTGAACATGGTAGCACATGCCTATAATTCCACCAGTGAAAGTGAGTGAATCATGGCTCATGTGTATCTGAGCTAGAAGTTGAGAGCCTATCCTAAAAATAACCAGTGAAATATAGGCACTATCATGCCAACCTAGCAAGGACCTGAGTTCAAAACCCCTAGTACCACACACACACACACACACACACACACACACACACACACACACATCTGTAATATTGGATTTTACTCCTAAAATATCTAAAGTAGTCAAATTTATAGAGACAGAAAGGGGATGGTCAGGGCCTGAAGAAAGGAAGCCTGCTGTTTAAGGGGCAAAGAGGTTCAATTTTAAAGCATGAAAACATTCTTAAAATTGGCTGTGCAACCATGTGAATGTGCTAATATGGTTCATCTGTACATTTAAAGTTTATTTACTCCTATTGCACAAAAAGTTTAAATATACTCATGTATATGTGCATATAATTATGTGTATGTCATATATGTATCTGTTTATGATACCAAAAAGGGTGCTTTTCATTACCCTGTCACCCACCTCCTCACACTTCACAAAGCAAGTCTATCTAACTCAGATTCTAAAAATTCTTTCATTCTGGTAGACCAGAAAACTACAAACTCATGCCTATAGTCCTAGCTACTCAGGAGGGTGAGATATGGAAGATCAAAGTTTGAAGAGAGCCCAGACAGAAAATCCTCAAGTCTCTAGCTCTAGTTAACCAGCAAAAAAAAAAAAGCCAGATTAGAGGCATTGCTCATAGCACCATCTATGAGCAAGAAAAGTCAAGCAAGGGCATGAGACCCTGAATCCAAATCTAGGTACTGATACAAACAAAAAAAGAAGGAAATCCCCACCTACCACACCCCACATGTATTTGAAGGCTGCATGCATGGGTACCTAACTATCAACAGGCTAAAAAGCTAAGGAGCCTTTATACACACACAGCAATATTCTCGGGAGCCAGAGTTATACCCCACTTAAAAGACAGCCTGGCAGAAAGTATTGGTGGGGAGCTGAGAACAACCATCTCTCCACTGCCTCCACCTCCACTGCCTCTAAGAAACAGATCAGCCCTGAGATGTCTTCCATGTCCCAACATCTACATAATGTAGCTCAATTCCAGCACTGATATGTTCTCATTTGCAAAATGGCATAAACTTAATTAGAAAAATATGTTGATTAAAATCAAACCCAAAATATCCCCTTTAACTTCCTGTGTATTTACTCATTTTCTGTAAGCTTGTGTTCAAACACACAGCAGGAAAAAAAACCAGCAGGAAAAAGCCATTCATTTAGGAGTTGCCTACTTCAAGATCCTGTTCTAAAAGAACTTCAGATTTTCCTTAAGAAAATGACTCCAGTCTTTTCTGAACTCATTTCCATAACCCTTTAGCTCTTGCCCCTATAGGACTATATTCTGGCCAATCAAATGAACCATCAAAAATTTATAAAGAAAGTCTCTTTAAAAGACAGGATAAGCCTTCTCACCTCTCTGCTACTTGGAACACAAAAGCTATAACTAGAGCTCAGCAATCATCTTGGACTGTGAGGAGATTTGCCAAGAATGACTGACAACAAGAGTCCTATCCCTGATGCCATTAGAATGGCTATACTAGCCCTAGAGCAAACCAACAGACTTATGTAATAGGCAGGAAAATCTCTATCTTTAAGCTATTTGCTTTGTTTAAAAGAGAGAGAGAGAGAGAGAGAGAGAGAGAGAGAGAGAGAGAGAGAGAGAGAGAACTGTAGCCTGTGTCTGTGGCTCACGCCTGTAATCATAGCTACTCAGGAGGCTGAGATTTTAGGATCTGAGGATCGCCATTCAAAGCCAACCCAAGCAAGAAAGTCTGTGAAACTCTTATCTCCAATTAACCACCAGAAAGCTGTAAATGGCACTGTGGCAAGTGGTAGAGCGCTGGCCTTGAGCTGAAGAGCACAAGGACAGTGCCCAGGCCCAGAGTCCAAGCCCTACACCAACAGAGACAGACAGATAGACAGACAGACAGACAGACAGAGCTGTATCCTCAGTAATGACTTTTGGGAAATTCTTTTAAAGATTGTCCATGAGGAAAGAATTCTACTCAGATGGAGACATTGACAATAATATACTTTTAATCTCTACAAAAAAATAGAGCAAATAGATGAAGCTCCATTAGGGAGATCTCTATCCTATCATTCACAGCTATATGTGAGTCTCAAAATAGATTTCATTTTTGTGGTGGTTCTAGGGTTTGAACTCAGAGCCACATCTTCAGCACTTTTTGCTATTCTTATTCTTCAAGTATGTCTTACATCTTGTCCAGGTCAGCCAGTGCAGCAATCCTCCTTTTGATGCTGGGATAACAGTCACCCACAACACCCAGCTTTTACATTTTCCCTTAGGCTAAGCTTTAAGTATGATCCTATTGATTTCAACCCTCCCAAGTAGCTAGGATTATAGGCCCGAGCAACCACGCCTGGATTCAAAATAGATTTTTGTTTAAATGTCTAAAAACCATCTTTAAAAAGCAATCAGACAGCAAAACAAACCCTGTAAACAACATTTAAAAAACAAATGACAAATGTCAAAATACAAGTGAGTCCAACAGATTCCACCAACACTAAAATTTAAGTGGGTGAGGACAAACCACCAACAGCCGTAGATATTCATGATAACTTTGTGCCTGGGAGAAACTGAAGGGAAGCCAAGAGGCATCTGATAGACCTAAGAACAAGAGAACCAAAATAACTCGAAAGTACTCACTGGAAGGCCAGCAGGCCAATTTAGAAACCCATTTGAAATTGGGAGAGTACTGACCAATCCAATTCCTAGCAAGCCAAGGGGGGCATGGCCCTCTCAAAGTTATAGGGCAGTATAGACTCTAGAATTCTTCAAACTACTTTCAGTATTTGCCTACAGAATAGCAGACACTGCTGGGGGTAGAATCTAAGTATAAGAACCATACTGTAGCCGAATGCCAGTGGCACATGCCTGTAATCCTACCTACTCAGAAGGCTGAGATCTGCCAGCTAAGGCAGAAAAGTCCCCATGAGACTTATCTTCAATTAACTGGAAGTGGCACTGCGGCTCAAAGTGGTAGAGCACTAGTCTTGAACAAAACAGTTCAGGGATAGTAGGAGAAAAACAGGAGAAAGTAACAATGCTCAATAAGAAATGGACTCATTACCTTACTCATGTAGCTGTAACCCCTCTATACTGCATCTTTACAATAAAATATTTTTTTAAAAAAAGAGCTCCAGAATAGCATCCAGGCCCTGAGCTCAAGCCCCATGTGACAAAAATAAAAACAGAAACAAAAGCCAGAGAGCAAGGGAAGGGATGACATTATTCAAAAAGAAATGTGCTGGGTACCTGACTCATGTAACTGTAACCCTTCTGTGCATCACCTCTATGAACAATTGTTTTAAAATGTTTAAAGAGCCATACTGCAGAAGGAAGAGACTGGCCATATAAAAGTGGGAAACAGGGACAGAGCCTAGAAATATCAGAGTTTTTGTTGTGTTTCTGGACAGAAATAAATGAACAAGGAAGCTTTATTCCTTACTCAGCAATACAGTTTACAGTGGGAAATACAGATGAGAGGCACTATCGACAATATCAGGCATTCAGAAGCCTTCCAGGGATCAAAAATGGAACAATTTGAGCTTCAGATGGAATTGACCGCCACTGATTCACTCATAAAAATACATTTAGATCCCTAATTCACAAAAAAGTCCAAATCAAAATGAAAATTAGTAAGCAAAAGGGAAAAAAATCAAGCCTTTATTCTTTCTCATTTTGAAGTGTTTCACATAGTAATGAATGAATGAAGAGGCAATGGGTTAAATCGCTTTTAGAATATTCCAGCTTTTCAGTTACAAAGAAATGACAGGATTACAATATCACATTTGAGCATGGCACTGGTATTATTCAGAAGGCTGAGAGCTGAGGATCACAGTTCAAAGCTAGCTTGGACAGACAAATTCAAGACTCATCTCCAATTAGCCGGCAAAAAGCCAGAAGTGGTAGCATGGGCTCAAGTGGTAGAATGCCAGCCTTGAATGGAAAAGCTAAAGGATAATGCTCAAGTATTGGTACCAAAAGAAAAATAGAAAGATCACCTTTGGTCATCAATCACAAACTAATAACCCTGAACATCAGGAGCAGGACAGAAAGAAAATTTACCAAATACTGAGTGCAGGCAGATAAAAGACCCACAGGCTCCTGAAGCCTGCTCAGGCAGGAACAGGAAGCTAATCCCAACATAGCCTCTGAAACTACAGACCAATTAGCAGAAAACATGGTGGACAGAAACACTCTTAACTCAAACCCTCTACAAGCTGAATGCTTCAGGTTCTTGATGGATCCATTAGGTCTTATTTAAAAGGAGAGAAAAGGGAGGAGGATAGAGTTATACTTTGAAAAATATCTTTTAAAAAATTTATTGGTCAATTCTAAACTTAGTTCTGGGATGCACATTTGGGTGATAAAACTATAAAGAAACATAAGGAAGTAATCATAATAAAAGTCAGGATTAAGGTTACTATTGGAGAAAGGCAAGAAGTTGAGGTTCCAATTCTGAGGTTTACTAGGGTTTGAAGAGTAGATGACAAAGTTCTACTTTGTAAAATCAGGTTGGGGAGGGTGCTGCCAGAGAGTTCACCTGAATATAAACTCATTGAAACAATACATTTGTTTAGAGTAATGCTCTGTAACAGTAAAAAGATGTAACACTCATCCTTTTGTGAAGTGTTGTCCAACTCTGGGTCCTGAGTGTCTCCCCAGCAACCCCCTACCTTTCTTCTTCTCCTTCTTCTCCTTCTTCTCCTTCTCCTCCTTCTCCCCCTCCCCCTCCTCCTCCTCCTCCTCCTCCTCCTGCTGCTGCTGCTGCTGCTGCTGCTGCTGCTGCTGCTGCTGCTGCTCCTCCTCTAACCTTAGACACCTTCCCTGTTAACCATCCCTGGTTGCCCATCCATCAGGAGAAGCGACCCCAGACTCATTCTGCACGGCCCTCTCATATGCCTCCAACACCATCTCTCCTTATCCTGAACTCCACATGCCCCAAACAGTTCACTGCCAACTCCCCAAAGTCAGCTGCCCTTCCAGGTCTACCATTTCTCTCATATTTATAGCCACCCCCTACCATGCTGACTGGAAACCTCTGGCTTTTTTTATATGCTATTATAAATCTTCTAAGGAATGTTGTCTTAACTGCCTTCAGACATCATTCCAAGTTTATGGATCCTCTGAACCAACAATCCACTATCATTTGGTGGCTTCAAGAGGAAATGGCTTTACCTAACAAGATGAGTACTAGGAAATGGGTGCTTGCAAGGGTACAAGGGGAGGGGGTGGGGGAAGAGAGGAACAGGGGAAGTGAGAAGAATGCAGATAAAAATGCATTGTAGGGCTGAGAATGTGGCTAAGAGTGCTTTCCTTGCATGTATGAAGCCCTAGGTTCGATTCCTCAGTACCACATAAGCAGAAAAAGCTGGAAATGGTGCTGTGGCTCAAGTGGTAGAGTTCTAGCCTTAAGCGAAAGAAGCTCAGGGGCAGTGCCCAGGCCCTGAGTTTAAGCCCCAGGACTGGCATTAAAAAATGCAGCTGGGCGCCTGTGGCTCATGCCTGTAACCCAGCTACTCTGGAGGCTGAGATCTAAAACTCGCAGTTAGAAGCCAGCCGGGAAGAAAAGTTCACATTAACCACTCAAAAACTGGTGCTGTGGCTCACATGGTAGAGTGCTAAGCCTTGAGCATAAAGAGGCTCAGGGACAGCCCAGGCCCTAAGTTCAAACCCCACAACTGACGTAAAAATTAAAAATTCATTGTATGTGCCACATAACTCAGAAAAATAAGGGAAAGAGTTGGTGGAAGCAGAGGCGGGGGGGGGGGGGAGGAGGAGTAAAGATGTTGAAGAGATGACATTGATCAAGATGCACTGTATATATCAATTACGTAGCCTAAATATTAAGTGAGGGAAGGGGTGGGGTAGGAAGGATGGGTAAGAATGTTAAGAGGGGTGACACTGATCAAGAGTCACTGAATTCATAAACTGCTCTGTTGAATGGCAACTCCTTTGTACAACTCCCTAAAGAAAAAAAAAATATATATATATATATGTATGTATATATAAAGGGAAATAGCTTTAAAAGCATCATGGTATTGTCACAGATTTTGTATTATGTGTGCCTGTGTGTATATACATTCTTGCTCACAGAGAGGTGGGCCAACCCTAAAAAGATGCACAAGAAACTCATGCCACCAAGCCAGGGCAGGGATCAGTGGGAGACTATTTGTCCTCTGAGTCTTAATTTTCAGGACTTTGTATTAAAAAGAATTGCAGCTTCATTGCTAAATCAAGCTTTTTAAAATGTAAATGACACATAGATTCTCAACTTGTAAACACAAATTACAAACAGAACCAGCTTCTATTGGCTGAAAAACACAAAGTACACTGATGTCTTTAATCAAAAACTCCAAACCAACCATTGAACTAATTCCCCAAAGAGAAGCAAACTCAGGCCTACATGATCCCTTGCCACAGACTGTGGCAGAAAGAGATTATGAGGTCAATTCCTTTTCATCTTTTCTAGGGTTCTATAGGCCCCACTCACTGTGATCTCTTCAAACTAAAGTGAGAGCTTGGTTCCCTGCAGAACGCAACCTACATGCACTTCAATGAAACACAACTGTATGCTGGTATCACATATGCCACAGGCCTTAAGAGACCCAGCAAGAAACCAGATCCCAGGCCGCCATACTCCATAGGCACCTGCTGAGCCTCAGAAAGAGTTTGGCAAAAGACAGTGCAGCCAGAGAGCAAAAGAAAACAAAAGAAAAAGGAGTTGGGGACAGGCAGCTCACGCCTATAATCCTAGCTACTCAGGAGGCTGAGATTAGAAGATTGCCATTTGAGCCAGCCCACACAAAAATACATAAATAAATAAATCCCTAAGATTCTTATCTCCAGTTAGCCAGTAAAATACCAGACTAAGGGTATAGATCAAGTGGTAGAGCACCAGTTATGAGCAGAAAAGCCAAGAGGGTAGGGAGAACATGAAACACTGAGTTTAAGCCCCAAGACTAGCGCGCGCGCGCACACACACACACACACACACACACACACACACACACACACACACACACACACACACACACACACACACACACACACACACACAGAATATGGAAGGCCCCAACAGTTTTGAAATAAACAAGAGTAACATCTATCAAAAAAGCTGTCATAAACTTCTGTGGCAAGGTTCAATACCCAGCTGCAGTAATTCATCCAGATGCCTTATAAGATTGCCTTTGTTCCTTGCAATTTCTTCTGAACCCTATTTCTGTTTACTACACTTTTTGGTTGTATTGCAGTACTAGGTACCTTGATGGCCTGCAGTCAGTCAACCTGTGTTTCCTCACACAATAAAGCTCCTCCCAACACCAGGCCCCTTCCTTCCTAGGACTGTGGAAGGCTGGGTCCATTTAAGATTTGTATTTACAAGTTGATCATCTTTATGTGTATATGGTCATTTACATTTTTAAAAGGTTTGATTTAGCAACGAAACTACAATTACCACTTTTTCCCCTCTTTGTTACCCACATCAATCCTTCCCGTTTTTTCCCTCTATCCATTCACCTTCCAAGTAACAAAATTACCAGGCTGTGAATACACTAGATTTGTTTGCTGCCCTCGGGTAGGGTACTTTCAGACCTCAGACTTCTCTGAAGTTTGGGGCCATATTACCAACCTTGTTGTAAGGTTAATCGGTATCATCTAAAGGCAAGTCAAAACAACCCCTACGGGTACAGAGAATCAGGCTCACATTCTCCCATCATTGAGCCTAACATGGTACCAAGTACACAGCTGTGGCTCCAGGAGTGTGGTCTCCTGGGGGAATGACTCAATAATTTGAGCACACCCATCCACTCAGACTGAGTCCATCAATCTCAACACACTGCTAATATGGGGGCAGCTTCTTAGACCCCTTGTGGGCCAGCCCTAGAACAGTAGCTCCCCAGTAGGGCCCCTCCTCAATGACACTTGGCAATGTCTGGAGGTATTTTTGATTGTAACAGCTGGAGCTTTTTTCCTGGCATCTAGTGGGTAGATACCAGATGCTTCTAACTGTTCCTATACCACACAGCATGGCCCTCACAAAAGATGCAGCTGACCAAATGTCAACTAGGCAAAGGTGAAGAAAGTCTGCCCTACAAGGGAGGGAAAACTTAAAACCCTTAAAAGAAGTGATGGAAACACCACAACATTCATCATCAGATTCAGATTCATCCTGAATGCTTTCAACAGTATGTCCAATTATTTAACTCTAAAATTAAGCACCATGGCCCTGCCCTGCAGCCGGCTCAGAAGCATGTGGCAAGCATGGCAGACACAGTAGAATGACCACATCACAAACTACAGAGCTGGCTGCAGCATTTCTGCCTACTAATTTTAATCTCCCCCTCAAAGGTCATGAGTATTTTCAGACTTCTTTGCACAAGCATATTGCAGACAGACTTGGTACATGTCACTTCCAATTGGCAAAGCACTTCACTTGCCAGCATCCCAAGTTGAGTTACAGGCTTAACTTTGTCTACGGCACTTTCCAAGGGACTTTGAGTCCATTATCCTAATTGGCGAATGATATCTTAGTACCAGAAGGCTGTGTGTCAGCAGTTGCTTTTATAATGAAAGCTTAATCTCCAAAAGAAAACAGTAATTCATTAAAACCAGCCCTCCCATCTGCCTTCCCAGTAGCCAAAGGAAAAAGTATCTGCATTGCAAAGGATTAATTTATCTACTGAGCATGAAGTCCAGACGAGAAAGGAAATGGTCTCAGCCAAGCTTTGCCTTAACCCAGCTTGCTGTGACTTCACAGGACAGGTGGGTAAAGAGACAGCAGCTCACAGATCAGGGCCTGGGAACGCAGGACTGGGCTGCCCTCTGCTCCCCACTTAGGGAGGCCCTTTTTTTTTGCAGATACTGTTCACCTTCAGCTATTCTATTTTATCAGCAATCCAGGGAAACCTGAACAGGTTTGGAGAAGAAAGGGAAGATGACTCCATGGTCTGATATTTCAGTCAGCTCTCTGATCCAAAACTCTTCTGGCCTTATTATTCATATAGATATATTAAGAGCTACCATATGATGTGTATTATACTGGAGATCCAATAGCAAGTATGCCACAAATAGTTCAGCGTGCTATACCAAGTATCTGATGTGGATTCATTCATTTAACTCCCTCAATGCTCCTGCTCCTTTTTACAGATGAGGATAGTCAGAGAGAAGGAACTAGTAGTCTGTAAGTAGTAGAGTCCATTTAGGAATCAGACAAACTAGCTTCATAGTTTGAGGCAGGACAGCATGTAGTAAGCCCATCACACCCAGGAGCTACAACAGATGCTTTAACCTGCCCCATTTCCTCTGTGTAGGGGGGAAACTCAAATGGAGCCAAGAATCTGTGATGGAGTAGGCAAAAGCAAGAGCACACAAGAGTTCAGACCACCTAGCCTGTGTGGAAGGTCACCAGCAGATAGAAGCTATAATATACTTACAGAGACTGGCCACCCTTTTGCCAGAGTGATCCAAGGCCTGAAGAGATGCAATAGCCAAGGTCACACATCTGCTCAGAATTGAACCAGAGTTCAACAAAAGCATGTCTGGTAACAAAGCCCTGGCTTCAGAAGACCTTTACTGAGATCTATGACAAGCCACCTTGTAACAGCCAGAAGCCTTGAATTTACCCCAGCTCCTATTGTGTTTGCTATTGCCCACTGCTCAAGGATAAGGATACAGCACTAAGAAGAAGCTTCATGGACAAGCCTGCCTGATGTACATGAGGATTCTCTGGACCGGGTACCCACAAGTATCCCTGGAGATACTGGAATCCTGGCTCTTGACTATAATAGCCCAAACCTTGGCCCAATGACTCGTATCTAGCCCATGGCTCAGTCAAAAATGAGGACACCTTGCTCTCAGGTAATAGGTGCCCTTTAGTCTCTCCACAAGTGGCCTGGATCCTAAGCACACAGCAGGTCTGGTCTCCACCTGGTGATTGTGAGCATGACACTCCCACCACACGGACAGCATCCTAGCTATATGCTCTAGGGAAAAGCTACTGGCAATGAAGCAGAAGTGCTTCTACTGCTGACTACTGTTCACGTTCTCAGGCTCTCTGGCCTACAGTTCTGGTGACAATTCAAGGACTATTAGGCAGCAAGGGCCAAGATGGCAAAGGCAATGTCATTTTGGACAGGTGAACTCTTGATCCCCAACAGCTTGGCTTCATTCGTGAGCTGCACTCTGATGTTCTCATGGACCACTGATCCATGTGTTGTTTTCTCCCCAAGTTTGCCATCAGCTTCTTACCATATGGTGATACCAGGTCTCAGAAGTGAAAAGGTCAATTACTCCCTACTCTCCCCTCTAGATGCAGGGGGGGATGAGCATCACACCAGGTTTAACAGACCCAGCAACTCAGGTAAATGTGGGTCCACTGCTGGACCTGTCAGTCAAGTTAGGAGTTTTCTTATAGCAAATCAGCTTTAATTGCTCACCAAAGAAACGCCTCTTGTTTATTACACCTTGATACCCCAAGCCATAGAGGTCAGAATGTGATGTCCTCGATATCTTTTGTTACATTATTCAAACTCATATTCACCAGAAAAAAAAGTGAGGTATAGAATGTGCTCATGGCAGAGCTCACTCAGCAAAATGAACAAAGCATTTCAGGGGGGGTGCTGGGCTCCCTAACATGGGCATAGGCTCGGTCTTCTGTAGAACAGAAAGCATCTGGCTGCACACTCAAATGGCGTCACATTTAATTTTAGACTCACTTCCTATCCTTGACCTCAAATACTCTGGCCTTGAAAAGAAGCTTGGTACAGCCATGGACCCTCAAGCCAGAATCACTGAAAGGGAAGGAAAGCAGCTACAGACTCCTGTTATGTCCCCATGAATGCATGTACACAGCTCCTCCATTGAGTCTGACCAGATAACCCCAGGGATCAGTAAAACCATATCCCCAACTCCTGCACCTAGTCTGGAAGAATCTCTCCATGGCCTGCAAGGGGTTTATAGATAATACTAGTTTTTCCCTCCTGAGCTCAGAAACACATTGTTCAATGGGCAGGCAGACGGACTCAATTACATCTTGAGCCAGGGGTCTTCTGAGCAGTTCTGGGAAGGACCACTAGCCCTTTGCCATAGGGGTAGGCTGAGTGAAAGCTATGAGTATCCTTGGAATCAGATACACACCAAAGAGGAAGGGACTATGCCTTTTCTGCACACTGTCTCCCAAACTCAGCCTTTTACCTTGGGAAGGAGCTAAAGGGGAGTGAAAGGAAGCCACCAGGGTCCTCCTGGAGAGGGGACAGTAATTCTCTTCAAGCAGAACAAGGCTTAGAATTCCCTGAGATGAAGCACAGCAGATGGCAAAGCAAATCTATGCCACATCTTCTGAAGAGCTGCGTAGAATAGGGAGTGAATTATAGAACTACTACCATTTCTTACCAATTAACCTAAAAGCATATTCTGACACTGTCCACAAAAATATTCTGTGCAAGTCCCCAAAGTGAATCAACATAGGAGCAGGGACAGAAACCACAGTAGTATAAGCACTGCAAGATTCCAGAGTTGGGGAGAAGGTGGTGAATTCTTTGGTTCCCGAGGCTGGGAGTATTGAGCCCTACAGGAGAAGAAGGGGAAAGGAATACATTTAGAGAAGCAAGAATCCCACTTGTAGAGATTTGACAGGCCTCCTGGTGGGGCCAAGTTACAGTCCTCCAAACACAGTCATGTCAAGGACAGTGCCAGAAGTCAGAGAAGAACTGGACATGTCAATCACCAGTTAGCATCCTGACATCTATCGGTGCTGCATTTCCTTATATGCCTAGTCACTTCCTTTAAAGCACTGCACAAACTTGTCCTGCCCAGTACACAAGTTGATGAGTTTTATTTGATGTCAGGTGGAAACCTAGCAGTTTTGCACCCTATAGTAATATGGGATCTGATGGAGTTTTCAGGCTCGCACAATGCTGGCAGTAACAGCAACCAAATTCAAACTAATTAAAAAAAACAGCTTTACAGGGTTCTAGAGGCCAGGCTCTTGACCTGTGATACCTTCTCGGCAATTTGGTCCTTCTAGGGAGCAATGTGGGTCCCCTTATGAGTACCATGTCCCAAGTCCAGCTGTTGAGCGATGCTGGTTTAGAATCAGAACCCTCTTGTTTCTCCCTTGACCACCCTGTCCCCTGAGCAGATACCCCTACAAGGAAGACATCCCCCTGCACCACAGGCTGGGCCCCAAGACCTGAGCCGACCTCACCAAGGATACTATCGGTACTTGCTTGTTTGTTGTTGTTATTTAATTTTTTTGTCGGTCATGGGGCTTGAACTCTGGGCTTGGGCACTGTCTCTCAGATCTTCAGCTCAAGGCAAGCGCTCTACCTCTTGAGCCACAGTGCCACTTCCAGTTTTCTACTGGTTTATTGGAGGTAAGAGTCTCACGGCATTTCCTGCCCGGGCTGGCTTTGAACCGTGATCCTCAGATCTCAGCCTCCTGAGTAGCTAGGATTACAGGCGTGAGCCACCGGTGCCCGGCTGTTATTCAACTTTTATTTTGGCTCCTGCACCATTTGTTTTAAGAAAGAAAATTAAAGGAGGATCATTTTTTAGAACTGGAATATTTTAAATAGTTAATCTTAGATTCAGGCACAAATTTGCTCAGAGGTGACATCAGAAGCCACATATCAGTGCCCTGCTTGACTCACTAATAGCATGCTATGCTCAGAGCCCTGTGTTCCCAACCCAGCCTCTTCCAGACACCACCACTAAAAGCCCCTGCAAGTCCTGACAAAGGCCAGACCTCAAATCAGACCTCGGGTGCAGGGGTGGGGGTGGGGGAACCTGAACTCCAAATCTTGGAGAACAGCCAAAGTGAGAAAGGTCCATACTTACAGCACCAGGCCCAGCTTCTCACTGGGTACATCCGCCAGAAGCCTGGCTGAGCTGTTCCAGGCATGCTGATACCTTTCCTTCCAACACACCTATTTCCAGCCCTCTGTTCATATTCTTCTAACTTCCAGCTAAGAAAATGCAGCCACCTGGGTGACTCACATGGGCCGGGGGAGTCTGTAGAGCTTCTGTTCCAAGTCCCTAATAGACTGGTAACTGTTTTTACAGCTTTCTGATGAAGTGCAAAGCACTCCGCTGGTTCCACTGGCCTCTGAGCTCATGACTGGTGAAGAAAAGTACCTAGTCAGCCCATACCTCGCCACCAGTCAGCCTCACTCACCTCAGTACCTGAGTCCCATGCCCAGCCTGCTGGGAACAGTTGGTCCATATAGGAAGATGAGACGAGAAAGGCTACATGTGACCACCTGGGACTGCTTAATGTTATCCACACCCAAACAAGCATTGAAAAATCCTCTAGACACTAATTCAGTGGACAGGTTTACCATTCCATTTATAATGGCAAGTTTTACCATCAGTAGTGTGTTTACAGGAAAAAGATTATTTTAAATGATATTTAAACATTGAAATGATTTTTGAATGTTTTGTAGATATCAATTCACACTGAATATTGGGGCTACTTCTAGAATTCTTGAAGTATAATTTATCAACAATTGCTATGGAACATCATTGGCACTTTGGAGTCATGTTAGTGTTTTAATTTATATTTATATTTGATGGTACTGTTTAAAGCCTGAATGCATGCTCAGGAGTTCATCTTCCTTCCCTCTTTGCATTTACATCCTCGGGTAAACCACAACCTAAGAACATCCAAAAGCATGGTGGGAAGCTTCCTTCATGGTCATTAAAGCTACTTATTTCAGCAAGGATGAGAGTTGTTCAGGAAACATGCTATTTAGTTCTTGGCAAAGATACGCATTGTAAAAAGTACCAACAACAGGATAAAGAGAAGAAAGTGACAGCATTACAGCTAAGCAGGATTCCTGGGATCTGAAATGTCCTCAGGCCTTGGGTTGGCCAGCTCCATTTTGTGAGAACATAAACTTTTAATGAAAGTTTATTGACCCACAGTCAAAATAGATCAATCAGGAAAATGTGGCAGCTAAAACCTACCTTAGCTGTATTGAACATTATTTGGGTTTCATACTTGAGAATTCTTCAACTTTCTACCCCGATTCGATATTTGATACAGTTTTGAGAATCAGTTCTGGATCCGTAAGATGGATCCTTTGAGAACTGGTATCAAGACAGACATGTCATGCTGGTCAGTTCTGCCTCTAAAGGGGCCTTTCTGTGAGACTTTCTGGATAATCATATCATACTTTTCTCTAGTAATTTACTTTTTTGGCATTTCTTTTGGGGGTTTTGTTGACATTTAATTTTGAAATAATCTCAGGTTGCAAATGTTCAATCTTCCTGTTTAAGCTGGGCTCCAGGTATGACCACAATGCCCAGTCTGCTCTAACAATTTGTAAAGCAACAAAACACAAAACCGATGATGGTGATGATGATGATGATGATGATGATGATGATGATGATGATGATGATGACAACAACGACGACAATGACATCTGCCACTATATGTTGAGAGTTTGCCAAATGAGAAACACTGCTTTCTTATGGCACTGAGGCGAGCTACTAAACCTATTTGAATTTTTTTCCTTCTCTAAAGCAGAATAAATAGAGTAGGCTGTGTGTTAAACTTTTACATATCAGGAGCTTAGTAATGAACATGACTCAGACAACTCACCATCTAAGAAATCCCCCAGCCTCAGACTTCGAAGGCAAGGAGAGCATCATGATTTATAATGCCACTAATTGTGCTTTCAGACATCTCTCATAGAAATCCCTCTTCTCCTCCTATCCATCCCCTCATTCCTACATGACATCTCTGGCCATACAACATACTCACTTAAGAAGAGGAAGGTTGCTAAACGACTGGGAACAGTATGTCTGGGAGGGCTCTCCAAAGCCATCTTGTATCAGCAAGGAAAGGTTCGCTTACATAGGTAATCCATCAGGCCCTAAGTCAGCACTCCCATGGTACCACTCTCTACCACACAATCTGGGCAAAGTCCACAGACCATCCTTAAATAAGCACTCTCCTGCTTTCAATGATGAGTATCTGTGGACAAAAGTTTGTGACCCATTCCCTAAAAAGAGGTAAGCAGGCACCTCAAATGGAAAGGCCACAAAAGCAGTCCACAGAGCAGTCTTGTCTCTAGTCCTTAACTTAAACAATCTCCATTTCCCTTCCAACCCATCAAGACTAAGCAAACTTTGTGCCCACCGCTCCTCAAAGGCCTGAGCCCATCACACTGGCAAACTACTACAGAACACAATTGAGATTCCCCCAACACTCCTCACTGCCAGGAGCTCCCCTTGACACTCTTCTCTCTTTCATGGGTAGACTTCGACCTTCTGCTTACTTTCACATTCTACTTATTTTTATTCCACTTCCTGAGAAAATATTAATGCATTCCTGAAGTAAATGAGGAAATGTATCATGGGGCATATACCTTGTCCCTTTCAGCCGCTCTTCTCAATTAACAAGGAAACCAGGGTCTCCTCCTGTGAGAAACACCCAATGCTGAGAAGACGTGTAACAATCCACCTTCAAGTGTACAAGAGCAAGATGCTGCTAGACACAAAATGCTCCTGTGAGAAGCAAAGCTACAGACCAAGCGTGCCATACCTTTCTGGTTTCTTTAGGACAGCTCCAAGGAAAAGCCAGAGGTGACTGTGCAATGCTATCACTTAAAGGGCCTATTCTCTGGATCTTTCTAACACAAGATCTAAACTGACAGCATACATCTAGCCAGTCAGGATAGAAGCCTGAAAGGGACTAGGAAGCGTCGAAGGGACTAGAAAGCCCAGCTCCATCTGCAGAGCTCCTGTTGGGAATGGGACTAGCAAAAAGTTATTTTTAAGTCAGTTCTAAACAGGTAAGACATTCCCTCAGCTGATTTTGCCCCCTGCAGGCAATGTGTGAGCCATGCTGAAGCACAGAAAAAATACTATCTTTGAGTGAAATTTCACTCCCTGAAAATATGTGGCAAAACATTTATTAAGATGCATTGGCATTCTTGAATTCAAAGGGCTATCTTAGTCCCTGCTGTCCCATATCTACAGAAGAAATAAAGATGTCAGATGGATTGAACAGAGGCGCAGCAGGTCAGGGCAGGGAACAGCTGTCAGGGAATCCAGAGACTGCAGCCCTCAATTCATGCGTTCCAGCCATCAGACCTTAAGAAAACGCCTTAGCATTTGGGAGTCATCTTTCTCAGCCCCTTCATGGTATGAAGGTAGTGAGGGCCCATACAACTATGGGTGGGAAAGGACCAAATTTTTGAAATTACTCAAAAGCATGATATCTTCCTTACCAAGGGCTGCTTTCTGGTTATAATTGAAGATATACCAACGCCTAACGTAAACTGCCAACACACATCTTATGGCACTAGGGAATGACCCCCCCATCCTCATGTTTGCAGGACAAGCACTCTAACCTCTTGGCCGTACCCCAAGACCTTTGTATTTAGGTTGTTTTTTTTTACATAGGGTCTCACACTTATGCCTGAGCCAAACTTAAACCACAGTCCTCCTATATATACTTCCGGAGTAACTATGGAATGTTGGGCCCCTTCTTGATTAATAGTTTTACCAAAATTCCATGGTTCCCATCCCCTCCCCATATTTTTTGGTGCCAGTCTTGGGGCTTAATCTCAGGATCTGGGCACTGTCCCTGAGCTTTTTTGCTCCAGCTAGTGCTCTACCACTTGAGCCACACTTCCACCTCTAGCTTTTTGGTGGTTAACAGGAGGTAACATTCTCATGGGCTTTTCTGTCCAGGCTGGCTTGGAACTGCAATCCTCAGATCTCAGCCTCCTGAGTAGCTAAGCAACTAGCACCCAGCTCCATGTTCCTTTTTAAAGGACTGGAATATAAACAATTATTAGGACAGTACAGAACTACCACACTGATAATTACTCTAAGGGAATGCTCCAATTTTATTATTCAATATCTTGACATCCTTAGAGATGAAACATATTGATTCCCAAGGAATCAATGAGTAATTTAAATAAAACAAAATGCCAGGGCATGGGAGGTGAGTACTAAGTTCCCATCAACAACTTTCAGTTCACATGCACTTATGCCCATAGTTCCTTTCATAATGTCTCCTAATTCCCATAGCTGCTCTGATCCTATCTGGAAGGTTCTCATGCTACTTCTTCCAGGTATATCTCCTTTACCTTTTCCATCCCCTGTATTTATGTTTACCTGCATGTCTGCCTGTATTAAACTTCAAAATCATACTCTATTGTTCTTTCCACTATTGGCAAGAGCTCATTTCTGATCTGCCACGAGGAGACTGTAACTCTGATGGAAATATACATGACAGAACTGAACAGTCACCAATATTTCACATCTGCACTCTCATGCATGGGAGCAATGATGACAAATGCACTACATCCATGTCCCTCCTTGCTTCCTTTTTGGAAGAGGTGTTCCAGAGGGACAGAGACATCTGTCAGTCATAGTCTGACAATAAGGCATCTTAGGTTGGTGAAGAGAGCCCGACAGGCTCCCTAAGCAATCTCCCCAGACCAGGGCCAAAAGCCTTCTAGACACATGGACATTTTGTGGGGTCTGAGACCTGGGACAGAATAATAGGAAACAGATGATGGGAGGTACTTATCTGATCAATCCCTAAAGCTTATTTTGAACACAGGAATACAACCCCAGACAAAACTGGGTCATAGCTTTGGTGGGGTATAATAGGGAGAAGGTTTTTAAAAAAAAAAAAGGTCTGTAAGCTTAAGTTTTCTACTTCAGAGAGACTCATGATTTCAAACCCAGACCCTTCATTCTGAGGCTGAAGCCAAGGAAAATGTCATTTGAAAACCAAAAGGCAGATGAGTCCTAGATTCAGGAGAATCTATGGATCTAGGTGTCAAGAGACAGAAAATAGGCCAAATGATCCACTGATCTGACGCCCAACCATCATAAGACTGGATGCTGTGAGCTTGGTCACTATGGTGACCAGGATGGGAATGGAGGTAGTCCCCTCCTCACAAAAGAAAAAAAATGTGACAGAGGCCACACAGGAGCAGAGGCAGCTCCTGTGGAGAAACAGAACAAAGTCAACAAGAAATACAAGGCCTGCTGGATGTGGTGGTGTGAACCTATAATCCTAACATTAGGGAACTTGAGGAAGGAAGATTGAGAATTCAAGGCCAGCTAGGATACATAGAAAGAATCAATCTGTCTAGGAAGAGAAAGGGGAAGGGAGAGAAGGGAGAGGAAGAAGGAGAGGAGGGGGAGAAGGAGGAAGTTAGTTCATCCAGAGGCAGGAAAGAATGCAATGGCTCTGAGGTGAAGGTTTCTTCTTGGTCAACAGCCAGCTTGACTCCATATCTCAGTCATACAGTGAACAGGTGGGGACTGCCACAGCAGATACCAATAGCACCTGCACAGGCCCTCCAACATCAAAAGGATCAGGTGGCCCAAGCTAGCATATGTCACAGTACAGGCCTTGTATCTCAGCAACACTGGCACTCTGGGATGCCTCACCTTCATTAGCTCACACAAAAATATCACCCAGGTGCTGCCAGGCCCAACTCAAAAAAGGCAATTTCTGTTTCCCACAAATACCATAGTATTTTGGGTTCTTTTGGTTTTGTGATGGTATTTAAGGCTTGAAGTCAGGGCCTGTGGCCTGCCCATTAGCTTTTCACTCAAACCATGTTCTACCCCTTAAGCTGGCTTTCAGATGATTCACTGGAGATAAAAGACTCACAGACTTTCCTGCCCAGACTTACCTACCCACAGACTTTCCTGCTGGCTTCAAACTGTGATCCTGAGGATCACAGATCTCAGACTCCTGATTAGCTATGACTATAGGTATGAGCCACTGGCACCTGGCTTGACACCTATACGTCTAATGGCAATTCCAATTTGACATGGAGCTGAGTCAGTAAGAACTAGAATGGAATCCAGCTTGTACTTCAAAGCCCAGTGATGCCCTGTATGCAACTGGAGCAAGGTCAGTCTGAAAAGGAAGTTTGAGGGACAGCCTCCCTGTAGGGCTCTGCTGGGAAAAGCCAGGGGAGAGATGCTCAGAAGTGGGTGGGAAAAGTGGTACATGGCCTGGTCAGAGAGTACAGAAGAGGCAGAGAGAATGGAGGAATCATGCATAGATCTACTTCAAGTCCAAGCCTGAGACATGGATTGGAAACAAAGGCAGAAGGGGAGAACTGGATGGACAAAACTGATTTCATCTACACTCTTTACCCTTTGTATCCAGAAACCCAAGGTTCTATAGATCAGACACTAGATGCACCTAATCTGAGGCTGATATGCCATCTTGCACCATATATACACCCTCTCCACCACCACCCATGAAAGCCAGTGCTAATGAGGGCCCCACACACACAGCCTAGGGATTCTGATCTCAATAGTGGGCCCGCAGCAGCCATCTCTCCCCTAAATCAGCTTCTTCAGTTACTATTGCACTTGAAGAGATAACCCTATTTGTGATTCCTCTCATGGCCCCAACAATTCTAAAATGCAAAGCACATAACTGGATGACTTAGCTTGCAAGAAGAAAATGCTTCTCAAATTACCCCCAAAGCTTCTTTCTAACTGATGCCTCTTTTCTGGGAACTGGCTATGTCACTGCATTGATCGATGAAGCAACCTCTCATGTCCTTCTTTCCTTTAAAAGTTGTTTTTAGCCCTGTGACTTGACCTTTTTGAGTAATGAGACCAGCATTATGCAGCAATGAGTCACTTCTACCACCTTGCTAGCTTCTCTCCATCCACTTCATCTTCTGTCTTCATGGACCCACCTCATTGCCATGGAGGCTTTGGGATGATGCCCCTAAAGACCTGCCACAAGCTGTTCCTTCACAACTGAAGTATAATTGGGTATCTTCAAACTTTACCCTTTTAACTCAATGATGAATCTTCATGAGCACAGACATTCTGGGTCCCTGAGAATTAATCAAGAGGATTTATTTTCTTAGTGGGAAGGTAAGACTGACTTCAGAAAAATGAAGCACAAATGTTTTAAGTCAAATAAAAGTGCTAGCCATATACCAGTGGCTCATGCCTTCAATCCCAGATCCTCAAAGGGCTGAGAGTTGAGGGTCTCAATTCTAAGCCAGCCAGGACAAGAAAATGTCATGTACTTTTACCTCTAATTAACCATCAAAAAGCTAGAAGTGAAGCTGTGGCTCAAGTGGTAGGGTGCCAGGCTTGACTAAAAAAGAACTAAGGGACAGTGCCCAAACCCTAAGTTCAAGCTTCAATACAAGTGAGAGAAAAAAAAAGGTGGATAAGACAGCCAGTAGAAAACACATGTAAGTTTCAGGATTTTAATGACTTCAACTTTTCCTTTTAAAGCATCTCCTAGATTCTATCCAATATCCCACAGTTCTTTAGCTTCTTTTCACTTCACAATGGGATTTAGTCATCAGAGCCAGCTGGCCCTTAGAACATGTTTCTGGTGTCAATATAAGATCACTGGGGCTAGAGGGGAGATCAAAAAATGTATGTTCTACACTTGTAAAATGCAGTCTTTTTCATGCCTTTGAAGGATTTTTTTAAAAAAATTCTTATCTAGAAGTTCACAGCCAAGAGGATCATCAATACTTCCATTTCTTTAAGGATTCAAAGTCTCATTAAGAAAGTAATACATTGATTGCTATATCAAGTGTTCATACTAAAAACATACAAAGAGAAAAATCACAGCTGAGAGGAGCACAAAGCTACAAAGGCCTGGAGCTTCTCTCTACCAACATCTAATTCCAAACTCCTGCCAGTGAGTCAGAACCGCTGTGATATCAAAAAGACCTGTCTGGCTGCTGGCTGCAACCATCAAAGCAGAGCCCCCGTGGTCTTCCTTTCTCTAGAGTTTTGCTGGGTTCTTTAACCAGGAAGACTGCTCTACTCTCCTCCCAACGGGTGCAGGGTTCCAAAGTTAACACTGGAGAATTCCAAAAGCATGTCACCTCCAATTCATCAGCATCCAGTCCTGGATCCCAAACATTTCTATACAATAAGAACAGGAATGCAAGGGGAAAGAAAGTAAGGCGAACAAAAGATTATTGTGGAGAAAATGACTTGCTAGCACTTTAGACCCATGAGACAAAAGCTGATTCTGGATCCTTCCTGAGCAATCATGGGTGGAAAGGAGATCTCTGGGGCACTGTACGTGATACTAAGCCCACCTAGGTCTTATATGGTAAACAGAGGAAATGCAATCTTGAAATGATATAAGAGGCTCAATAGATGTAAAAGGCCTTTTTCTCTTATTATATTTCCTTTATCATTTCAACTGTAAATTGTTTCTGGTTTTGTTTTGTTTATAGCGAACAAATCCTATCTAATATTGCCATCTAATACTGGAAAGAGAAATATGTCACAATGGATGACAGTACTTCACAAGCTGATGTACACAGTACACTTTCTATATGTAACCAAAGGATACTATTTATAGTGCTATCTTAACAAATCTATTTCAGATCTTGCCAACAGTAGAAAATTCCATGGGTAAAAGTATCTTTAGTACAAAGGAACAACTTCTGTCTGGGGTATTACTGTTAATATATACAATCATAGCTTCCCTGCTGGACATATTCAAGCTAAGATCGTTGTGGGTAAAAACTATGAAAACAGAAAATCTTTCAAAAAACAATGCATACATACCTTAAAACTTTCTTTTCACTTCCAGTTATGGTGGCCAAATGCCCTGATTTACCTATGCAGAGGCATACATGGTTCTTCAAGAGATGGTCTGCTAACTGGAAGTCTGTGTGGACCTTCTTATAGGAACTATTAGAACAACATGATCTATGGATTCCTGTCTCAGTTTCAAGCAAAAACTAAAGCATTAGTAAACAACAGAGTCCTAGATTTTTTTAAAACATGCCCCTGCTCTTTATAGCTGTCATAACTCACCTATATTGACAGAAATGCTTTTGTGATGACTAATTTTGAATCTCTTCCAAAAAAGTCAATGAAGTTTCAAAGTCATAACTTTTTATATTGCATATTTAATTGGTTTGTAAAATGGATAGGTACCATTTCAGGGCTAAGGATATAAATCAGTGGTATTAGTGGTAGAGTGCTTGCCTAGTTTTGTGCAAGGCCCTATATGTGTGTATACACATGTATGCATATATATATGGATATATACATATCCATATATATGTGTATACATATATACAGAGAGAGGGATTCTATTTCCTTAAATCACACAATTCCAAAGACCAGTATAATTGGCAGAAAGAAAGATATGAAGAGAGCAAGCATATCACATGTGTCAGCAACTGATTTAACCCCTGGCAGGAAGGCAAAAGTGCTCTAGCAGAGACTGGGCCCAGCACACCATAAGAAGAGACCCATGTTTTACATCAAAATCACAGGGCTGAAGGATACAGACGTTAATGCAGCAAGTCAACCGAGTGATAGCTGCATGGAAATGTTTCTGTCACTTGAAATATTTAAGTATGTACTATAAAAAATTATATTTCCTTCAAAGGAATTAGTTCATCCTGATTTTGATGTACAGATCTAGTTTCCATTGCCTCTCTATGCCTAAGGAATGCCAGTCTGCAGTCATATTCCAAATGTCTAGTAGCTGTCAGGTATATTCAATGTTGAACTTCCATGGTATCTAGCCTTTGTGCAGTGCTAAGGTTTGTTATCAATTTGGGGTAAGGGCCAAGGGAAGTTTGTCCAAAGAAGATAGGTGACAGGCTTTTTTCTTTAGGTAGAAATATGCCTGATACATATGAAATGACTAGGAAAACATAAAACAGGTAAAGAAAAAGCAACTCAGTAATCTAGTGTCCATGTATGTTTTACCATTGATCAGTACAACTGGAAATGAAAAAGAATTGTAGCAGGGCACTGGTGGCTCACACCTGTAATCCTAGCTATTCAGGAGGCTGAGATATGAGGATGACAGTTCAAAGCCATCCTTGACAGGAAAGTCCAGGACTCTGATCACCAATAAAACACCAGAAAACCAGATGTGGTGCTGTGGCTCAAGTGGTCGAGCACTCACCTTGAGCTGAAGAGCTCAGGGATAGCATCCAGGCCCAGAGCTCAAGCCCCACAACCAACAAGAGAAAAAAAAGCAGAATTGTCCATGTTGACTGTTGTTCCTACAGACATTACTATGCTCAAATCTTTACAAATCCCAACATCTCATTTGCAAGAGTAACAAGTAACCTACACAATCTCTGTGGCCACAGAGACAAATGCTGTCACTTAGGTGTTTGCAGACTCATCACATTTTACCCCAAATGAAAGGACACAGATTCCTAGTTATATCCAGCTGCTCCCTGCTGTGTTCCTGGTCTCCAATAAAAAAAAATGGAGGAGGGGCCATTCCACCCATGAATACTCCACTCCAAGTGTGGTCTGAGACTCAGCAGGGTGACATATTCTCCTCCTTAGAGTCCAGAAAACCACAGCAAATAGTAAATAAAAGTAAAATTACTCAGATTTATGATACTGCATTCTTTGCTTCAATTTAGCCCAACCCCACAAGGAAAGTAGACCACAATGATAAAGACCATTCATCTTGGTTTGTCTATTTAGTCTAAGTAATTGGTTTCCCTCCATTGAACTTTGTCTAAATACAGGGAAAACAAAAGGTCTTGGAAAATCAACATCTGTAGAAATGCCCCCATGGCATTCTTGAGTGACAGCAAGCAAGCCATTCTGAACCACAAATATACTTGCTTACTTCATCCCATCCTCCACCATCATGATTTCCTTCCAATCATCTGACCACATCTGGGGCCCTAGACTCTCCTTCCCCTAAGCAATCTTCACAGAGCCACATCCATGAAGAGACACTCCCACAGGCTAAAGCCTCACATTGGCAACAGCCCAGGAAGAATCTCACCTCTTCTAGCACTGCCAGAAAGAAGTTCATGAATTATCTGTCTTACCTTGACCTCTGGCCACCACCTCAAGGGCAAAGAAAGCCAGGCTAGAAACAGGGCTCTAAGATTTATTATTAGGAATGGCTCCATTAGAAATCAGGAATCCAAGAGAGGAGCTAACCCAAGCAGTCACATGACTATGACAGTGCTTAATAAGGGGAATACTGTTCATCATATTTGATCACCAAGTACAGAAGCTAAGGTCACTCACCAATGCAGGCATGGACCCTCACTGACAGCTGTGTCCGAAGGATGATGCTGTGCTTCCTGCCACGCCTAGGGAGAGAGGAAAGAAAACACCTGGTGTCAGGGCATCAGTGGAGATACCCCTATGTTGTCAAATCAGCTTGAAAGTTTTGGTATACATCACCTGAAAGAGGTTCCTGATAAGCAGAACTACAAGCAAAGCTACACTGAGTAAGACTCTATCCTGAAACAGGACATGTGGCAGACATCACAGGGCTCCAAGGAAACCAAATAAGAAAGTTGGACCTTGATGGCTTAGCACATGCATTTTACCGCCATGTTCCATCAGCTCATTCCATTCACAGACTCTGTACATAGGCTTGACCAAGTTGGGAAACTTTTTTAATCTGGGCTCGTGAAGTGAAATTCTCAGAATGTAAAAACATAGTCTTATTTGATCATTCCCATGGCTATTTTTTTCTTTACATATCAAGGGAAAAGGAACATCAGGACATTCTGCCCAGTGTATGAATTCAAGGCTCTTATGGCTTTCCTCTTACACTGTTCCAGGAAGATGGAAATATATCAGAAAACACTTCTATTTAGCTTATGCACTTACCGGTAAATACATTAAGTGATATGCAAGTATATACAAATGGATTAACTGAAATATGGTAGATTCCAAGTTCAGCAAAATGAATGACCAGGAAGTGGATACTCAAAAGGAGTCGGGGGGGGGGGACAAATGAAGAGGAGAAGAAAGGGAGAATGCAGTCAAGAAGCCAATGCATACCCTACCAAATTAAACAGAGCAGAGTGGGGAGGGGAGGGATGAGTGGAGAACGTTGAAAGGGGTGACACTGAGACAGCACAGTGGATCACAGTGCCTCGGTTTTCTTCTCATCCTTCTCTTCCCTGTCAGGGCTAATTTGTAATAGATCCTGTCAATGTCTTCTGGCTTCCTAGTATTAGGAGGAGGGGAACATAGAACTCACCCACGTACATTGTGAATAAGTAGTTCTGGAAGTGGCACTGTGGCTCAAGTGGTAGAGCGCTAGCCATGAACTGAAGAGCTGAGGGGCAGCACCCAGGCCCAGAGTTCAAGCCCCACAACCGACAAAAATACAGTAGTTCTAAATTCATGGTAGTGACTGCACCCATTATATACATACATACATATATATATATATATATATATATATATATATATATATATTTACTTCTTGAAACCAGATACGGACAGGCCTGGTTTTAATTTATTATTCATTTAAACAAAGGAGGAAATTGGTTATATTGAATTCAGTATCCTCTGGCCCAGCAGCCGCTTGTCCGTAAAGAATCTTCACTCAGATGCCCTTCAAATTATTGGGAGCCCTGCCCTCTGCCCTGATTAGTTTACTTGATTGTTTCACATGTTCCATGTGTTGGGTATTAGTCTCAAAACAACTTAAAGCTGGGTATGGTAGTGTATACCATTAACCCAGCAACTTGGGAAGCAAGAAGATTGTAAGACTGAGAGACTAAGCTGGGCAAAATACCACTGAGGATACACATAAGTGGTATGGAGCTGCCTAGGACTCATGAGGGCTCAACCCCAGAACTGTAAAAAGGAAAGGAACAGGAGCGGGAGGGAGAAAGGGAAAGTTCAACAAAAAGACAACACGACTCATTTATAGAAACTTGCAATTTCTACAGATTTCTGCAAGATTTTATTCACTCACACACACACACACACACACACACACACACACCTCTCAAAAACCCTAACAATAACACCCTTCCAACTCTTGTGACCATACTATGAAAAAAATTCTAATATATTGAACTGCATTATGAAACTGTCTTTTATTAGATCTGCCAAGAGAGAATGGCCCCCTAGGACAGGTAGCAGCCATCAAGCACATGGGCTCCCCCCAGAGCAAAGGAGGGGAAACCCAAAAGCAGAGAACCTGACATGGCTAGACTGACACCATTAGAAACAGTAAATCCCAGTCTTCCACCTTCCAGTTTTCTGTAACACCCATTATCCTCAGTTGTAAGTCATCAACAGTACATGTCAAATAAATGGTATAGAACATGTGTGCTATGGAGCCCAGAAGGGCAAGCACAAGACATCCCAAGTACTGAAGGATTTCAGAAAGAGCCCACTGGTCCCATTACTTGTCCCTTCAAAGAACAGCAAGGCTGCATTCTGAATAAGTACTCATTTCCCCTTAGAATTCTCCAGTGCAGCTTGAGGCATGTAGGGCAGTTGTGCTGAAATTCTAGTCTCCTGAATAAACTGAAGATGGTATCCCTTAGGAAGTCACAGCAGCCTCCCTATACTGAGCTTGTGTTTTGAGGCTGGCCTGAGCACAGGTTTACAAGATTCCATCTCAATCAATTTATTGAAATTTAAATAAAAATCTGGGTATGCTGGCATGCACCTGTCACCTCAGCTATGCAGAAAGTGTAAATAGGAGGATCACAGTACATGCAGGCTGAAACAAAGATTTGAGGCCCTAATCAAAAGCTAACAAAAGCAAAAAGGAAGGAAGCAAGCAAGCAAGCAAGCAAGCAAGCAAGGAAGGAAGGAAGGAAGGAGAAAAAGCTGGAAGCATGGCTCAAATAGTAGAGCACCTGTCTGGCCCTGAATTCAAATCCCAGTAGGCAAGCAAAATTAAGCAATATGCAAATAATATAACAGGACAAAATAAGTTTATCTGAAGAACTCAAGAAAAACTACAGGAAATCTGTCACTCTCACACACACATAACTCTTAAATTCTTAAGAAGCACATGATTGTATGTATTGAGGAAGACTAGATAAACCCCCTTAAATCTGATAGCCTTGATCCATTTATTTTTTCTAGCCAATGAGAAATAGTAAAGAAAGTTTTGTTTTTATGCATTTCCTTTATAAATGTCCATCCTGCCACATTTATTCACTCTAAAATCTTTCTGTTGATTCTTTCAGCTTCTTTGAGGAGAATAAACATATTACTTATCTAAAAACAACCTAAACCTTTCCAGTAAATATGCCTTTTTCTTCTATTTTGGGGTTATAAAACTTTCAGAGAATAATCAATCATGGTGTACTTACTTCCCTCCTGTAACTGAACACCCTGTCCGTATGAGTTCAGAAAAAATAAGAATTGTTAACATTTTTGGAATGCTGATTGTGTGAGTTCAGATTCTAAATACTTTATTCAGATTTAGTCTTCACAAAATTCCTGCAGTGGGTAACACTGTGGCCATTTTAAAGACTAGAAACTGAGGCTCAAAAGGGTTGTACAACATAGCTGAAATCACACTGCATCAGTGTGACTCAAAATAGAGTCTGACCTCAGAATCTGTGCCTGTTGCCTTCTCTCAGACAAGTGTTCTGGGCTAGACTCTAGGAGGGACACAAAGTACTCACTGCATTAAACCAGCAAAACCTGCATTTGCAACTTTCAGCCCTCCCTGCAAACTCAAGATTGTAACACTGGTTTGTACCTGAATCTCCAGCCTGTGGGCCCACCCCATTTACCCCTCCCTATAGCTACATAAGCCAATGCCTAGGAAGGAAATCTCCCTAAATGGACAGATGGTCCATGTTCCCCATGACCCTGACGACCATAACCAGTGTGCTGAAGCCCTCATGGCTACCATTCCCTGCCAAGCCACCATGGAGTATTACAGAGTTAAATCAGAATCCTCCAGTGCCAGGAACTGGGGACACAGAGGCAAGGACAAATCAGTGGGACCAGAAACTCCCTCAGGACAGTCAAATTCCTTTCTTATCAGCCCAGCCAATACCAGCCACCCTTCCAGTCAGCGCTCTCCACCTGCAGCCCACACCCAAGGCCATGGCTGCTGCAGTGACTAGCGAACTAACACAGTTAACACGATTCATGGAGACATCAACCAAGACACAAATTCCAACACACAATGCGTACCTTCTGTCCCTGTCTCTCAAGAGAACTTTATTATTTTTACAAGAATAAAACACAAAGGCCTGGAGATAAGGGCAAGTGGTTACATTATTTCTGTTACAAAGCCAAAGGCTTGATCTCTTCTTGTAGAGGCCAACAGAGAACTGACACCCCCAAATTATCTCTCCAATCCCATCAGAAGATTAGCTTATTATTACAGTCAAAGGTACAAATGTGTATTTAACCGTTCTGCAGTTGCCCCAGGAATACAAAGCTTTTGGTAAGCCTCCAGATCTTTAAGATTCACCCAGCACTCTGCCCCAGGGATGAAGAGATGAAGGGAGATTAGAACAGTCATCTATCCATGGGTGAAAGCATAGAGCTACCTAAGAAGAATTCGCTCAGAAGATCAAAGTCCAAGCAAGGCAACCAGCTGTGACTGAACTCATTTCTAGATATATTCTCGTCTCTGTAGTAAACTAGAGGTGAAAAACAGAGCCAGAAGATAGTTGTGTCTGATCTTCTACATGTTACTTAACCCCTTTGGGCCTCAGGTCTCTCGTCTGTTAAGTGGGAGTACTGATAATGTGGACCTTCTCCTGAGAATGAGAGAATTCAACCAGTGAATGCAAGTAGCATGCTATAGACATACTCAGCATGCGGTAATGGCTAGATAACACTAGGTAATAGTTTTGTCAGAAATGGTTCCATATGGCCAGGCATGGTGACTCATCCTTGTAATTCTAGCTGCTCAGGAGGCAGAAATTGGGAGGATCACAGTTCAAGTCCAGCCCAGGCAAAAAGTTCTGAAGACTCCATTCAATAAAAAGTTGTGGGTGATTTCAGATACGTAGGAAACAGATAAGAGAATACCTAACCAACCTAACCCAGGCATAAATGCAAAACCCTATGCAAAGCACACCCAAAAAACAAAAAAAAACTGGCATGGTTCAAGAGGTAGAGTATTTGCCTGGTAAGTGCACAGCACCAGGTTCAAACCCCAGTACCACCAAAACAAAAAGTACCAAATTTGTTCTTCCAGCTACTTCCCTCTTTTCCATTGTTGCCTTGCTGTACGCCTGCTCTCTTTCTCCCTCTGTATGGCTAACTTCAGTGTGCAGCTCATCTCTCCTTTCCTCTTCCCTCTCCTCCTCTACTCTCATGAAACCTACAGCAGTGATTTATGTGCTATTACTTGATATTTTCTGTTCCTCACATCAAATTCAAGGGATTTAATATTCCAACTTTTATAAGGGACAATAGTGACGTTTGTTCTTCCTGTACGTAACTTGGTGTTACTAGACTCTATGACTGAGTCACCCACTTTATAAGAGATAGGGAGTCCTAAAATACACAGGGAAACCATTTGTTGGAGCCCCACAGGACATGTCCTATGACCAAGCACCAAGACTGTGTACTGGAGCAGAAGACACAACTCTACCCTCTTTACTGCCCCCTTAAATACCTACTCAGAGGCCACCCGCATGGCCCTGGTTCCCTCTTTACTGGCCTCTCTTAGAACTCAGCCCAACGTGTCACCAGCTCAGCATCTCTTTACTACAGCCATTCCTCAAGCTTTTTGGGGGGAGAGTGTGGAGAGGGAGGACTTGGTACTGGGGTTTGAACACAAGTCCTCACATTCTCATTTAGATTTTCCCCCTCAATGTTGGCAATCTGCCACTTGAGCCATCTCTCCACTTCTGGCTTTTTTTGTGGTGGTGAACTGTAGATCAGTGTCTCAAGGCCAGTTTCTACTCTGAGCTGGCTTCAAACCACTATCCTCAGATCTCAGTCCCCTGAGTAGCTAGGATTACAGCCCAGCACCCCACTCATTCCTCACATCCACCTGAGATAGACATACATCTCCCTGATTTCCGATCTATTTAGAAACCTGTTCAGTGATCGCCACAATCTCATTTTTTAATGATTTCATTGTCCCAAAAAGAAACACCTTGCCCAGCCACTCCCCATCATTTAACATGTCACCTTTTGTGTATGTTTTTCTTCTCTTAGTCCAGTGTTTTCCAGGCTCATTTGTTTGATAATGTTATCACATTTCACTTATTACTGAACAATATTCCACCCTGTGTATCCATGATAGACATTTGGGTTGTTTCTGCTTTGGGGCACTTAAAAGTACAGGTACAAGCTTTTTGGGTAGTAGTTTTTATTTAGACAAATATGTCATCTCTCCTCAGTTATCTATCCAGGAGAATCATAGCTTGAATAATATGGTAATTCCTATATGTCACGTTTTAAGTAGCTCTCAGCCTGTGTCCAAAGCAGCTGCAGCCACTTTACATTTCCACCAGGCATGAATGAAGAGCCCAGTTTCTTCACAGCCTCCACACAAGCCACTGTCTGTCAGCATCCTCGACATGCCATCAGACATCCAGTGCTTTCCACTGGCATGTCCCTGATGACTTACAACACTGAACATCTTTTCATGTGCTCCTTGGTCACTCGTTTATCTTGTTAGCTATTTTTACTTCTCTTACTAGGCTAAATATCTATTCAAAGCCTTTTTCCTTTTCTAATTACCTTGCCATTGTGGTATTGAGGCTTGTATATTTTCTGGATGTCTTTTATTAGATATATGATTTATACATTATTAATATTTTTTTCTCTTCTGTGGCTTAGATTCCCACCTTACCATTGATGTCTTTTGAGGCGTAATTTTGATGGAGTCCAGTTTGTGTGCTGGTTAATGACATGTACTTTGGGTCCATATCAGAGACTGTTGTTTAATGCAAGGTGAGGGAGACTTCTGTTTTCTCCAAGGAACTCTGTTTCACATCCAGCTCACAACTCATTTTTAGTTTAAGTTCTGTATCTGTCCCTGTCACCCTCTTGTCACTCTCCTTGTCTACCACACTCAAGTTTCCCCTACACTGACACCCACCCACAGCTCCCAGACAGCCCTGCTGCCCCTCATCAGTTCCTCTAGTCTGCTTTCCCCATGTCTGAGGACACCCTAAAAATCTCCTCTGAGGAAGTGGTGCTGTGGCTTAAGCTCACCTTGAGCTGACGAGCTCAAGAGCCCAGAGTTCAAGCCCCATGACTGACAAAAAACAAAAACAAAAAACAACCTCCTCTGAGGTGCCTGGCCTTTGCTCCTCTCACTTCCTGTCTTTGTGGCATGGTGTTCTCCTCTTCTTATGTTTTGGTGTCTCCTCTCTCCTTGTTGAGGCAGACTCTGCTGGCCACCTATCCAATAACTACATTTTTAACAGTAACAACAATATGCATCCATCAGTAAACAACAGGTACAGGTTGCTGTTGGAGCTTCTGGAAGGCTCTGTAAAGGGGAAAGCCAACCATATCTAGCATTTGCTCTTCACCTCTTCCATCTGAGGCAGGAGCAGAAGGTGTCACTCAGTATTCATAGCAATTGGGGTAATAGTGCCTGGACACAATTTCACATTGCATGGTGTGGCCAGGAGCCTAAGCACGTGCTTCTGCCCCTTTACTTCTTTCTGGGGAGCTGGGATGCAGAGAAGATGGCAAAAACTAAAGCAGCCACTCTGGCCCCAGAGATGGGAATCTCATTTTGAGGGTGCCGTAGCTGCTTCACCACTCCTAGAGGGTGTTGCCAGTATCTGAACTCTCCACAAGAAAATAAACTTTTATTTTACCCACCATGTCTTGGGATTTCTCAGTTTGCAAAAAACCAGTCCATGGCTTCCTGCCTTGACTTCAAACCAGGAGTGGCCCTGTGTGACCATGATAAAGCATGCAAGACTAAAAACTACCATCTGAGCACACAGCAGAAGGATACAATTAGCCTGGCTTCCGAGGAGTATGGTGCAACCAACATATTGTCCTTTACACTGTCTGGTTAGCTATGGTTTTCCCGCAGTGGTTTGAGGCTTATAGAAAAGTTTCCAAGTAGAGAAAGTTCTCATACACCCACACTATTTACTCTCCCACTCAGTTTCTTCAGTAACACCTGACATGTGTTATAATAGATGAGCCAATTGTTAAGTTCCAAGTTTATGATTGGGTTCTCCCTGCATTCAAAAGATTTTTAAGGGTCATCCCCACCCTGACATCTCATCTTTTCATTGTCTCCACAGTTTTGCTTTTTACTGTGTTCACAGAACTGGTCGGAACCCGCACAAGGTGACTTGCTTACTCTGTGGTTCATTTCTTTTAATAAGGCAATAAGTAAAGCCACTGTCAGAATCATGTGTGGGTTTTCCTGTGGACAAGTTTCTAATTCATTTGGGAAAACACCTGAGAGTATAACTGCTCAACTGTACGGTATGTCCACCTATCAGACCATCTCCCTAAGTGGCTGTACCATTTGGTATCACCACCCATGCATGAAGGTGTGTTCTGTATTCTGTACCCTCACAGTACATGGTGACCTCAAAAGTTAGAAGGGGTTCAGCCATTCTCATAGGTGTGTTGTGGTACCTTGTTTCAATTTGCAACTCACTGCCTAGTAACCCAGGCATATGAAAAAAATGGCTCAATATCATGTTTGCTACTTTTTTTTTTTTTTGCAGGTCTTGGGGCTTGAAGTCTGGGCCTAGGCTTTATCCCTGAGCTTCTTTTGCTGAAGGCTAGCACTCTACCACAGTGCCACTTCTGGCTTTTCTGACTAGTTTATTGGAGATAAGAGTCTCATGAACTTTCTTGACCCAGATAGCTTCAAACCACAATCCTCAGATCTCAGCCTCCTGAGTAGCTAGGATTCAAGGTATGAGCCACCAGCACCCAGCACCACTATTTTGGTGAAGTATTTATTCAGATCTTTTGTTCATTTTCTTATTATTGAGTTTTGTTGTTTCTATAGGTTTGGGGGGCTTTTTTGTTTTTGAGATAGGGTCTCACTATGTAGTCTAGGCATGTAGACCAGGCTGTGGCCTTGAATTCTCAATCCTCCTGCCACAGCCTCCTTAGCTACTTATTTCTGAAGTGTTTTGTTTTGTATTATTGGGGCTTGAACTCAGGTCTCCAACTTACTAGGCAGGCACTCTACCACTTGAGCCACACTCCAAGCCCTATTTTTACATTAGTTATTTTTCAAATAGCATCTTGCCTTTTGGCCTGGAGCCAACTTTTGACTACCACCTTCTTATCTGCACCTTTCTTAAAGCTGGGATTATAGATATCAACCACCATACCCAGCCTGTTGACATTGAGTTTCTTCCTTTTTGCCCTTACTGGCCTCCACCTGCAATCCTCCCCCATCTCCACCTCCAATGTAGCTGGGATTATATATGTACCCCACCAAGCTATCTGAGTTTTTCATAGTTGGGATACGTGTTCTTTATTGATGTACATCTGTGGCTTCTATTTTCCTCCTCTCAATAACCATAATTTTTTTCATGACAAACACATGCTAATAAAAACATTTAAGCCACTGTGACCTGGGTTGTTACATGCAACTAAGTCTAACCCCTACCTGCAGCACAGAACTTGGTTCCAGAGTATCTTCTAGATGCTGTCACCTGAGTAACTGCTAACGTTTTGTTCCCTATAGCCTGATTCTGTTCCCTCCCCCTGCTCCTTGGAGGGATGGCTCCCAGCCTCTCTAGTCCTTGATGCCTCTCACCTGAGTCCTAGGTCAACATTTTTCATGGATTATCTCACACCTTGATTGTGATTGTCCCAACTTCAAGATTAGAAGGTTTAAGAACCTCTTCCCCACAACTTCACTTCTAAGTATCCCCATTCTGGGCATATCCATCTAATGCCACATGTCCATTCCATTCCCTTGTTTTGCTCTTCAAAAGCTCCCTTCTTTCCCTACACTGTTCCAGGCCCCAGTCTCTCTTCCCATCCCCAAACTATGCTACATTTGACTGATATCAGATCAAAGTGTTTCCTACTCCTTCACTTTCTTTCCACCCACCCCTAGACAGACCTTCTCATTACCTGCCAAACTCCAAAAAGGCTCTCTCCTTGCAAGTCGTTTCTCCTCTTCCTGACCCCAACCCACAGCCCAGCTGAGGTCCCACTCCTACCTGATACCATCTTGGTCCCATCACATGAGCCAGCATTTGGAAGCACTGGAGAGCTTTTTCTGATCACACTGTAAAGTCAGTGTGGGAGCCAGTTCCATCTTTCTGGCTACTTCAGCCTGTTCTGAACTGCTGCCCTTCTCCTCAATGGCTCTCTACGCATACTGCACACTGGCATTGACTGAGGAGACTTGAAAACTTCCCTCTGCCTGGGCCCGGCCCACATGCTCTAGCTCCTTGGGCCAATGGCCAGGCATGGAAAGGAGTGGGTGGTTAAGCTTCTTCAGGTTTTTACAATATTCTCCAAGATTGGGAACCTAAGTCATAGATCTCTGACCCAAACATCTGACCACCTGGCTTACCCTTTTTGTTTTGGGGGTGTTTTTTTGTTTTTTTGTTTTGTATGTCATGGGGCCTGAACTCTGGGCCTGGGCATTGTCCCTCAGCTCTTCAGCTCAAAGCTAGCACTCTACCCCTTGAGCCACAGCACCACTTCTGGTTTTTTCTGCTTATGTGGTGCTGAGGAATCGAATCCAGGGCTTCATGCATGCAAGGCAAGCACTTGATCATGGAGCCACCTTCCCAGCCCCACTACTTAGCTTTTTAAAGAGCAAGATTCCTAAGTTCCACACCAAGCCTTCTAAAGCCAGAATCTAGAGACCAACATTTCTAAGCAGCTTTCTTCCAGAATATTCTAAGCCAGCTGGCCTAGAGATATCCCAGAGCTGGTGTGCAGGAAATCTGGGCTTCCCACTCAGCATTTCACTGAGCTCTCCCAATGGTTCCAGTTTCTCCCCCACCACAACCAGGGCAGGTGCTGGTGGTCAGCACTTGGAGCCCGTTGCAGTCCTGGGAGGCAGAGCCCCCTCACCTTGTGGCTGACATGCCAGTCTCAGCTGATACTAACAAGGAAAGGGAGGATTGCTCTCCTTCCTCTGACTTGGTTTTGGGGGAGGGGGACTGCTTGCTTTGTTTGCATTTCCAGCTTCTGCCTTTTAGACCCAGGCTCCAAAGGCATTTTGGTGATCATTGACTTCGCAGCCCTAGGAGCTCGGGAAATGGGATAAACATGTGATTGGACAAGGCTAGACTCAAAGAAGTGGAAAATGCTCCTTTCCCCTTCAACCTTGACATTTTGAAAGGCCTCCTGGAGAATAGGATGAAGAATGAGAGGCTACCCCCACCCAGTCACCCACAAACTGCCAGAAACTCAGGGTTCATGGACCCTCCACATATGGATCTGGGCTCTGAAACTGCAGTTTGTCAAGGAAATATCATAGAGCCAAACCACAACAGACCTCAGATTGCTGTGTTCTTCTAGGCAGGACCTCCACAAGGCTGGCGGGAGCCATCCCCTGTGAACAAGGTCTCCTTCCTTACGGTCCTCCCAGCCACACAGCCACACAGCCACCAGGAGCTGCCAGCCTCACACTCCTGGCTCCCCACTCCCACCCCCACCCCCACATAAGCTGGGGAAAACCAGCTCTCTGAGAGAAGATGGACATCATTATATACCCCAGCATGAATTGCTGCCTTCCAAGATGACCTCAGCCTGCTGGGGACATGCAGAGGACATGTCACGTGGAGTGTGAAGTCCTGGAGGATTGGTGCAGCACATCGAGTGCTGTGGCCCTCTGGTCCCCACCTGCTTCCCCACCCACATTTCTAAGACCAGTGTCTCCTCACAAGTGCACCTAGGAGACTACCGTGACAGTGGTGCAGGCTGGTACTAATTTCCATGCAGAGGCTCTGGAGTGGTGAGCAACCCCACCATGGTTCTCTTCACTAAAGCTCAAGTTCTTGGAATGCTTGGCCTGCACAGACATGGTCTAAAATCCAGTCATTCTTATTTCAATGTGTCATGACCCCAAATTTTGTTATTCTGGCAGCAGCTACTGGGTATTTTTGGTTTGGGGAGTGAGTGTGTGTGTGTGTGTGTGTGTGTGTGTGTGTTTTGGTGCCTTGCACTCTCACTGGGCTTTTCTGCTCAAAGCTGACACTATACCACTTAAGCCATACCTGCTTTTTGGTGGCTAGAGATAAGAGCTCATAGGCTTTTCTGCCTAGCATCAAATTATGATCCTCAGATCTCAACTTCCTAAGTAGCTAGAATTACAAACATGAGCTACCAGCACCTGGCCAATTACTGGTTTTTAAATATGTACTGAGAGTTGGGTACTGGTTTAAATGTTCTCAGTGCATCATCACACTACTTCACAACATCCAAAGGAGGCAGTATTGTGATTAAACCATCCCTACTTAAAAGGAAACTGAAGTGAAGAGTAGAATCCACATTTCCATGTCACATAGCCCAGGAATAACCACAAAGTCCGTGTCCTTCACCACAGTGTAATGCTTGGGGTACCTGAGACCTCCTCCAGAACCCCAGGAGGGAGGAAAATAGAACTGGGTAATATTTTGTCCTTATTTTACATGAATAAATTTTACAAATGTTCTTAGTTTGTGAACTGTCAGAAGAGCAGCTTCCCCAAGGTCACACAGTGGCAAGGTCAAGAATAATCTAGAGGCTACTGTTTCCCCTGCACTATGCTATCTGCTAATTCTCTGACCTTGGAAGACATAAAAAGACCTTGCTCTGTTTTCTTCACCTTATACTTGCTTTGTCCTTCCACTGTTAATATTTTTCCTCTTCCTTGGTTAGCAATAGTCTGAGTGATCATTCTAAACAAGGAAGTTAATTTTTAGTCTTGGCATAAAAAAGGAAGGCACAGACAAAAGCAGAGACAAATTCCTCTAGGAAGAAAACTCACTCAGAACACACTGTAGGCAAAAATGTCATAATTGAGCCAAGTGTGGTGATACATACCTGTACAGTAATCCTAGAACTCAAGAGATTGAGGTGGGAGGCTCATGGGTCTGAGACCAGCCTTGGCTACATAGTCTCAAATAAAAAGTTTTAAATACCATCATTTTCAAATATCTTCGTTAGGTGGCCACAATTATTAGCAAATATTTTCCCATAATTGATACAAAGACATCAGAAGCAGAAATAAAATTTCAATTGGTAAGTTCATACTCCAAAAGGGCAATTAACTAGGAAATAATTGTATTTTAACTACCAATTATGGGAGATGATATGAGTCTCAGCACACAGACCTTGCCAAAGGCCACATACACACCTTGGAGCATACCTAGGGGGGATTTTTAGGGAAAGCCATACCAGAAATGTATTCTGACACCTGCTGGAGTCAGGGCTGGAGCAGAGCGGGGGTGGGGGAGAGGGGAGAGGGTTAGTTAGGCCTAGGCCTATATTGCCTGCTGGTTAACCAAGGGATTCACCTTGTGCTTTGGTACTCAGTGAGGGGTATTTCACCTGAGAGAATGGGGTGACAGCTCACAAGGCCGTCATCTTCTGCCCCTGTGTCAGGACAGGGATACATGGGCTCCAGAGGATCAGAAGAGCTGAGTAATATTGTGTCATTCTGAGAGTTTTCCAAAGGACAGGATGGGTGGCACTAGGGATGAAGACCATATCAAAGATATAAAGCTCCCCACTCTGAGGTGAGTTTGGGGTCCGTTTGTCAAATGTGGGGTTACCTAACATCTTTTAAGCCATTTTCAGTTTCCGTGTCTTTAAGTTCGGCCCTCTCATCATGCTGTATTTCTTGTTTACCTGAGTAAAACAGCTTCAAGGAAGAAAGAGTTCTTAGAACCTAGTTTCAGAGATTTCAGTCAATCATGGCAGGAAGAGGGTGGCAGAGCTGAGCAGTCCACATCATAGTGGCCAGGAAAAGTGGGGGGAGAGGGGAAGAGAGAGGAGGGGCAGGCCTGTGCTCACTTGCTTCCTGTTCCTTCCCCTTCGAGACACCCAGTCCCTCAGCTTATAGGATTGTGTAGCCCACATTCAGGGCAAATCTTCTCCACCAAGTCAACACTCTCTGGAAATACCATCTGGATGAACCAAGAAGTATACTTTACTGGTCTCCTGGGTATCTCTCAATACAATCAAATTGACATCACAAGGCTAATGAATGGACCTATGGCCAGGTAAGAAATCTAAAGAAGAAAGAAATGAGATCTATGGGCAGTTTGCCACAGAATCTCCCTGGCTCACTAGGACAGCTGTGGAGGACCTTGTTGTGTCAGGACACTGATGTCACCAGCAAGATATACTGTCAGTGCTGGAGCCACCCTGCCATGTGCCTGGAAGTGGCATATGATGTCCCTGTATAAACCAGCTCTTAGTCACCAAAGGTAGAAATGGACATGTTGCATAGAACCTGTGCCTTTGCCCAGCACTCTGGAGGTGTCAGAGGGATACAGACACAGGAATCCGCAAACCTGTATACCAACCTAGCTCTCTCTCCCTGCCTAAGTAGTGTGCATGTCTGATTGTCTGTGTGCCTGTGTGTTCTGGTCCTAAGGCTTGAAGTTTGAGCCTGGGTGCTGTCTCTAAGATCTTTTGCTCAAGGCTAGCACTCTACCAATTGAGCCACAGCTTCACTTCTGACGTTTTTAGTAGCTAATTGGAGATATGAGTTGCATAGATTTCCCTCCCTGGGCTGGCTTTGAACCACAATCCTAAATTCTCAGCCTCCTGAGTAGCTAGGATTACAGGCATAAGCAACTGGCACCTGGTTCTGGCATATGCATTTTAACTCTTATCCTTCAGTTGTCTCAGATTTTTTAAAGTGGAGATAACACACACGGTTTTTCTTTGTTGTTGTTGTTGTTTTTTAATGTACTATGTGATTTTTTTTTATTTCTTTTGTATGTTCTTCCCTCTATGGTATATCCCCTGTTGTCACTGTATTTGATTTTGGTACCATGGTATTGTATATACATTTATTTGAATTAGGGAAGGGGAACAACAGAATGGTAAGACAAAGGACAAAGGGGGAACCAATGCAACAGCGATATATACAAGACAATATGCTAGAAATGATCTGTACAACTTGTAGGGAGGTGTGGAGGGAGTAAAGTAGGAGAAAAATGAGGGAAAGGGGTAACAAGTTTGACAAGAAATGTACTTACTACCTTACTTATGTAACTGTAACCCCTCTGTGGATCACCTTGACAATTAAAAAAAAACAGGAAAGAAAAAAATGGAAATAACCAAAGCCAATTAACTGGCTCTTAGGAAAATTGTCTATTAAACAAAGATAGCAAAATAAGGTGTCAGTATAGTGTTTGGTGTAGTAGGTGCCCATAACTATTAGTTTCTCAATTCTTATATTTATCTAATATACTAGTTTTATTTTTCCTGGACTGCCATCTCCAAATCACTTAAGGTTTGGTTAGACAGAGAATAAAATCAAACAGAACACAGTCTCCAAGGATGACAGGAAGTAAAGACATTTTTCAAGTTGACAAGCATCCACTCACAATAATCCTGGGGTCTGTTTGACCAATGAACCATGAAATTATCCAATTAGACTGCCATCAGCCAGCATTCTGACAGCTTACATAAAAGGATATCATTTTTCAGATATGTGATTATTTTAATATCACAAGAAAATTTCTCCAAAATCTACTAGTCTAATAATGTTAATTTTAAAATGATGGTAAAGCTGGACATGCCAGCTCACATGTTTAACACTCGCTACTTGGGAGGCAAAGAACAGGAGAATTGCTGTTTGAGGCCAGTCTCAGCAAAAAATTCACAAGAATCCATCTCAACTAATAAAAAGCTGGGTACAGTGACATGTGCCCCGCTATGCAAGATGCCTAAAAAGTAGAACCATGGTCCAGGCTGGCCTGGTCAAAAACTGAGACATATTCCAAAAATAACAAAAGCAAACAGACACAGGAAGTACCTGCTTGGGAAGTACAAGTCCTGGATTCAAATTCCAGGATATACACACACACTCACACACACACAGTAAGTAAAATGTGGTTTATGGATAGATCCTCCTTGAGTGTACAGCTTATAATGCACACATAATATCCATGTTGACACTGCCAATATCCAACAGAGTCCATTTTCTGTGTGCATCTCTGGTTTTTTATGAGTATCACTTTATTGTGACTCATAGTGAACAGGAGTATTAAGCAAAACAGATGTAGGCTCAAAATAACTTCATATTAATCAACATAATAATTACTTTTCTCCACAATAATGACTGCAAAGGATGACACAGTATTACTCTATTTACTAAGGCCTCTGCCAAGAAAATTAAATATCCAGTAAATAATTGAAGACAATGTTTAAAACAGCTGTCAAAGTCCACTAAGATCTGGAAAATAATGATTTAATTATGATATTTGAAATTAAAAATAACTTGGAAAGTAAAAATGATGTGCATGAGTATACTATACCAGAAGGGTTTTTTAGGACCGATTAGCTCCATGTAACCTTGTCAAGAAAGGTCTCTCAAGACATGGGCACCAGTGGTTCACATCTATAATCCTAACTACACGGGAAGCCGAAATCTGAGGATTACTGCCAGCTTGGGTAGAGACTCTCTCTCCAATTAAACAGCTAAAAAGCTGGACTAGCAGTGGGGCTCAAAGAGTAGAGTGCCAGCTGTGAGTTCATGAGGCCCTGACTTTACCCAGGACTGGGTACAACAATAACAACAAAATGTCAGCCTGCTGCCAGTGGCTCAGACCTGTAATCCTGGCCACTTAGGAGTCTGAGATCTGAAGATCACCATTCAAAGCCAGCCAGGGCAGGAAAGTCCATGAGTTCTTATTCTAATTAACCACAAGAAAACCAGAAGTGGCCCTGTGGCTCAAGTGGTAGAGTACTTGCCTTGAACTGAAGAGCTCAGGGACAGCGCCCAGCTCCAGAGTTCAAGCCCCACTACCAACAACAACCAAAAAAAAGTCCTTCAAAATGAAATAGAGTCTAATCACAGTGATAAATCACTTGTTTTGACCTGCTTGTTGATTAAGAATAGAGGTAAAAGCCAAGGTATTCTGAGACCTCACGCCTCCTGGGAAGTGGGGCCCAGTCAGCAAAGCTAGAGACTGCTCTTACCCAGCATCATCTTGGAAGCCTTCCAGCTCATCCCGCTGCTCCGCCAGTGTGGCTTCCAGATCCAGGTAGGTGCCATTGTGGGACAGCTGCAGTGTGCAGTCATCCAGCTGCAAGAGAAAGAGTGATATTTACACCCGGCCTGTTCTTTGGAGGGGAACTTCTTATGGTGAAATCCCCTCATTACTTTCATGTGATTCTAAAAAGCAAATATTATTCTGCACTGTGAATCATAAGTAAAAGAAGCAGCATGATGTAAATAGATGGGAGTTCACGGGGTGCCTAGTGGACAGGTCAGGATCTGCTCAAGGACTGACACTACCAGGACCAGAAAGATGTGGAGGGGGCAGGACAAGTAACCTGCTCATGTTGCATCCGAAGGGCCTATGGAAAGCTATGGGTTTAGGGAATGAGAACTAAGATCCTAATGTGAGGGTGACAATTAATTAAGATCCATGGGGTTTGAAAGGCCAACTTGGTGGGGAAAGACACAGTTTCTTTCCATCATGAGCACTGTACTTATTCCAATTCTAGGGGCTTACTTAGCACATGACAAATAATAGTTATTCCATCTATAATTTCTTTGCGGTTAAATTAAGAGAAACATTCTCCTTCTGAATGGCAACATATGCAAATTACAACACATCAAAGAGGGCATTAGGTCTCTTCCTTGCTAGTCTCATTGAAAATACTACTACTGATCATTTAACTTTACAGGATGACCCACTGTAACAATGAGATGTACAAGACAGTATGATGAAAACAAACTTTACAACTTTGCGGGCGGGCAGGCAGGCGGGGGGTTGGGGAGGGAGGAGTTGGAGAAGTGAAGAGGAAAGAGATGGTAGGGGAAACATAAAGGAGAGTATAACAATGCTCGATAGGAAATGGACTCATGACCTTGCTCATGTGACTGTAACCCCTCTGGACAGTATCTTTACAATAAAAATATATTTTTTTAAAAAAATAAAATAAATAATTTAACCCAACTGTTAATAATCTTCCAGGCCCTCTTCTAAACATATGACTTATTTAAGTCATTTAGTTCCCATATGAAGTTTATGTTTTAATGTTAATCCTTTTTATTTTGTGCCAGTACTGGGGCTTGAACTCAGGGCCTAGCACTATCCTTTAACTTTATCAATCAAAGCTAGCTCTCTACCATTTGAGATCCACTTTTGACTTTTTGGTGGTTAATTGGATAAGATTCTCACACACTTCCCTGCCTGGGCTGGTTTCAAGATGCAATCCTCAAATTTCAGCCTCAGAAATCACTAAGAATACAAACATGAGCCACTGAAACCCAGCTTTGTTAACACATTTTTTATAAGCCCAAAAAGAAACTAAGTAACATCCCCAGTGTGACCTGTCTGGCAAATGGTACAGTGAGATTTGGATGCCAGCAGTTTGGCATCACTCTGTACCCTCTCTACAGAACAAGACTCACAAGGGACTTGAAAACATGCTTGTAAAACTCAGCTGGTATATATGCCAACCCTGGACTTGAACTCAGAGCCTGGGTGCTGTCCCTTAGTTTTTCCTTTCAAGACTGATGCACTACTTCTAGATTTTTAGTGGTTAATTATAGACGTTCCTTCCTAGGCTGACTTCAAGCCATGATTCTCAGATCCCAACCTCCTGAGTTGCAAGGATTATAGGTGTGAGCTATCAGTGTCCGGCTAGCTTACCATGGCTTTTAATATCACTTATTTAACTCTACGTCACTATAATTTAATTGAAATAATGCTTCCTTAAAAACTGACTCACAAACTTCTTGAGGATTTCACAATCAATATTTAGGAGACACCACTACCCCCCGGCTAGGGCCAGCACACAGATCCTGGCTTCCTTGGTCACTCAATTAAGTACCTAGGGTAGAGAGAGCAGAGGAAGTTAAAGGGAATGAGACTTTGACCTGGCTTTTAGATCTCTGTTATCCCCACCTAAGCACACCATAGAAGCCATGGTGTGCTGACAAACCAGGGATGTCACCCCATCCATAATGGCATCAGTGGCTATTTTGCATGTCATCTCCATCCGGCACCTTCCAAATTTATCCCCAGCTGCCAAAAATGACTGTGCTGTCTTCATGACAGTCCTCTTGGCCTGTCAGGCATCTGCCCTCCATGTGCTCTGGGACAGATGCAAATCCCAATAGGAAATCCTACGATTTCAACAATCCCTAGCCCTTAGCCTAACTGCTGTTCTCACCGCTCCTCTCCTCAAACTCCAGGCAGCATTAACTCCCTCAAGTCTATCTTAACAAAATTATATGTCAGACCCAGGCAGGGTACCAAGTAACACCGAAATACCTCCTTCCCTCAATAAGGTGGTTTCATTGAGCAAGCCGGACACAAACAGAATACAGGGCAGAATTAAAATGCCATTTTTATTAACTGTCAAGTTCAACAAAATGAATTCCAGGAAGCTGGAACATGTGTTAGAGGTTGAAGTCAAGGGGAGGTGGGTAGATGAATAGAGAGAGGAAGAGTGGGTGAACGCAGTCATAATATTCAATGTACACATGGGAAAGTGGGATGATGTAAACTGAGGGGTAGGATGGGTGGGGAAAGATGGGAGAGAAGCATGAAAGGGTTGACACTGATCAAGAGTCAGTGGACTCACACATTAACACATTGAATTGAAACCCCTTTATACAACTACTTAAAGGTAGTAATTTTCCAAAGAAAACACTAGATACTATGTTGAAAATGAACTATATAACTTGTTGGTGGGGATGAGAGGGGAAAACTGGGAAAGAGAATGGGAAGGGGTGACATTGTCCAAAAAGGAATGTACTCTTTACCTGATATATGTAACTAGAACCCTTCTGTATATCACCTTTATACTAACAATTTTAAAAAATCAAAAAATATAATTTAAAAAATAAATTGTCCAATGTGTATAAGCTCTTCTACTCCTGCACAGACCCAAGTATCCTGCAGAAAACTGCCCAAATCTGCTTCCTGAAAAAAAGATGATTTCCTATGCCAGATATAACCCCTTAGCTGCTAACTAACGTGTGGACAGGCCCTTCACAAAATTAATATTTGTGCGCGTTGCTCATCTTGTCTCTCAGGAAGCATGTGGAGACTGGCAGTTGCAGGTGGGGCGGGGATAACAACTCAGGCCCTTAGAAAATGAGTCTTGTGACACAAAGGGGTTTCTACAGCCTGGTGGCCTGGTGGCTAACACAGTTACTGCATACTCTCCAGACCCCCCCTCTCATTGCTGCACCCCATACATGTGAGGTTAATATTTAAACCATCACATAAGCCAAGTAGCAAAAATAAAGGGCTTGTTGGCTGGACTGACACAGTGAAACTGTAAGGTCCCCCAAATCCTTGGAGGGAGGGAGAAGGGTGAGGAGGATCTGCTCTAGGTATCATTTTTGTAAACAAAGTGATAAGTACTCTTACTGATTTCTTCCACCTTAATGAAAATTAAGTTATAAACTTCTAAAACACATGTCCAATGAGAATGGGAAGTGACGGGGAGTTGATTCCAATCAGATTATCATAGAAAGTTGGACAGAAATAGCCAAACTTCCCCCTACAGAGTGAAGGACTCAGACCCCTCCCTGCCTGCCCAGCCCCTGACCTCAATTCCTGCTCACAGCCAGGCAACCTGATCCCCTCCCTTGGCCTCTCATGTCCAATGTCTTCCCAGATGACTTAAGGGCCCTGGAATTTCCTGACTCCAACAATTTTCATGTCAACCCTAATCCCCTGGCAGCATGTCCCCAGTGCTCCTTTCTTGGTTATAGGTTTGGTGTCCAGGCCATTGTCGGGCACTTCAGGACATAAGACAAAGCAGAGTTATAGGGCTATTAGATGAGAGTGGCAATTAGGGAATGTAGGGGCAGTAACTGTGGCATGGCAGGGAAATCTCATATCAGGTAACAGGCTGTCAACCTGTGGCCACAATTCTAGCATGGGGGTTGGGGGAGTGCTCGAGAGGGAGCCAATCCCAGAGCTGTACAAAAGGTCCTTCCAGATACCCTGCCTCTCATGCTGTTCCCCGGAGTCACCACACCAGATTAAAATAAGTCCCCATTGTCTGGAGACCGAGAAAGAGCCTTGCAATCCTCCTAAAGAGGCTGTGCAAAGTCACGCTGAGACTCTTGACTGCTCCTACAGACAGCATGCTCAAAAAGAATAAACAGACTCACCATCCCAGAAAAAACATCAAACATCTAGAACAAGGCTGATGTCACGTCTCGATTTATACGCTTTCCCTTTCTTAAGCCAGTGAGGTGGCGCATTACTGGGGCAGTTTAATGATTATCTGGGTTTTGGCAGGAGGTCTGCAGCCAACTCTGGTCTAGGTAATAAAACTTCTGTGTAGCCCTGAAATAGATTTATACTGAACCAGTCTATAAATACACATTGAGACTATCCTTTAAACTAATTTTGGTAGTAGTTTAGTGGGCTGATTTCTAAAAAAGAAAAAAAAAGTCAATCTGAAAAAAAGTTCTAATCAATGTCACCTGACTGCATCTTATATTTTGGATTCTTTATAAAAGTAGCAGAGACAAAAAAAACAGATTTGGATTACAACAGAAACAACATAGGAAAGAGAGCTTTCTAAATACACACACACACACACACACACACACACACACAAAGCAATGCCACATGTCCCTTCTATAATTCTTAATAAAACCAACACAAAATCCTGATGTAGTCATTCAGAATTTTATGGGCTACCAACACCCTTCTCCCTGCACTGAAGAGGATAAGATAAAGAGATCAAACCCTGGGTTTGCCCTGTGTCTACCATTCTCCCATGAATAGTGAGGTTGTGGTATTCTTGCCATTATCCTTCAATTTGAACATTTCACTGTATAAATTCCTTTTACATATCCATTCACTCTAACTAAAACCAATATTCAATAACATCATTATTGAACATGTCAGACATTGTACCTGGACATTTTTCCCTGACTAATACAATATAAGAACTATTTCTAGGCTATTTATGTTGTATTAGGGATTATTAGTAACTTAGGGATGACATACAGTATATAGAAGAATAGATACAGGTTAAAGGCAAAGAATACCATCTAACTTGAATAGCCACAGATTTTGTTGCCTACAGAAGTCCTGGAACCAATCCTTCACAGATCCAAAGGGGTGGCAATATAATGCATTTCATAATTTTTGTGAAAAAAAATATTTCACATAAAGGAACGTACATATAAGCCTAGAAATTCACATAATACTGGTGGAGTTTCCTGTGAGAAAGACTACACTACTTATTAACACAATAGCAGAAGAAAATGTGTGCTACTGACTAAAGCCCTTCAATGTACCTTACCTTTTTACCTCCCTAGATATCCATCCAGCCTCCTCAGAGTAAGTATGTTCCAGATACTTTAATAAGTGTTTCAGGGTGAAAGTAACTTTTGAAAATCTAGCACTTATAGGTTATAAAAATAATCGTTCATTTACATTTTAAATGGATGGGTTTTACTTCCTCAGAAACCTTCAGTGAGTTAGTGGTGGCCACCAACCTAAGCAAGAATAGCAGTGTTCTGAAAGCAATTTGGTCATTTGCCAAATCAAGCCTCAGATTTCTCTAGAAGTTGACAAGAGTACACATCTCACCAACCAAAAGCAAGACCTCTGCCAAGTTGGGCAACAAAGAAAAAGGCAACATAGCTCCCATTAGGCACTTCCTAATGGGAGAGGCCAATAATTGGGTAAATAGATAAATGTTTGAATTATTTTTAAGGGCCACGTTATCATCAAACAAATAGCAGAAAACACACTAAAAGTTTTACTTGAAAAAGCTACGATAGATTTACTTACGTCTATGGGTACCCGTTAACACTTTTTGTGTTTCCGGATTATTGGTGTATATTATCTTTATTGTATTTGCCCACTCAGATGAAATCTTTTGCCGCACTCTGTTTTATGCTGTGCGCTTGAGCGAGATACACAAGGTGACAGGAAGCTCTTGGAGCTGTGGGCAGGACTGAACACCCAATACCTGGTTGGAGTTCAGCAAAGTGGGGTGGACAGCGAGTCATCTGGGTGATGTCCATTCTTCTTTCTATGCAGGGACTGAAGCATAATGATGGAAAGGTCCCCAGCAGAGAGGAAGCATGAAGTCTAGAGACTGAAGAAAGCAAGCCCAGGACATACAGGGAAACCTAGATGCTAGACTTGACTCTACAGAAATAAGAAACTGTGAAATGGAACCGGTGTGAACGAGTCCGTGCAAGACCCACCTTGTAGCACACTGATGGAAGTGGTCTCACAAAGAAAGAGGCCATTGGTGGTATCAGAGGCAATCTAAAGGTGGCTTGAATGATGATAGGGCAGTGGAAATGGAGAGAAGAGAAGAGAGATAAATGATGCAAGGAAAAGTGGGGGAGAGATGGAAAGGTCAGAGGCTATCATAGTTCATAGGATGTAGGGAAAAATCTTCAGTTTCTTGCTTGAACAAATTAATAAACAGTGGTGCCATCTGCTAACACAGGAAATGTGACAAAAGCCTCCAAGGTAATTGGTACTTTTATTTTGATATATTATGTCTAAAACAAATGGAGATGTTTGAGGGTTTGGATGTGAATGAAAACATGGCAGCTGCAATCCTATAAGTGCTGCTTGCATATGGTGGACATGTAGTAGGTCCTTCTCTTGTTGATTGATCTGGATAATGTGTGCTTTCTCATTTCCAAACCATTTAGGAAAAGTCTTTATCAATTTTATTAGACTTTTCAAAAGAACCAACTTCTGGTTCCTTTAAGTTTGTTTTCTCTCCTTTTCTTCTGTTCTTTATTTTTCCTTCTACATTCTTTGTGTTTATCATTTTTCTAAACTCCCAAACCCTGAGATTTTTCAGTCTTCTCCCTTTTAAAGTCAGTTCTCTGTATCCACAAGTCTCACATCTCAACCAATCAATCATAGATGGAAAGTAGCCAGAAAAATAATTGTGTAGGTGTGGAATATGTACAGATATTTTTCTTCTTGTTTTTCTAAATAATACAACTAATACATAGTATTTACATTGTATTACAAGTACTACGAGAAACCTAGAGTTGATTTAAAGTACATAGATTGTATGGGTTCTCTGCAAGTATTTTACCATTTGATATAAGGAATTCATTTATCTAAGAGATTTGGGGTATCTGCTATGTGAGGGAAGGAGTTGCTGAAGCAAGTCTCCCTCAGATAATGAAGGCTAACTAGATATGCATTTAAGATAATTATTTTCTGTGTAGATTTAGTGATAGCCCATAAGATCTAATATGTCATATCTTCCTTATCTTCAGTTTAAAATACTTTATGGACTCCTCTGAGACTACTTCTTTGACCTAAGAGATATTTAGAACTATCTAGCATCATTTCCAAATACAGAAGAATTTAAATATCTGGTATCTTGTTTCATTATTGATTTCTAGTTTAGTGTTACTATGGACTTCTATATGATTTTAGTCCTTTGAAGTTCCCTGGGACTTATTTTTATGGAAAGGATACATGCTCAACAGCTGCAGTGTTAGTTAAATGCTTCTCAAGGGAGCTCTGTTCTTACTGCCATTTATCTGCTTGTTCTCTAAAAAAGTACAGAAATCTTCCACTACAACCATGAAGCCTTCTGCTTCCTTTTAATCCTGTCCATTTGACTTAATTATCTTAGTTATTTACTAGTTGCAAACGAATATTTCCTAGTGGTCCACTAGGAGATTTCCTTCTTATCTCTAGTAATGTTTCTTGCCTTCAAGATTACATTATCTGTTACTAATACAACCATATGTCTTTCCTTTGGTTAGTGTTACATGGTTTATCTTGTAGATTTTACATAAAACACTAGTATATTTTACATCAGAAACTAGGAATATATTTAAGACATAGCACTTGTTAGTAGAAAACAGTATTTTTAAATCTAATCCAACAGTCTTTTATTAAAAGTAGTAAAAAAAATTTGTCAGTGAGACTGGAGGCAGGAGTTGGAAGTTCAAATAGTAGGATAGAGCATTTGCTTATCATACTAAAAGGTTCTGGATTCAATTCCTGTTGCCTTAAAAAAAAGGTTCATGCCTGCTACTTGGGAGGTGAAGATCAGAAGAAATGTGATTTAAGACTAGTCTGGGCAAAAACTTAGCAAAATCCCATCTCAACCAATATGCTGGACCTTTGGTGCATATCGGTTATTCCAGCCATGTGGGAGGTTTAAACAAGAACACTGTGGTCTAGGCTGGTCCCGGCAGAAATAATAGATCTTATTTGAAAAATAACTAAGGGGAAAAAATGGATCAAGAGTAAGATCACCTGCCTAGTAAGCACAAGGCCATAAGTTCAAATCCCAGTACCACAAAAAAAATCTATTAATCTAAAATTATTGCTGATGTTTGAGTTCAAATATCTATAATGTTTCATATGAGATCTATATGTTCTATTTTCTCTTTTCCTCCTTTATTTCCATATGTGATTTAATTGACTATTCTTTTTAATTGACTATTCTTTTTTTTTTAACTGTATTTTTTTGTCTTTTCTTTTTTGGTACTGGGGATCGAACCCAGGACGTTGCGCTTGCTAGGCAAGCGCTTTGCCACTGAGCTACATCCCAGCCCTTGACTATTCTTTATTATGCCATATTTCCTTTCTCTTATTGCATCTCTCCCTGATTATACATTCTTTTATAAATTACTTTTAACAATTTAACCTACAGATAATAGCATGACTTGTTGACTCAGAAGAGCCTATTATAAATTGGTGCTATAACTTCCCCAACAACTTAAGGACAATAGACTAATATGGCCATGCTTTTTAAGATAGTAAATAAGATGCCTTAACCCCATAAGATGGTACTATTTTGAGTAGTCAATACAGTTAATTAGTGAACTTTATTCCTTCCTGCACTGAGTGCTTCTAGCTATAAAATTTCCTTCTACCTGAAGACCTCATTTGAACCATTTTTAGTGAGCCTGCTGAAAACAAAATTGCCCAGATTCTGTTTTCTAAAAATATTCTATTCCACCTCCATTTGGGGAGAAGAAATTTGTAATTCAGATATAATTCACATATTATATAATTTACCTATTTAAAGTATATAAATCTATAAGTTGTATATTCACAGAATTGTGTGTTCATCACCAAAGTCTATCTTCAAACATTATCATTACTCAAAAAGAAATTGCATGTCCATTAACAAGTATTTCATTTTCCACACAAATACCCTTTAATCCCCAGAAACTACTAGTGTATCTTCTGTCTGTATAGATTTGTCTATCCCAGACATTTCCTATAAGTAGAATCAGGAAACATGGTCTTATATGACTGGTTTCTTTTACTTAACATGTTCTTGAACTTCATCCATACTATAGCACTTACTGGCTTTTAATTCATGGCAGCTATGATAAATTCATTCAAGAAAACAGATAAGGATTTGTTAGGAAATGGAAAGACTTGGGAAAAAAATATATTAAGTGAAGTAAGCCAGGCCCAAAGAAACATAGGTCCCATGGTTTCTCTTATTTGCAATAACTAGTATAAGTCTAGGTCAAGCAGAAAAGGTCAAAAGCTATGTACATATGACCAGATAAGATGACATCAAGCAAAATGAATCCCAAGATAGAGACACACTGGTTTTTTCTTTCTTGCTATTGTTTTTAACATACTTATAATGTACTATGTGATTTTTTTGTTTCTTCCGTATGTTCTTCCCGCATGGTATAATCCCTGTTTTCACTGTATTTGATTCTGGTGCCCTGCATGTTGTATATACATTTCTATAATTTCATGAGGGGAAGGGAAATAACAAAATGCTGAAATAAGGATACAGGATGACCCATTGTAACAATGAGACCTTTTCTAACCAGTATTGGGCACAGAATTGCATGTCCATTAGCCCAAGCTATATAAAAGGCTAAGATTGGAGGATCATGGTTCCAGGCTGGCCTGGACAGAAAAGTCCACAAGACTCAATTTCCAAAGAAGAAAGTTAGACATGGTAGTATATGTCTGTGATCCTGGCAACCACAGGAAAGCAGGTGGATCACAGTCTAGGACCACATTTGAACAAGAAGAGAGAGAGAGACCTTATGCTATAAACAACCAGTGAAAAACAGGGCTGGAGTCTTGGCTCAGTGGTAGAACACCAGACTAGAAAGCAAGAGATTCTGAGTTATATCCCTAGTACCATCAAGAAAAAAGAAAAAGGAGAAGGAGGAGGAGGAAGAGGGGAAGAGGAGAGAAGGAGCTATAAACCATAGCCCAAAGAAAAGCACATAAATTAAGGACAACAAAAATATCAACTGCAGTCACAGAAGAATAGGTAACATTTGAAAAGAGCAGTCGTATTCTCAGAGCCAGTGACTTACACCATGATCATAGTTCCTTAAGAAGCTGAAATTGCTGTTAGCTCTGCTTCATTTCTCAACCTCCCACTCTGATTCACCTGATATCAGAAAGGCAGAGATGCAAATGAGACTGACCTTTCTCCCTAGGATCTTAACCTGTTATGTCTTGGTTGTCTGGCTAGGCTTCCGTCTACCTGAATAGATTTCTGGCTGCCTGGACAGGCTTCTGCCTACATAACGCCTCTGGGCTGCCTACATAAGGCCTCTGGCTGCCAGAATGATACTCTATAGGCTTTAAACAGAGTTTGGTCCTTTGGATAGGATAGAGTCTTGATTACTGTGGGCAAGAGAATCAATTTGCAGCAAGTTAGCTCACTATGCCCTGAAGCAGAAACTCAAATATGTAACTTTAATAGCTGAAAACATGGACTATTTACAACCTGCTACTACTATATTTACTATTCACCTACATATATTAATATCAATTGCATATTCCTTCCATAATCTTATGAGGAAAGTATTATTCTCATCTTTAATTGGTGGAAAACTGATAAAGTTCAACTCCCAAGAAAATCTAATTTGACCAAATAACTTATTCAAGATCATCACAATGATAACTACAAAGCCAAATAACATTGCTTCTGAGGAACATGTTCTAAGCTACTGGGCAGCAAAATATAGAATAAGAATGAAAATGTGGTGTGTATACACAATGGAATTTTACTCATCCTTTAGGAAGAATGGTATTACATCATTTGCCAAGAAATGAATGGACCTGGAAAAAATATTTTAAGTGAAGTAAGTCAGGCCCAGAGAGAAAAAGAATGCATGTCTTCTCTCATAGGTGGAAGGTGGATCTAAGTTATAATATATAAGTAAACAAATACAGAATGGCATGCAAGTATCCAAATAGATGAACCAATTATGCAGGGGAGAATTCAAATGGTGTAACTTTTTAGAGAAACTAGCTCATCATCCAACAAATGAATACCAAGAATCAGGTACTTGAGATGTGGAGGAAAGGTAAAGAGGAGGGGAGTAGATCAATGAAGAAAGGAAGAGAGGGGAAGAGAAGAAGACAGGAGCACCATCACAATACATATCCTATGAAACTAGAAAAACTGAGACAAGGAGTGAGATTAGAGTGAAAGGGAAGAATGATAAAAGGGGTTCTATTCATCAAGATGGACTGTACTTCTAAACTGACATGTTAAATGGTAACTCCTTTCCACAACTACTTTAATATAAAAGCATGGGAAGGGGGCAAAGGAGAGTGTCGTCGCTCACTCTTATGATCCTATTACTCAAGGGGTGAAGAGTAAGAGGCTGTGGTTCAAGATCAATCTAGGCAAAAAGTTAGTAGAACCCTCATCCCTCTACCCCCCCCCCATCTCAGCTCAACAAATAAGCTGGGCCTGGTGATTCACACTTGTGATTCACACTTGTGAAGTCATGAGTAGAAAGATCCCATTCTGAGGTTTGCCTTAGATAAAACAACTAAAACAAAAACAACTATCGGGAAAAAAAAACAACTAAAACAAAAAGGGTTGGGGACCGGACCTACCTAGCAAGTGCAAAGCCCTGAGTTCAAACCCCAGTACCTAAAAAAAAAAAAAAAATGCATCCTCCTGTGCCACACTCTAATATCCCAATTCTGAAGGTGTGTGTGGTGGAACTCCAGCTACTACACAGCACCCAATGATCTGGCACAGAACCAGGGAATCCACCCTGAGAAAAGGGACCAGAGATGCAACTTCAGCTTCCCTGGAGAAGATATGGAGACCACAAGCAGAATCGCAGAATCTCTTCAGATTGCCCCCTCTTCTCCCAGCACCTGGCTCTCCTCCCTGTTCACCACATGTGGCCAGGCAGAATTCCTCATGCTGAGCAAATAGATCTCAAGGGCCAACTATGCATATTAGCCAGTGCTCCAGCAAAGACATACTGCGATCCGAGGAAAAAATTAAATGGGCCAAGACTCCAGCTCCACGGCATCAGGAGCACCTCAGGGAGGCCAGCTGGCTGTCACTGTGGGCTTCGAGGAAAAGCCTTCAAGAATTCTAGAGGGTGAACTGCCTGCTATCCAGGAAAACTCTGAACACACCATGACCCCAAGCATCCTTGAAAACAGCCCTAGAAGGAAAAAAAAACAAACAGCTGCAGCCCCAGGACAGCTCATTATTATGGCTACAAACGACATAGCCCTATGGTGCCTGTCAAGGTTATGCAGTAATTCCCTGCCATGCTCCATTTGCATGTACCCCCTTTGAGAATAGTTTTGGTTGGTTGCTAATAGAACAGTTACAAGTAGAGACTGTACATAAAACTCCAGGTTGGAGGTTTCTCTTGGAGAATGGGCAACCTGCAAACCATGGGCCCTCCCTTCCCTGGGCTGAACAGGTTCCTTTGGAACACAGGTGATCCAAGTCCCTGGGGCCACCTGTGTACATGGCCTGTGTGCTCTGTACATGAACTCAAACTCAGGGGACCCTGTGTGACTGAATGTTCCATTTCTTCATTTCTCTTCAGCTTCCCATAACAGTAAATGTTACATTTATATTTGCCTAACACGTTCTCAATTACTTGCAAGTTCAAAATTAGCAATCTTTTACTCTACTCCCTTAGTGGTGATTCACTAACTAGAGGACCAGACAGCCCTACTTCTGCAGGGAGCTCCCGTACAAGGACAGGGGCACTGTCTTGAGCATCTCAGAGTCTCGGATGCCTTCATTAGCATCCTCTACCTCCCCTGCTGCCTCATGTCCATTTCCACAGCAAAGAGCCCTGTGAGGAGATGTCTGACATTCTAGTTAGACAGCCCTGTTCACAGTGATGTCTACTTGCCATGACCCACATGGAGCAAGCAGGGCTTGTCCCCAGGGATCTGGCTTTGGCTCTTTCCAGTGTGGAAGTGACATTTCACCTTGGACCAGGAATATTGATTTAATTCCAAAGGCACCAACAGAGACCCTTAGAAATTAAAAAAAGGAAAGAAAAGAAACAAGCTCGGTTGTGAGGTACTAAGGTAGCCCTCCAGTTCGGGACAACAATCCTCATCACTTCAGAGTTCGTGGGGGAAGGGGTCCCTCACTGCCTAGTTCTGAGTCCCATCCTGAGCTTCTGAGTGAACAGGCTTGGAGCAATGGGAAACAAAATACCAAAAACTGACACTTCTACCAAGTACCTAGGCAATGCTGATGGTACTGGTCCTGGGAGCTGGTCCCAATGACAACTGAGGGGAGGACAACTGAGTTATCTAAACGAGGTGGCCCATGAACACATTTGGAAATGGCCTTGGTAGCCCACGTTAGCCCCTGCCTTGGCAAGCAAACACAATTATAAACCCAAAAGGGCAGAATCATCTATTCCTCCTCACTAGCTCTCCAGTGGCCAAGTTCTTCCCACCAAATTGAGGACCATATGAGTGAATGCCAATGGAATGAATCCCAGTGTGGAAATGACTTCTGGAGAGGAATTGGAGTAGATAAATAAACACCCCACACATCAGAAGGTCCAGTAATCCAGTGATACCGTACTGGTTCTACAACCATTCTCCAAACTTGTTTTCCATGCTTTCCTTCTTGGCAAGTTAAATCTGAGCCCTGATAAAGTCTGACAAGTCAGATCTCCCAAGGCAAGACTGCCCCGCTGCCAGAGGGGACCACAATGCTTAGTACAGTGTGGGTTGTATAGAAGCCACCATGACTAAGGGCACCATAGCCCTGGGACAGATGACAAAGAGGAAGAAAATCGTCTTCTCTAGGCCATCAAAAGGCTCATAGTCAGCGTAAAATGAGCCCACACATGAGTAAAGGAGGAGTTCACAAGGGGATAGAGGTTGGCTTGAAACATGACCATACTTCAAACCTCGTGCTGATCAGAGGTGCTATGAAAGAACAGCCTCATCTGCTGGCCACCTGAGGCTCATGCGCAAAGGTCTAGATACCCCAGAGGCTGAGATCTGAGAATTGCAATTTGATCCAGGCTGGCCAGGAAAGTTCTTATCTCCAGGTAACAGCCAAAAAAAAAAAAAAAAAACCAGAAGCGGAGCTGTCACTCAAGTGGTGGTGTGCACACTGAAAATCTGGTTGCACCATTTGTTGTGCTCATTCATTTCCTGTCCACAGACACTGGGCTCTCCAGGCTCTTCTACCACACTGGATCCACACACACCAGTACCCTACCTTAACTCTGGAGCTTGTCCTATTAGCACCTTGACTGAAAAGAAGCCAAGCCTGAAAACTTTTCTGCCATCCAGACTGCTCACTATACCCTCTCCAACAAGACCTGAACCCTTTCCAAGTTCATCTGTTCTAAGGTACCCTATGGGACCATAAAGAGGTTTCTTTCATCCTGTGCATGCTCTTCTATCATAGTTTAATCCTTCTTTATATTAAAGTTCCCTTGTTTAAATCACTGTATGAGCTGCGCATGGTGTTATTTCTGTAAGACCAGCTTCTCAGAAGGCAGAAAAAGGAGAATCAAAAGTTCAAGCTTAGCCTGGACAAAGTCAGGAAAGTTGGCAAGACCGTATGTGAAAAACAACACAAAGGTAAAAGGACTAAGGGGCATGGTTCAAATGATAGAATACTTGCCCAGTATGAAACCTGGGTCCAATCACCAGCACTGCAATTAAATACATACATACATACATACATACATACATACACACATACATACATACATGCTCTCCTGGTTGGGTCCAGACTGCTAAAGCAAGAGAGCCATCCCAAACACTCACCCACAAAAAACTTCCAGCTAGCAGGGGGCCATCTCATTCCTCTACCAAAATTTTTGTACTCAAAAGAACAAGGAGCCCATATAAAGAAGAAGGGCTAGCTTCTAATATAGGCTTGTGACAATCAAGCCAGTTCCTTTGTCAATTATGTATCTACAGTCCCAAGGTCTGTGTTCAAACCTCCTCTTCAATATTATCGAATAGTTTTCAAACAGTTATTAACAGCATTTCAAAGCTTATTTATATCCAACACTAACAGGGAAAAATTACAGTTAATTGCTTATAATGTTCTGCCTATTTGCACAAGAAAATAGGAACTATTTGGATACACAGCTCTCTGGAAAGACTCAGAAGCAGAATGGTACTAAGAGCTTAGAATTCAGCCATATCTGGGATCTGCCTGTTATCAGAACTGACAGTCCAGGACAGGGGCTCAGGAGTCAGTACATTCCTCTCAAGAGGAGAAGTGGGGCAGGCCAGCTCCTGAGTGAGCATATTTAGTCCCCAGCCTACCTACAGCCCTGTAACAGTTCAGTGATCTGGTTCCACACTCAGGCCCACACTCACTCATCAGACGGGTACCAAACATCTAAGGATGGATGGACAGGGATGAAAAAAGATATCAGCTCTGATACCTCTTTCGTGGTTTCCTGAGGAAGTCTTCCTCTGAGGAGAATGTATCCATAAACAGCAAGCTGACCAGCAGGCAAAGTCATTTTCTTTTCCTTTTTAATATTTTTTAAATTTTTATTGTTATTATAAAGATGATGTATAGAGGAGTTACCATTACATAAGTCAGGTAATGAGCACAATGTCACTCTTTCCCCTGCTCTCTACAAAGTCATTTTCAGTTACTATGCTGGCCTTCACACATGAAGTCAATTCACATGTCAATCACAGGAGGCAAAGGCCAGCTTTTCAGGGCCTGGATCCCTATTGGATAAACTGGCCACGGAAACAGTGAATGTTCTACCCCGGCAAGCCACGTTTCTATCTTGGACAAGGACTCACCCAGTGCTGGCAAAGCCCATGCCAGAGTATCTCTTCACGTTCCAAGAAGAAGTTAATTGTAGGAAGGGTAAGGCGAGTCTGTTCTGTAATTGTTAGCATTATGACTGCGCTGGTTCTCCTCAAGCAATACACAATAATATGTCCTTACATTTATAGAACACTTTACAGCACTCAAAATATTCCACAAACATTGTTTCCTTTTGATGGAGGAAATCTATTACTACTTTCCCTATTTTTTTCCTCTCAGATATAGTTTTCATTTCTCTAGCAGCTTCTATGTAGTTTAGTCCATGGTGTAAAACAGAAACCACAATGTTAGGGGTCACCTCCAAAGCACAAGGTGGGGAAAAAAATCTATGACTTTTGCTTTATCCCACTTTTTAAAACTAATGGATTTGGGTCAGTGCAGTTGAACAGGCCAGGTTTGGCTTCATGGGTGTATGGTTCACACAGCATAATTCCCCGCAGATGTGTGGGTAGTGCCAAGCACTCCTGAGCTCAAGAAAGCAGGAAGCATCCTCCCAGACAAGAATGGCCAACACTTAGCCTTCAGCCTGCTTCCTAACAGACAGGATTAATCAATTACTTCTTTCTTCTTCAGTGACCTCACCTGGAGGCAGACATTATCAGATAATCTCGTTTGGCACACATAAATAAAAACCATCATTCCTGGCTGACAGCCCAAAATGATTAGGAAGGGGCCAGCAGTGTCCTGGACACTCTGCTTTAGCTAGTCCCTAGAATTCTTTCTCCTGTTGGTAGATAGCTCTTGGGTCCACAGAAGTACCTCCCAAGACATCTACAGCATCACTTAGAAATTGTTCACCATTGGATAGAACCACAATGCCAGCTGCTGGTTTATTCCTTCTTGAATCTAGTTCTCCATCACAGATAACTAAACGCAGTGTCTGCTTTCTCTTTCTGAATCCCCCCAGTACCATCATACATTACCTGTGCTGACCCACTTGTCATAGCAGCCACCGGATTGTGAGGGATCACATCTTCATCTTGAGGGTTTTTTATTTCTTTTGTATGTTCTTTCCCCATGGTATAACCCCTGTTTTCACTGTATTTGAATCTGGTGTCCTACATCTTGTATATACATTTTTCTAATTTGGGGAGGGGAAGGGAAATAACAAAATGCTGAAAAAGAGATACAGGTTGACCCACTGTAACAATGAGATGTACAAGACACTATGTTGGAAACGAACTTTACAACTTTGGGGGGAGGGAGGAGTTGGGGAGGTGGGGCGGGAAGGGGTAGTAGGGAAAAAACAATGGAGGGGTAAAAATGCTTGATAGGAAATGTACTCATTACCTTACTCATGTAACTGTAACTCCTCTGTACAGAATCTTTACAGTAAAATATATATTTTAAAAAAGAGAGGTAAGACTGTACACTTCAATGAGTGGCATCCCTTTAGAATCTTCCCAAGTCTTTAGCACAGTGGCCACATATCCCTACATACCACTGGGAACAGATTTCCAATGGGGAAGTTCATGGAGACCCAGGTCAGCTTGAGAGCGCCTGTGCTCCTCACTCTGTGTTCACAGGCAGGAGAGTGCATGGCAGGGTGGATGGGGACAGGGATGCATAAGACAGAGGTGCCTATAATCTGCCTTCCTATTCCATGCCTACACCCTAGAAATTTCAGAGGGAAGCAACATGGCTGTATTGGGCTCCAGGATTCCCTGGCAGGTCCATGGATAGCAGACTAAGAAGGAGGCCATTGAAGTGGTCTCAGTAGAGAAGAAGTTGAGGTCTGAAGCCAGCAGGGGTAGAGATTAGGGCAAAAATGGCAAGATCTTCCAACTTTGCCCTACCTCACTCTTCCCTTCAGTTCTTGGCAATCCTGGCTGGCAATGATAACCTTATAGCCATAACTTGAACTACTAACTAGACAAGCCACAGCCTATTAGATATCTGGACTTGAATGTCCAACCGACAGCCCCAATTTAGCATCCAAACTGAGCCCTTGATCTTCCCCTAAACCTGCCTTCCCATCAGCTCTTATCTTCAGAAGGGCAAGTCTGTCTTTTCAGCTGCCATGGGCAAAATCTCAGTCAGCCATGGCCCTTCAATTCTGATGCATCCTATTTCCATTTTCTGTGAGACTCTGAAGTCACTATACACTCAGACAGTGTCCTCCATAAACATCTGCCCTTAGCCACACCCAGCTCTCTCCACCCAGCCAACAGAGAGATCCTGTGTAGTATGTTGAGTAGTAACACTGTTGCTAAAACCCTCAGTGACTGTCCATTTTAAAGTTTTAGAGTGATAAGGCCCTGCACAAGCCTCTCCTTACCTGTTTGTGCCTCAAACATCCCAAACTCTTCTACCTCAGGGCCTTTTCAGTTGCTGTTCTCTTGCCTAGAATGAACTTTGCCCACCCAACTTATGGTTTAGTTACCACCTTCCCTTAAGATCTGGCTCTATTGCGCTCTCTTTAAGTCCTTCCACCATCCTATGCCACTCCCTCCCCTCACTCTATCCTTCTAACCTTTCACCACTTGATTTATACCCATTTACTGCCCATCAGAAGACCATGAAGTCAGGAAGTCTGTTTGCCCACTGCCCTGCCCCAGTGCTCAGCACAGGACACTGCTCAGACACTAGCAGAACCTGTGACTTTGACAATGGATGGATAAAGTCAATACTTCCAGGATTACAGTGATGCAAACAGAGGAGTGAAGCACCAGAGAGAGTATGTGAAACCTGACAAAGAAAAATGGCAGCATGGAATAAGCAGAAGTCAGTACAGAAGTCCAGTGGGTCATCTTTACCTTTGATGAATGTATGTATTGATTAACAAAATGCAGAGGTAGGTGTGGTGGTACATATCAAACCCCAGCTAGTGGGGAGGCAAAGGCAGGAAAACCTCAACCTTGAGGGCAGCCCAGGCAAAGTTATCAGAACCCTGCCTCCAATCCAAAACACAAACAAAGGGCTTGGGGCATGGCACATGTGGAAGAGCATATGCCTAACATCACTATACGCTAAGTTCAATTCCCAATAACACAAAAAGAAAAAAGAAAAAATCAAAATACAGGTATGAAGTCAATGGTATTAGCACGGTTAGGAAAAGATTGACTCCTGGGAGAGGTTGGAGAGTCTCCTCAGCTGCTTTCTAAACTAGCAGGAAAATCTCCCAATTCACAGAAACCCTGTGACACACTTTGCAGAGACATAGTTGAAATCAACTGTCTCCATGCCTATTTTTGCCTGGTTGAGGGGTGAGTGGTTCCTGCACAGACAAGACCCTTGAATGACTGACTTAACAATGGCAGCGTTAGTGCCCAGAGATGGTATGCTGGGCAAAGGTGATTATGGCTGGCACATGAGTCCAGATCTCTCCTTCCTAACTAGTGGCATTCCTCTGGCTTGTCCACATACCAAATAATGCCAGGCTATATTCTCAAAATGTATGGCAATTTGATATCCTTTATTAGTGAGAAAAACTGAGGAGAAAAAAACTATACCATTTAAATATATTATCTCTCTTAAAATCAGCCAACAGCAATTTTCAATTCTGATTTGAAAAGCAGCATTAGTTAGAAATCAGGAGTGTGTGGGTACAGGGGTGTGTGCACATATGTGCATGCACACACCAATCCTGGGGCTTGAACTCAGAGTCCTGTACCCTGTACCTGAACATTTTTGCTCAAGACTAGAGCTCTACCACTTGAACCACAGCTCCACTTTCAGCTTTTTGGTGATTAATTGATGCTAAGAATCTCACAGACTCCTGCCTGGGCTGGCTTCGAACCTTGATCTTCAGATCTCAGCCTCCTGAGTAGCTAGGAATATACGTATGAACCACTGGCACCAGACGCAAGAGCAAAATTTTTAAGATAAATATTTTTTTCAGGCGTAAATATGGCTTTAGCCATATCTGATTGGACTTCAATCAAGCAGGATTTAAAAGAAAACCCTAAATGTGAATGCAACTGAATTACATCATTCATAGGCATGGTTGAATCTTTTTGTTTCTACATATTCAGTATCTCTCCATTTCTTTTCTTGCCTTTTCCATTACCGAGATGGCACCAGAGTGAACCACTGATGCCTACAAGGCATTTTTGAAATTTGGTTTGACTGCTCTGATCTCAAAAGATGGACATACCTTGACTGCCAGGGGATGGCACCCAACATTACACAAACACACATCTCCAGAAGGGGCAGGTGTGCCCCGGCAAGCAGGAATCTGGGTGCTGTGCTGAGCCTCGTGGCCTTATTTCCCTGAATCAAGTTATGGAAACATCTCCTTTCTCAGTTTCCGAAAAATGGAATTCTTGTGTGCAAGAATCAGCCTTCTGCACTGCCCACTGGTCTAGGTTCCACTGCATTCTGAAACTCCACAGACTGCTCATTTACATCTGTCCTTTGAATCAATGTCTTTTCTGTCTTTTTTTGGCTTGTGGGTGTGGGCTCCCTAGCAAGAATTCTGACACTCTGCAGCAAAAATAGGAAAAGGCCTCACTGGTTTTCTTGCTCCAGCCCATGGGGCCCTGCACTCAGACAGTGCCATCTCTCCCATCCAAGTACGAACAAGACAAAACTCTGCTTTGCTTCCAAAATCAGATGAGATTGAGAGTATCTGGGTAGTATGGCATAGGTCTAGCGCCATCTCTGAGGGGTTAAGTGGGGAATCCTAGTGTCAACAAGGGCCACAGAAATGGCTATTTCCCTGCTCCCTTGTCCTCAGGCTGCACAGAGACAATAGTGCTAAAGCACTCACTGTCAGAGATGAGGGTACGTCTGGCACTGTATCTTGAAGTTAGAGAACATGAAAAACTTGGATTTCCCAAGTGGGAAAGTCTAAGAGATTAAATGTCTATGGCTCCTTTCTCCTGTATTTTTAAGTAAATTTTATTATTGAAGTAAAGCACGTTTTAAAAAAAAAAAGTACCATGCATTTTCAGTGAACATGTCCGTGTTACTACTATCCAGATAAGGGAATAGATCTCTGGCATCCCACTACTCCTGCTAGCCACGAAAGCCTCCTTCTCACCACTAGTAATAGCTATCTTAACTTAAAAATCATAAGCTAGTTTTCTCAGTATTTGAACTCGATAGAAGTATATAGTATGTACTAGCCTAAGTCTGGCTTCCTCCATTGGACTAAATGTCTAAGAAATTCATCCATGCTATTATATGAATATGATAGCACTTTCCACACTGTATTCTGTTGTACAAATATGCTCTAATTAGTATCAATGAAAATTGCATTCAATTTTTAGCTATTATACAAACTACTACCATGACCATTGTAATATGGATATTTTGGAGCATACTTGTATGCTAATCTTTTGGGTCTATATTTAGTTTGGAATTTCTGTATCAGAGAACATGCATAGATGTTCAGCTTCTTGGCTTGTGAAGAGCATTGGAAAGTTTGTATATAGATATTTCTTTTATTCCACATCTTTACTTACCCTTAGTATTGTCATGCTTTTATAGTTTAGCCATTCTGGTGGTATACAGTAATATTTCTGTGTTTTAATATTCATCTTTCTAATGGATAAAGTTTATTGGTCATTTGGCTACCATACTACATGAAGTACCTGTTCATATCTTTTGCTTATTTTTCTACTGGATTGCTTGACTTTTATTAATTACTTAATAGATACTCTTTGATGTTTTCATGAGGCCTTTGCTGGGGATTTATGTGTACACAGCTAGAGAATATATAAATATCTTCCCATGTTGTGGCATGTCTTTTTACTCATACTGGGGTCTTTTGTGAACAGAAGATCTTAACCATAATGTAAATTATCCCATTTATTCCTTTGTCTTTTGTATACTTTGAGTCCTACTTAAAATTTTTGCCTACACTGAAGTTGGAGAATAAATGTTCCATTTTTTGTCTTTGTAGTTTTACCCTTCACCTTTAGATCTCTGATCCACCAGGAGCTGATGGTTGTACATGGTCAAGAGTCAAGATTCAGTTATTTTCACGTGGCCATCTATTGACCTGGTGCTATTTACTAAAAGGACAACATACCCTACTGCACCATGGCCTATCTCTGTTGTCACCAATATGCCTGTGGGTAGATCTTATGTTCTACTCCATGCCAATGGTCTGTTCATCTATTCTTGTGCCTATACCACAATGTCTTATTACTGTGACTATAAAAAAGCCTGGCTAACTATGAATCAACAAATTTTTCCAAGAGAAAACTAATAGAGAATGTTGAATCCAACTCAATTAATTTTCTGTGTGTGTGTGTGTGTGTGTGTGTGTGTGTGTGTGTGTGTTGATCCCACAAATCCTGTTTGCTCATGCATCTTCTGATATGTATAGCTTATTTAGCTTATCCTCATTATTTTCAGAGAAAGAACACATGTACCATAGACCGGCAGGAAGCAGAAGTCCTTTCTTGTCACACACCTCTTACCCATCTGAAGACCTTGTGATAAAAGCAAAGCATTGATTCCATGACAAAAGACCCACCTTTTCCATTAGCACCAGTCCCTGCTTCCTTGTTTCTACCATCAAGATCATGCTTAACCTTCCTGCCTACCAGCCTAGCCAGGATCCCCTTTTACCCTCAAAATCCAGGTCATCCAGCTCTACCAGCCCTCCACAACCCTGCTCTGTCAGAACTCTAATACCTATCCCAAGCTTCCCTCCACCCATTTCTTATCATCATCCTACAAGATCCTCCTTCATCTCCCATCACCACAGCCTAACATTTAGTTATTCAGTTCCTTGGCCAGAGAGGGAGGTAGAAGGAGCCACATCACATTAAGTTCCATCTACCAACCTCACCAACTCATATCCAGGAAGTTGACAGATCACATCAAAAAGCCAGCCAGATATAGTGCCCTTGAGACAGGAGATTCTGACATAGGCTTTGCTGCCTGCAAAGGCATTGCTGGTGTCCCAGCCAGAAGAAGCACCAAGAGCATGTGCAGCACCTGCAGCTCCTGAGCTCATGACTCATGGGAAATGGCAGGGTCAGCCCAAGCAATAAACGGAAAGCCCCCTCCCATCCTCTGTGGTAATGAAGCTGCCCTTCCTCTCCTCTGCACACCCTTGGTTCTCTAACTGCTATAGACAACACCCCTTGCATGAAGGGTTGAGAGCCTGGGTTACTGATCCCCAACATTGAGAATCCCCCCAGAAACCAACTGCAAGACTCTCAAAAGGACAACTGCTACCTCCTTCTCCCACAGCCTGCACTTTGCCCAGTCACTGGCATTTGGTGGGTATTCATTAAACTCATTTCTTAAACTAAGGGGAAGACAACAGTTTTATAGATTCCAAAAGGGCAGCCATTCCATTTTCAGAAATTCCCAAGAAGGAAAAGGAAGAAAATAGAGTCATTCCTCCACAGTCCTGCTATCCAGAAACTATGGAGAAAGAGCTGTGCTGTAAAAAGAACTAGAGCCCTGCATCCTCCCCTGGCCCAAGCCCCATCCACACACAGAGAGAAAGCACCCATTTCTGTGTGCACCTGACCACTGCCCTCCAACCTATTCTAGGAGTGCCAAACTCAGCAAGATCCACAAGAGCAGGGGCCAGCTCTGGCCTCATCCTAGACATAGAGTGATAAGATAGCTCACTGTGTACCTGAAGACACGACCCCTATCACCAAAAAGAATCACACTATGGGGAACCTGTCTGTGTTCTCATTGAGAATATCTGAAGGTTTAGCCAAGCATGTAATTCTAACTACTTAAGAGGTTGAGATCTGAGGATCTCAGTACAAAACCATCCTGGGCAGGAAAGATCATGACTTGTATCTCCAATGAACCACCAAAAAAAAGTGGAGCTGTTGTTTAAGTGACAGAGAACCAATGTTGAGCAAAAAGCTAAATAACAGTACCCAAGCCCTTAGGTCAAGCACCAGTATTAGGGTCAGGAAGGATATCTGCAGGTTTGGGTGGGAATGTAGATCAAGCGATAGAGCATGTGTCTAGTAAGAACACACTCTATTACTGCCAGGTGGGTAGTGGGGAAAACCTGCAGGTTTGTTAGGTATACTGGCACATACCTCTAATCCCAAAACTCAGGAGGCAGGCAGATGGTGAGTCCTAAGCCAATCTGGGCTAATGTGAGGCCCTATCTCAAAAGAACAATGTGACAAAGAGACCGGATTTCCTCACGAAGTGATGCGAAACAATCCTCAAAAGAGAGCAGGAAGTACAAGTTTTCTCACTTCTGAAGATGGAGATACCCAGGCTAAGGGAAGATGAGCTGGTCATTCATTTCCCCACACTCCACATAACTGCCTAATTTTTTGTACTATCTCTCCTGTATCTCTTCACTACACACCCCTAGAATGTCAGGATCTCTACCTGTTCTGTTTGTGCACAACAAGTACTGAATGAAAAGTGTGTTGAGCCAACAGGATAAATAGTGCAGCTCATTCCTCAGGTTTCGGGATTAAGGTGCTCTGTGGATATCACATTGCTGCTCAACACATTGCCCATTATCAGTCCCAGAAAGATACTCCAGGAACCTAACCTAAAAAAGGGAAGTCCACACTGAAAGTAGGAGGGCTGCAGAATGACAGAGCCCTATGGTGGGCTTAGCCCATTCCAGCTCCAGGCTTCTCACTCCTCTGTGTCCTATGGAAAGTAATAAGAAACTATTAAAATGCTAACAACCCCTAAGGCCCTTGGGTTGCAGTGACTGATGGATAGGAGCAAAGCACACTTTACACAGCAAAAAGTTGGCTCCGCTATCCATTGGGCTCTAGAGACTCCGAACTGCAAATGGACAACCCCTGTTTGCTGCTAGCCAGCTACAGAGTGGAAGTCTGGGTAAGAAACCCCAGTTTTCCCCCAACCTACTCAAAAGGGCAAAAGCAATCTAACAGTCCTGCCTGTACAGGGAAAAACCCTCTCATGCCACCTCTTCTAGCTTGGACAAACAACAGTCCCCAGGAAAACTGCAGAACAATAACATTTAAACTGTTTGGACTTCAGAAGTGCACATGGAGATATAGGGATTGACTAGGCCAACTTTTTCTTTTTTCCTAAATGAGAGCAATGGTTCTCCAAGGGAGTTTGGGAAGAAAAGACATCAGAGTCCTGAGACACAAAGAAACTTCAGGCTTGCCTCAGGCCAGCCCTTCTGTTCCCCTGAAGATTGGCTTTGCTCTTCCTTAGGGTTCTCTCAGGTGAGCGGTCCATGTAGAAGAAGCAAAGGCAAGCATACAGCTGCCATTTCCTGGCCTGAGAGATCTCAATCCAATCAGGATGCCAAACTGTGTTTTTTAAAATGCAGAGTCAACATGGTATGAAGGGGAATCTGCCAGAGGAGCAGCGAGCTTGCTGGGATTTGTAGAGGCATCACAGATGGGGAGGGGGTGCTTTTCTATAGTTCCCAGACTGCAAAAGGAACTGATGGAATGAGCAGAGGATCACAGGCTCTGGGCTTCATCTGAGTCCTCCTGCTGCTGACACAAGACTGGGCCTTAAACCAAAGAGCTGTTCACAAATGAATGTGATAAGCAAAGTTCAAAATCTCAGAGCATATGTAACTTCCTCCTGTCCCCCCCCCCACTCCCAGATCTACCATATTCCCTCTGCAAGAGTCCCCCAATGTTCATCCATAAGGAAACCCAGTGGAAGCTTCTGCACACTAGATGAACAAGACAACCAAAAGGCTCGGGGGTCAGGTGATCATAGGTAGCAGCTCTTGAATTTCAAACTCTTGGGTGGTCAAGGGAGACAGCAAAGAGCTACATTCATTGGGCTGCATACCTCCATTGCTTGTCATTTCACCTCTACTCACAGAGATCACAGTCTACCTTTCCCTTGCTTTCTCCATAGCTAAGGCTGTTCATTTATCAATGGCTTAGTTGTCCCTTTGTAGAGAATTGGTTCTAGAATCCCCAAAATGTGCAAATGCACAAGTTCCTTAATAAAATGGTATGGTTTATCACATAAACCTATGTAAGTTAACAACCTCACATACTCAATCAGCTCAAGAATGCCTAATACTATATAAATACCATGGAAATAGTTGTTATAGTATATTACTTAAGGAATGCTAACAAATCAAAAACTGGTCCAGCACAGATGCATTTTTTCTCTAATATTATGAATGCACAATTGGTTGAATCTACAAATACAAAAACTACAAGCACAGAGAGCCAGCTGGATTTTGACAATTAATAGAATTTCTGGTGAACTGTGTTCTGTGAAGTTCAAGATGTGATTTTCCCAAAGCTCTGTTATAGGAGTCATTTTGGAAAGTTCTAGAATGAAGGTAAACAGCAAATTCTGGGTGACATGAGAGATCAGAGCAACAATGCTGCACAGGGACACCAGAACCTCAACTCATGACTCACCTACAACAGGGCCACAGAAGGATTAAGGCTACATAATAGTCAAATAATGAGGAAGAATGATTTCTAATTGAATGCTTCTTTCTATAGGCAGTGTCCTAACAGCTACTTAGGACTCTCTTCTTGACAAAGGGTATTTGCCTAATAACGAAAGAAAAAAAGCATACTGACCATCCTGCTAAGAAGACAGTCAGATAATACTTTCCCCCTGAGCAATCTGTGTCTAGATATTTACCACAGGAAAAAAAAACTAAGACTGAAGTTCACACAAAATCTGTAAACAAATGTTTATAGCAGCTTTATTCAAAATCTCCAAAACCATAAACAACCCAAATGTCCTTCAATGAGTAAATGGATACAGGAGCTACGGCACCTGCATATTCCATCATATGAACTACATTCTACCATAATACGGACTATGCAATCCATAATATGGACTACTTCATGGTTAAGAAGGAATGAGCAGTTGACCTGTCCAGCATGTCCTCAGAGACATTGTGTAATAAAGACAAAGAAGACTGAACAGTCTCAAAAAAAAAAATCACACACCAAAGGATCCTACTTGTGTGGCATTCTGGGAAAAGTAAAACTATGGGAAGAGATAAGATCAGTGGTCTGATCTGTTTGTGGATGAAGTAAGCCCCTGACTGCAAAAGAATAGCCTAAGGATAATTTTCTGGAATTTCCTGTATCCTGTTAGTGGTGGAAGTTTAATAGTTATGATGTATTAAAACTGAGAAGACTGAAAAGTTAAATGGGTATCTTTGCATACATTATTTTTTAAGTTCACAACTTGCTTGGCATTCCTCCTATATAAAACAATGATACCTGATTCTGGTTGCTGGAATAATGACCACCTTAGTGATTTGTTCCAATCAGTAATGTAAAGAAAGGTGATTTAGTGTCTACCTTGCTCTCTCTCTTTGGAGTCCTAAGCTGCCATGTAGAAGCTCCTCTTTCTGGGAGCTACCACACTAGGGAAACCTTGTACAGAGGTCACAGCCAGCTACTCACATCTTCCCAGCCCAGGCTCCAGACACAAGATTGAAATAGCCTCTAAGATGATCCCAGGCCAGGCACCATCTGGCTGTAAATCCCATGAGAAACTCTGAGCCAGAACCATCAGTAAGCAGCTCCTGAATTCCTGGCCCAAAGGAACTATAAGAAATAAAAATAATTGTCTAAAGCCACTACATTTTCAAGTGATTTATTCACACCCAAACAAGTAACAGACACCCACACTGATTGAACAATCCTCGTGATTCATTATTTTTGCTATTAGTATCTTGATTTTCATTCATATCAAGCATTTTCTACATGCCAACAACTACACTTGGAATAGGCTGTGAGGCAGGTTCTAAGAGAGAACCAGAAATAGAGACTGATAGATGAGAGTCAGGACCAAGGAGAAGCTCTTGGTTTAGGCAACTGACTTGCTCACTGATACGGCATTCGTCTACAGAAGATCTGACTTTCATATGGTATATTTGGGGAGGTTATCCCAGAAGACTCATGCAAAGGACAGCTCGATATTTGGTGTGAGGGCTACAAGAGAGAGATGGGCCAGAGATGAGAACCACCAGATCTTCAGAAAGCCCTGGAAGCCACCAGGGAAAGGAGGTTTACCATGCAACAAATGTGTGGTCCTTGCCCAAGGTCCCTGAAAAAGGTCAACGTTTCAACATTTCAAGAGCAGGAGAAGCAAAAAAGACAACACCATGGCAGGAACAGAGAGGGGAAATGAAGGCTCTTCCATTCAACTTGGACTTACAAGCATTCCTTGGAGCAGAATTGTGAACTGTTACTAAGAGATTAAGATCTAGACAGAAATCTGTATACTGTGCTGAAAGACAAGTACTTTAGTGAGAGTAGATACACTGCAGTGGTGGGAATGGGAGCTGGGATGGAACAAGAGGAAATGTGAGGGAAGAGAGTAGAGCTTAGACAAGATCTGAGATGCTGGAGAGGGAGAAAGAGAGCCAGAAAAAAACAGCTTTTCTGGATTAAATGCTACAGGAAGGATCACAGAGAGAAGTGACATACAAAGGAACTGATGTCTGCCAGAAGAAATGGCACCCTCTTTCCTGAATGAAGAAGGGAAGGGAAAAGGATGAACAGGTAAATCAGCAGGTGGGGCAGGGCCATACCTGAAGGGTCCACTTTATCTTTTCAGTCACAGGTAAGAACCTGTGCTGGGGTTGAAATGTCACAGTAGGTGCAGGTGTGGGCAGGTAGAATGGGTCCAACAGCACAGCTGTGGACAAGGGATGATGACACTGAGAGACTGCCTGCTGCAGCCCATTGGCAATCTACATGGGTGCATGAACATCAAAGTAAGTGCTATTCTGATTTTGTCCATAACATCCTCATGAAGGAAGTGCTTCTGTTTGAAGGTTTTAGGAGAAAGAACATTGAGCACACAGGCTGGACTGGAGCTACAGACGCAGCATGTCAGATTCAGAAAGCCACCCTTTTACCAACTCTCAAGATTGTTTCTTTTCCTATTTTCCTAAAGCCAAGGGAGTTTGACACCAAGCAGCAATGTTTGTGACAGGGAAGAAGAGAAAGCCCCAGCCAGGAAAGGTTCAGACCCTAAGCTCTCACTGGCTAATACCTGAATAATCAGCTCACTAGGAATTAGTGGTGTCCAGACCAGGGATGGCAGGACTCTAAATGCCCTCATCACACTCGTTTCAGGGCTGTGTGAAGATCTGCCACGCTAACCTATGTCCCAGGGCCTTGAAAACTGCACAGACATGCCATGGTTCTGTTACTGGCATATCCAGTGATGAATCACTGTCCACAAAAATGCACTTGGTTCTGGGAACAGAAAAACCACTTGCATCACTGGCTATTGTTCTGAGCAGGACTGCCCAATAGAGCTTCTTTCCAGCTCCCACACACATGTACTGGTGGGCTTGAAGGACCCTCTAAGAAAACCAGACAACCTCTCCCACCTCCAGGTCCTAGCTGTTCAAACAGCTAGCCACTAAGGTACTGCAGAGTTCTGGTGGTTTACGGAAAGTGAACAGAAGCCAGCTTGAACACATCTGTGGCCTGCAGCTAGGATCTGACAGGACAGAAGGTGATTGATATATCCCTCTGAGGTGTGCCATCACCTGAAACAAAATCCAACCTATGTCCTCCATGGCTGGACTCTGTGGACCCCTCCTGCCTCCACTCATCACAGCTGCTAAGGCTACCAAGGTCACATTGACCTCAGGGACCCTGTTCCTTACATAAGCTCACAGCTCTCCTCTCCCTCCCCAAGATTCAGCCAGCTCAGGAATAGGACACAAAGCTCAGGAACAAGATAATAAGGAACACCTGATGCATAAAGCAGTCTTCTCCATCCTAGACATCAGAGCTCAAAGTCTGGCCTGTGTTATTTTCCATCAGAAGAACTCCCAGCATGCCTCCTCTCACCCAAACTCGACAGGAAATGACACCAACAGGAAGACATGCCTTTCCTCTCCAACCTGAGCCTTCCTTTTAGGTTCTACTTTCTTTTTTTAATAAATATGTATATATATATATATATATATATATATATATAATTGTAGAGATACTGTACAGAGGACTTACAGTTACATGAGTAAGGTAATGAGTTCATTTCTATGGAGCATTGTTACCCCCTCCTTTGTTTTTCCGCTACCATCCCTTTCCTCCCCACCTCCCCAACTCCTCCCTCCCCCTGCCCCAAAGTTGTAAAGTTCATTTTCAATGTAGTGTCTTGTACATCTCATTGTTACAATGGGTCAGCCTGTATCCTTATTTCAGCATTTTGTTATTTCCCTTCCCCTCCCCAAATTAGAAAAAATGTACACACAAGATGCAAGGCACTGGAATCAAATACAGTGAGAACAGCAAAAAAGGTCAAAAAAACTATGTACATTTGACCATATAAGATGGTGCTAGGCTCTACTTTCTTGTTCGAGGATCTGGCATGGACCCAGTGAGGATGAGGAAGAAAACAAAAGGAGATTTGACTCTCCCACACTCACTTGTCATTTGTCAGGTATAGAAAGCACCAATCACATGGACAGTGTACAGCTCTGAGGAAAGTCGGAGGGCATAAGCTCCTGAAGGCTAAAGGCCTACCCTACCAACAACTGTTCATTATCTCAATCATCATGCAGACAGACAATAATTTTCCCACTTAATATTTGCTCTCAAGCATTCAAAAAAAACTATTTACTAGAAGTTAGTGCATATCAGGCATTGTTTCAGGAACTCTGAATGAAAGGGGGTTAAGCTTTGCTTCCCATTGCTGGGCTTTCCATCTGGCACAGAGATCTACAGAGGGTCAGGGAGGGGCTCAGTGCACAGCCTGGGCAGTCTAAGGAAGTGTCTTGCATGATCATGTTCTTTAAAGAAGATACAATGGAACACACACACATATTTTATTCATGCTTTTAACAGTCATCTCTATGTCACTCTCAGTGACATAGGAGCAGCCAAGAGCAAAGGAAGACATAAGTCTGACTCCGGATTTCATGGCTTGTCCAGCTCTCCACTGACTCTCCTCCAACTTAGAGACCATCTTTCCGAACCCCTCCGTTGCTTAAAATGGGGGAATGCCTTACATCCAAGAAGAAATCTTGTCCCTTTAACTCAGCAATTCAGCATCTAGGAATTTATCTTAAAGAAATACTCAGATATGAGCACAAAGGTTTATTTTTTCTGCAAGAAAAATATATATAGCAAATACATATGTATGCCTATATATTTTTTATTCACAACTACCTAACAAACAATGGTTCATGCATAAATGTATGCATTTACTAAATATTTACTAGGTTCCAAGCAACAGGATAATTAAACATTAAAGGAAATGGAGCACTTCCCTTCTGGGCACTGACAGCAATCATGGTCCATACAGAGACTGGGTTACTACGCTATCATTAGAGACGATGTGCCTCAAGAATGTTTAATGACTTAAAGTGCTCAGATGTAATGTGATGTCTTTATAGTCGCAGATGTTAAAGCAGTTCTGGTAAGACACAAAATTGTGAAGAATGATTCCCTAAGATGTTAAGTAAAGTGGTTTGTATTTCTTCCATATTTTTCTGCAGTCTCCACACTTAGTCATATGGGATCATATTACTTTGTTGTATAGCCTAGAGTCCTTCCCTCAGAGTCTAGCTTTGTCAGCATAATCTCTCTCCAGCAGCATCAACCTGATTCCACACACAGTTTCATGGAATTGCATTGTGAAGATGCTACAAAAGACAAAGCTTGCACACACCAAGAGACATATGTTGTCTTGAGTACTAAAAATAGTCTATATTACTCAGTTGTCACATGAGGAGATACAGCTTCTTCTGTCTCTATAGAGGAAAACAACTATAATATTTCTAACTACCCCCTCTAGGCAGTATCCACTAGTTACACAGTTCACTTCATTACCAAATCCTGGTGGTCTAGGTTTTTCCACATTATTCATCCTACCTCCAACCCTTTTGGTATAACTAATTCATTGCTCAGGTCTACCTCCATCCACATCTGTGGAGAAATATAAAGCGCTCCTCTACAAATAAAAAATCCAGGCTTCAGTGGCTCATACTTGTATGCCTAGGTACTTGGGAGGCTAAGAGATGAGGATCGCAATACAAAGCCAACCCTGGCAGGAAAGTCTATGAGACTCTTATCACCAATGAACTTCCAAAAAGTTGGAAACGGAGCTATGACTCAAGTGCTAGCCTTGAGTACAAAAGCTCAGGGACAAGGTCCAGGCCCTGAGTTCAAGCTCCAAGACCAGCACAAAATAAAATTTAGGAAAGACTGCCCTTAGCAGTAGTGAGAAACCAGTCACCATCACACATGAGGAAGAGAGAAGATACCTTGACCAGACACTATACCTATAGCAGGGATTACATGGAGACACGCTACAGCAGAAACTGCTTGGATAAGGACACTACCCATTCTCCCCTCCTAAATTACGATTATTCATTCACTCAACCAGTACGTATGGAACATTTACTATATTCAAGACTCAAGGGCTATGCCACTAACATGACATACAAAATGCATAAAAATAAAAGTACTCTTCCTTTCTTGAGCAGTGGACCAGCAACTCAAGATGTGGGAATCTACTCAGAATGATAGAGGCCCTAAAGGAGATTTAATGGTGAGGAGTAACATGTTGCAGCCCTCATTTTTTTAATGCCTCTTATTAAATGTCCCTTTCCTCCGTAACTGAACACCCAAAACTCTTGCCTCGGTTGTTCTTTTATATTAAAATCCACAGATTGGAATCTATCTGGTTCTCTTTAACCTATTCCTCTTTTCCTATTCATGGCTATGCTCTGAGGCCAGGAGAAGGCATCCCGCTTACCAGATATTTTGTGTTAGCACAAGATAATGGAGCAAGAAGCCCAGAAACATGGCCCAAGTCTGAAAGAGTGACATGGTATAGAGGTGGCACTATTTCCTCACAACTCAGCTACCATAAAACCTCCTGATTTCTACTGGTTTCCTTCCCTATGGATCTACCCTATTCCCATCAAACTGTGTATAGCAAGTAAACCCGGATGATCATAACAGCAATGTCTCCCAAAAAGAAATCCTCTAATTTTCTCAGGAAGGTTGAGACATATATTTCCATGGTGTAGCACCTTTTAAGATACTAAATTTTGTTTTCATTTAATAAAAGTACAGAAATATGAGAGAAACACAGTTTAAATGCATTGTCTCAACATCACAGTCATCAGATACTCAGTTTGATGAACTGTGGAGGGTTTTCCTACTGTTGTTGAGCCACTAATTATAATAAACAAAGGGATGGAGAAGAGTTCTCAAATCATAGATTAAAAAATAGTGCATTCTCAAGCCAGATGCCAGTGGCTAATGTCTGTAATCCTAGCTACTCAGGAGCCTGAGATCTGAGAATCACAGTTTGATGCCAGTCATTCAACTCATCAGCTTTAAAACCCAACCTGCCTTTGGAGCTAATGAAACAGTCCAAAGATGCCTTGCTCATCTTCTATTCTGAGAATGTAAAAAGAAATCTGGGGTTTGTCCCACACATTCTTGGTTAAGGCCTGGGCATTTCATTTTCTCCTATAAAAATAAATCCTATATTTATATATTCATCTATTTGTCATGTTTAACTTTCCATACATTGTCAGAGCATATTCTGGAGGCCAACTTGGGATTTCAGGTTAGAATGACGTTAGAGATAGGAAAAACAACAGCATAACATTCATTTTTCTTCTCTTTTCTGATTATTTAAACTAAAAAGTGTATACAACATCTTCATTACAGTTTGAACTCTATTTCTTAGAGTTTCTTTCTTACACATTTTAATCCAAAATCAGTACTGTCCCTGAACTTCTTTTGCTCAAGGCTAGCACTCTACCACTTGAGCCATAGTGCCACTTCCAGTTTTTTCTATTTATGTGGTACTAAGGAATCAAACCCAGAGCTTCATGCATGCTAGGCAAGCACTCTAAAAACTACTAAGCCACATTCCTAGCCCCAACCTAACTTTCTCAACAGGACTTTTCCCTCCACAGGAAATTACTCTTAAGGAAAAATGATATTTAAATTGGAAGTAACATTCTTGACGTTCATTCTATAAAGACAATTCTCTGCATCTATTGAGATGATCATGTGATTCTTGTCCTTGGCTCCTACTGATGTGTTAAATTATGTTAATTGACTTGTGTATGCTGAACCAGCTTTGTATCTCTGAACTGAATCCCATTTGGTCATAGTGTATGAATTTTTTGATTAGTTGTTGTAGACAGTTGGCCAGAATTTTATTGAGAAGTTTTGCATCGCTGTTCATTAAAGAACATCTATAGCTCTCTTTCTTTGATGGATCCCTATCTGTTAAGGGCATGAGGGTTATGCTGGTCTCATAGAATGAGTTTGGTAGTGAACTTTCATCTTCAATTTCATTGAAGAGTTTGAGGAGTACTGAAGGAGTTCTCCTTTGAAAGCTGTGACTCTGTCTGGTCCTGGGCTTTTCTTGGGTGGGAGTCCTTTTATTGCCATTTCTATTTCAATACTTACTATCAGTCTATTTAGTTGGTTTAGATCTTCTTGATTCAGTTTGGTTCTATCAATATTTGCTAAAAATTCTTCCATTTCTTCTATATTCTCAACTTTGTTAGCATAAGGATTTGAAAAGTATTCCCTTATAATATTCTGAATCTTGCTTGGTTCTTGTTTCTCCCCTTTCTCATCTCTGATTTTATTTACTTGGTTGTATTCCCTTTTTTTGGCCAGATTTGCTAAGGGTCTGTCAATTTTGTTAATTTTTCAAAGAACAAACTCTGTTTTATTGATCCTTGCTATGGGTTTTTTTGGACTCTAATTCATTTAGTTCTGATTTAATTTTAATTATTTGTTTCTGTCTTCTGGATTGGGTTGTTGTTTTTAATGTACTATGGAAAGTTATTTCTTTTTTCTTTCATTTCTTTTTTCTTGGTTTATCCTCCATTGTCACTGTTTTTTATTTTGGTACCCTGTGTCGGTAAATACATTTGTCTGATTTGGGGGAGAGAAGGGGAACAACAAAATGATGAGACAAAGGATAAAGGATGAACCAAAGTAACAGCGATACTCACAAAACACTATGTTGGAAATGAACTTTACAACTTGGGGGAAGGAAATTGGGGTGGGGGAGGGAAGGTGGGGAGGGAAGTGGGAGAAAAATGAAGGAGGAAACAATGTTGGACAAGAAATGTACTCATTACCTTTCTTATGTAACTGTAACCCCTCTGTACATTTCCTTTACAATAAAACTTAATTATAAAAAAGAAAAAATACAACTGTCTATTTCTCACTGATAACATCTAAAAAGTGATTGCTCCTGGAAAGTGTATTTAATCACTGAATGCATGCTGCTGTTTTACCAAATAAACTGTACTAATGGGAGGGAAATGAGTGTATGATGAAGGCAGAGCAGTCTTAGCACCAAAGAAGGTTCCCCTTTGCAAGTATTCTCATCTTATAGGAGAAAAACAAACGAGGGGGTAACAATGCTCAACAAGAAATGTACTCATTATCTTACTCATGTAACTGTAACCCCTCTGTACAGCATCTTTACAATAAAATAAAATTTTTTAAAAAAAGAATGCTCACCTTGACAATAAAAAAGAATGCTAAAAAGTATTCCATAAACTAATGAAAAACTAATTTGCTTCCTTCCTGCCAAATTCAGGGATACTATTCTATGCTACACTAACATTTTCCTTTTTCTTGATTTATTTACAAATGTTAAAAACTTCCCCCTAACATTAAGCTCCAAAACCTTTCCCTGAGAACCTAACATTTTAATTTGTGAGTTATAATCAAAAGGAGTTATGTTCCCAATTGTAAATAGATATAGATTCCATTTGTTACTAAGTGCCCCCAAAAAGAGAGATCGTGGGTATATGTTCTTGCTGATTCTTAGTGATTACTTTTTTTTTTCCTTTTTTACTTTTTTGAACTCTTTCTTCAATAGTCCACAATGGGATTAAGCTGCCCATACAAAAATCAAATGTTGACCATAATTGCAAGGATGCCAAGGTACACAATCAATTTATACTTTCACATATATCACAGCATCCCTGATGTTCACTGTACACACCCTGAGATGCTCTTCGGAGATACACTGAAGGTGGAGGCAGAGTGGGCTCATAGGGAATCAGGTGAGGTTCTGGTGTGAGCTTCAGACACGTCACAGTTCCCAACAGCCATTGGAAAATTAAGTGTTTTTATACTGGTATCATGTAATATAGCTTTTGCCAACCCCTTTGGTTTAATGAAAAAATGCAAGTGGTTATCTAAAGCCACAAATATATCTCTACCTTGGCATTTCCTTTACTGAGCCAACAGTTTATATAACTCATGGCTCTTGACTTCACTCTGGGAACTGACTGGGCCTGAAGAGACATGAACACTGAAATACTGGGTGTACGCTTGTTCTTCTAAGATCCCAGGAAGAATATAACTATTAGAGTAGTGCGAAAAATATCGACAGAGGCAGGACAAAAAAAGTTCACAAATTATCACTTTGGCCACAGTGAACATGTTTAGGACATACTGCGGTGCTTAATGAAAAAGCTCCAATGGCAAAGGGAGTATTTGAACTCATAACCTATTATTTATTTCTTTTATTTAAAAAAGGCTTCAACATATGTGCAATTATTGGGAATATTAAGGACCTTTCACCTATACCAATAGTCCAGCTTTAACCCTGATCTACCTTAGACCATCTGGTACTTACCTACCCCTTATCCTGTATCATATTGAAACAAATTCCAGATACTATAGCATTTCAACTGTAAACATTTCTGTATGTGACTCTAAAAGATACAAATTTGTATATACAAATAACCATAAAACTCATAACCTACTTTTAAAATTAATCATTTTAGTTGGGCACTAGTAGCTCTCACCTATAGACCTAGCTACTCAGGAGGCTGAGATCTGAGGATTATGGTTCAGTGTAAGCCAGGGCAGGAAAGTCCATGAGACTTATATCCAACTAAGCATTAAAAAGCCAAAAGTAAACTGTGGTTCAAGTAGTTAAAACACTAGCCTGGAGCAAAGAAGCTCAGGAACAGCACTTGGGTCCTGAATTCAAGCTCTAGGAACAGCACACACACACACACACACACACACACACACAACCTACACAATGCCAATTGTGAGCAACGGATCTGAACAAATGCAAAGACGTACCATATTCATTGATCAGAACACAGAACAGTAACAGATAACAAGAGGAGCAATTGGCAGGAGTACAGGGGTTGGTTGGAAGGAAGAGGTTTAGCTCTGAAAAGCACCTAACCCATTCAGGTTACTTGTTTGGTTTTGAAATTTTGACTCAGCAAGGGGACAATGAATACATTCACTCTCTTTACTATATATTCCCTCTTTGTGTGAATCCACAATTACCATAAAATAAAGATTCATTTAAGTATTACAATGGGAATAAAGATTTTTTAAAGAAAATACACATGGGCTAAGACCCAGAGATCAACTCAGACACATCCGTCCAACTGAGACACCTCCACATGTTCACAAACAGTGTATCCTATGACAACTTGGCTTTACTGGCAAACCGTCTAAATGAATCCAGCATGTACAAAACAGCAATGGCTAAACACATGTGTGTTTGAGATAATAGAATATCTGGGGGGTTAAAAAATAAGCAAATGGCCGGGCGCTGGTGGCTCACGCCTGTAATCCTAGCTACTCAGGAGGCTGAGATCTGAGGATCGCAGTTCAAAGCCAGCCCGGGCAGGAAAGACCGTGAGACTCCTATCTCCAATAAACCACCAAAAAACCGGAAGTGGCGCTGTAGCTCAAGTGGTAGAGCGCTCGCCTTGAGCTGAAGAGCTGAGGGACAGCGCCCAG